>NW_017728992.1:31165202-31170239 GCF_001723915.1 Gavialis gangeticus
ATATGGCCTGCTTAGCTGTCACCTGCAATTGGCAAGTCGTGCACTTTATTTTCTGTTCATCAATCAGCCACCCCCACATTTATGAGGTCCCAGGAAGATTTCACTTGCAAAATTCCCTGCCAATGCCCTGGCCTGGGGTTATGCGAGAGCTCACAGTGAGTGACCTGCTCTCACCATCCACTGTTTTGGGGCACCCCAGGCCACGCTAGGGTTTGCTTCCCAAATTTTCAAACTGCCTGCCTCTACTGAAGGTCAAGAAACATCTGCACCACACAGCCGCCCCTGGTGGTGTGGGACAGGGACACCTGGCTGGCAGTTACTGGCCTTCTCACCATCCACTGTTCTGGGGTTGGCCAACACCAAGGCTACATGCTATGGTTCGTGAGGTTTCATTTTATTCCTTTAATTCCCAGGTCCTTATTCCTGGTTCCTTTTTGAAAGCTAACCTACACCCAATAAAAGTTTCTTATTAATGAATTACACATCCTAAAGAGAGAGAATGTCATTAGCTATGCATATTTAGCAAATAATATATAAATTAATATCCTGCATCCACCATGCCTGTGTACCACCAGGGGACTCTCCTGGACAGCTCTGAACAGAGTCTTGCACAGCCCAAAGCACTGCCTGATTGACAGCCCCCCCATGCACATTGTTATAAGTATATGGGCTTGAATAAGGAATTTCTTTTGGGCTGGAATTAGAGATTGAAATCCTTCTTAGGCCCCCCCCACACCATGACTCCATGCCACTGGGGGACTCTCCCAGATATCTCCGACTAGAGTCTTGCCTGCCCCAAAGCCCTGTTTGTTCATGACTGGCTGCCAGCCCCCCATGCACACTATACTAAGTATACAAGCTTGAATAAGGAACTGTTTTTTGGGCTGGGATGATAGATGGAAATCCTTCCTGGGCCAGCCTACATGGGCAAGAGTGTCAAGGAGAGTTCCCAGTGCTACAGGCACAGCATGGGGTGGCTCTAGCTATGGAATGTAATGGCTACATATACCAGCATACAGGAAGGGCTGAGATACACCTCAGAGGTGGGTGCAATGACCACATATAATGTTTCACCACAGCCCTCACCATACACTATTATATGTGGCCATTACACTCCAGAGCTGGGTGTACCTTGGTCAGTCCTGGGTCAACACAGTTTTGTCTGGAGAGATGAGGAGACAGCATCATGGTGTGCTACTGTGGTTGGTGTCAGGGGGAGCTGTCCTGGCAATGAGGGAACTGACTGGGTGACCAATGGGATCACCCTAAAACCAGCACCCAGCAAGGCTGAGAGATGAGGCATGAAGCCCCTGGTCCAAGAGAGTCCCCCAGTGCCACAGAGGCATGGCATGAGGTAACCCTAGCTCTGGGGCATAATGGCCACATATAACAGTGCATGGGAATGGCAGATATGTGCCCAGCTCTGGGGTGTAACAGCTGCATATAACAGTGTATGGGTAGGGCTGAGATACACCCCAGAGCCAGGTGCAAAGGCCACATATAACAGTTAGCACAGCTCTCTCCATACACTGCAAGGACCCCTCACTCTTGATCTGCAGCCCCCTACCCTCACAGGAGTGACTTATATTAACCCTCATGGAAGAAATTCAGGAGCTAAAAATAAAATGTCGGAGGTGTTTTAAATTACCACCATAAAAAAACCTAAAACGATAAAATCAGCTGACAACATGGATACACAGACACTATTTTATTTAGCTAGCTTAATGGTGATTATTGTCACGTGGACACAGGAAAAGTTCAACGTGGTAACAGGAGAGGTGTAACATGGACAAGCACCCTAAGAATCTTTGTCACTAAAAATTGTAGCCTGTGGTCTCTTACAACCAGTGAGGGTGACGTGTAGTGATATAGTATGCTATCCTGATAGAGTGCTCATAGGTCATCCAAACTGAGGGACCTTGACATAATCTACATTATTTCATTCCTGACCATGCCTGATGGAGTCAGACATCAACTATACCTGATCAAGAAAAAGGGTGTTGCTGCAGTGGTTAGCAAGAGAATCTGGCTCTTTCGTTCTAACTGCAAAAAGTAATGTCTTCAGCTCTGAAAGTCTTCAGTTCACTATGCAGTGCAAGTGAACATGCACAAAATAACCACAACTATGGGCTGGAACAAGGACTTAATATAGAGAATGTGTACTTAGATCTGCTGAATCACTTCACCTGTACTAAAATATATTTACCTATTACAGCATATACTTGGGCATGACAATTTAATGATACCTGAGTATCCCATGGTCTTATCTAACTTTTTTTTTACTTATACCAATATTGTCTCATTTGAAAGGGCATTAACTCTTCCCAAACATACTGGATGCCTTTGGCTATACAGAAACAATTCTAACCATGGAGTTAAAGCTGATGTTCTTTTAGCTCCATCCATGTATTTCACGACATTATATAGGCACGCAGATGCTCTATATGTCTCAAATGCACTGTATCATTTGGAGATAATGCTTTCCTAGTTCACAAGGTGGTTATATAATGACTTGTTGTATTATTTTTTTTAAGATTAATATATTCAGCTGTGAGTTGCAGGTTTTGTTTTGTTTTTTTGCAAAGCTATTTCTCTCGCACACAAAACTTTACCTCCAACACTCTGCCAAGTGGCCTTTGTGGTTCACTTGGCAAATCAAAGCACACTAAAAACCCATTACACAGTTCACACAGCATATCCAAATGCCAGCAGACCCTGCTTCACGTATACACTATGGAGAGCGAGGAATCTGCTCATAAACAGATACTCAGACCCCACAGTCAAGGACCGTACTAAAATAGGACTAAGTGAAATGTACTGGTACTACAGGAAGACAGAAGACAATGATGGGAAAAAAAATGGCAGACCTCATCTGGCTGAGAAGGGTCTGGCATAGACTTTTTCAGGGCAAGCCCCCTGAGGAGGGCAGTGGGTGGGGGTAGAGGTATGGCTGGTGTTGCAGAATTCCAAACAACATCCTTGTCATAATCAGCCTTCTCTTCGTAGATGTTATCTTGGTCACACCCCCAATATTGACTTTACTTGTAGGTGAAGTGACTCATTCCAAACCACAAACACCTTACAATAAATCCAGAAACAGAACCCAGATCCTCCAATTCTCATTTCCTCAAACCATGCTTCTCTCTTTCCCTCTGATCCTTTTGTAATAGAAATCTATGCCATGGTTATGAAGAAGTACACCACTATATTTAACACTCCTCTATTTCAGTGTGGTTGGTGCCTACAATTCACAATGCTTTTAGGGACATATAACACTCCTTTGTCAGCCCATAGATTGTATTAGAGAATATAAATCAACGCCAGTTACAAAATTCTCAAATGACACCTTAAAACCTGTGTAATTGCACATGTACATGGAGAATGCGGGGGTGATGTCTTACATAAAAGAATCCCTTGACTTTGATTTTTATTTTGTAAAGCTATTGCAAACAAGACACACTGAAAGAGAAAACTGCTGAAACTACATTAAGGAGACAGCCCTGGACAAAAGCCAGGAAGTTCAAAATTGCAGCTCAAGGAGTTTGCTTACACACTGTGCTTAGAAATGGAGTCCTGAGTTGGCCTGTTCTTTCACAGTTGGTGTGTCAATTTTGATTTGGTCCTGACATTCCACTGTTTCATGTTAAGTCTGACTGCCAACTTCCTTTCCTTTATGCTTGTCCTATCCAGGTCTGAGAACATAGACAAATGGCACAATTATACCAACTGAAAAGGGGAAAGAAAAGGAAACTAAACAAAATTCAGCTAAATCTGCTGTAATTCTTGTTCACTGCTTTTTGCTGAGCCAGAACTCTGGTGGCAGGGGTTGATAAAGGTGCCCCCTTCCCCCTCCTGGGTGGGCTCCCCCAGGTTCCTGACTTTGGTTTTGGTGGGGGCAGGGCCAGGCCCAGGCCTGCACAGCAGGAGGGCTCCTTTTCCATCTCCCCTCTACCCCATCAGGGTTCCCAGTGTGGCAAAAAGTAGCACAGAGAACTTTTTTGACATTACTGGAGGCCCCCCCCAGCCAGGCTGTGGTGTGCTGCAGGGCTAGGGCAGCTGCAGAGACAGAAAACCTACTCTCTAGGGGGACGAAATTTTTAAAAAGGGGAAGGCAGGACACATGTCCAACTTCATCTCCCCCCCGCCCCCATGTTGCTGCTGCCAGACCACAGCTAAGCAGAGCAGAGCAGAACAGAGGGTGGTTTCCCCACCCTCTCCCTCACTATGGGGGCCTCAACCTGCCCCCATTCCTGTTCCCCCTCTACCTCCTCCCCCCACAGACTCACCTGCAGGGAGCTGCTCTTCACGTTTCCTGGCTTTATTTCCCAGCTGCATGCATGTGTGCAGGCACATGTAGCACCCCCTGAGTTCCACCCCAGGATGAGGAATTGAGATTCTGAAGACTTTCCCACCCAATTAGGGATGGGTGGTCACCCTGCCTCCTCCTGCCTCCACCCTACCTGCCTCCTCTGGCTAGGCAGCTGGCCAGGATCAGAGGCTGTCACTGATTTGGCTCAGTGACAGCCAAGGGGGAAGTGGCGGGGCCTGGGGTGAGTATGCCACCCTACAACGGTAGTGCTCTAACCTAAAGCACTTTAGTCTGATAGCACAACTATTGAGGGTTAACTTAGAGGATGATCCACTATTTTTAAAGCTCTAAGTTACACAAATGTCTTTCTGCTACAGGTTTAAAGTGCTTTCTCTGAACTTAATATGCATTAAGTGTAACATCTGTACCTAGCTTAACATCATCTGGCTGCCTTTGACTCCACACACAGATAGCTAGGTTAAATTAGCAGGGAACGTAGGGAGATGAACCTTTGGCATAAGTCCTGAAATAGACTTGAACTCATCCTCTGGAGTCATCATGAGATGCTGAAAGCACTATGCCACTCTTCCCCCCCACCCCAAGGTCTTGTGCTAGGACACTAGGATTTCATATCTAAACATCAATTAATATTAGAAAAGAGATAGCAATGAAAAGTACAAAGGAGGGAAAAAAAGACGGAGATAACCTGACCTGGACAGGCTCAGCAA
>NW_017728992.1:31175239-31184085 GCF_001723915.1 Gavialis gangeticus
AAAAGTGCAGGCTCAGGGGTGACCTGATGGCCACCTATAAGTTTATCGGGGTGACCACCAGTATCTGGGGGAATGTTTGTTCACCAGAGCGCCCCAAGGGATGATGAGGTCGAATGGTCATAAACTACTACAAGACCGTTTCAGACTGGACATAAGGAAGAATTTCTTTACTGTCCGAGCCCCCAAGGTCTGGAACAGCCTGCCATCGGAGGTGGTTCAAGCACCTACATTGAATACCTTCAAGAGCAAATTGGATGCTTATCTTGCTGGGATCCTATGACCCCAGCTGACTCCCTGCCCTTTGGGTGGGGGGCTGGACTCGATCTTCCGAGGTCCCTTCCAGCCCTAATGTCTATGAAATCTATGAAAGTCTATAAAGAGAACACTGAAGAGTAAGCCTGTTAGGACATGAAAATTACATTTGATTATGACTGCTTCACTCTGTAGTTTCCAGGACACCTTTTGTTAAACCACATTTGTTGAAGTACAATATTCCCATACACCTTTGTTACAAACTCCATAGTGCTTTTAACCAATCAGTATATTGACAGTTTCCCCTTATAACACATAGCATGCTTTCTTTTGCAACATTATGCAGTTCAACAGGGTCCTAATATTTTGAATAATTAAGGAAAATTAGCACACTCCTATTTTCATTACAAAATCCAATGCCAAAAGTCCACTTAGCATAATTGCCAACATTTACGTAAGAGAAACAAGGGACTTTAAGGAAGGAAAGAGGAAGCACAAATGCAAAGCTGAGTGATAAATCTCTGGCAGCAGCTGTTTTAATTACGTTTTACTTGAGCTACTGTCATCACTCTTTCACTTTCCACTGGTATAAAATACAAACACAAAAACTATACAGAAAGGTCTAGCTAGTCTTAAAGTAAAGTCAGTGAAGTAAAGTAAACCATCATTCATCCTTCCCCAGAGCCATGGATCTCTGGATCTTACTTGAGACATATTTCTGTACTGAGATTGTCATTACTGATAAGAAAATGCTGACAACCAGTAGGACTCTCAACTCTTATCAGAGAATGCTAGCTTAGTGGAACACCCACTCTACTCTGGTGCCTCATTACAAAAGCCTTCCAAGAGAGATACACTTCACAACATCCAATAGGAGCCAGGAGGGCAACGTGGGTATCCATATGAGAATTCAACTCTACCTTTTTAGCAGTGGTGAAACCCGGTCTCATATCATAAATCCTCCTAACTTCCTACAAGTTGTACACCATGCTGCAGCATTTTCTCATTACCAGGGAACTAAGCATAAGAGCATCCTGGCTTAGTTGGTTTTACCCATTGTAAAAACACACCCATAACCATGGCTTTTCTTACTATCCAGAGATATGGGCAATGGCTGTAGCAACTAGTCTTCCTGCAACGAGTTAAAAAAGAAATCCTAATTACTTCTATGCTTTTCAAAACCTGAGATAATTCTAGAGTCTACAGATTTCATATATGCACTGTTATTACTATCTACCTCTGGGCATTTCTTAGTCCTCGTTTCAGAGATATCAATTAAAGCAGAATGTATATTTCCTTTTTATCAGACTGTTACACTTAAATAATTTACCCTTCTTTCTTGAAATCTATACCAGCTCCTTGCCAAGCCCAGGTATACTGCTAAGAAACAAGCCATGCCTGCTTGCTGTTGTTCTACACATGCTGCTTGGCAAAAAAACTGCTGTGCAATCAATTTTTTTGACTCATGACCAGGGATGCCCTCAGATCTCATTTTCAGGCTTGCTCCCAAGAGTGGCATTGCACATGCACCACTCCATTGGCAACCGCTCAAAAATATTTTTTAGCAAGCAATGTATGTAGAGGGGGAGATACTGCCCACGTCTTGTTTTTCAACAGTGGCTGCATGAATCATGTAAAAATAGTACGGGAAGTCCTTGACTTACAATGTTTCAAGTTACAACATTCAGCACTTACAACGCTTATATATTGACACCCTGCTTCAACTTTCTGACATGTTTCGACTTTACAATGTTTGATCTGACCTGACGCCACACCAGCAAACAAGTTTGCTGCATCACCCATCTCCCTGGAGAACATCTGTCCAAAGTTCCTCGGATGCTTTCTTTAATAAAGAAGACAAGACTCTAGAAAAACCTGCAGCCAAGACTCCTGAGAAGACTCCAGCCAAAAACCCTTCAAAAAGTCCAACCAAGAGCCCTTCAAAAAGTCTAGCCAAGTTACCTCAAAGAAGTCCTTCCAAATCAATATGATTGCTATTTACAATATAAATACATTAATGTAGCTATATTACTCATCTATAATTGATCGAGTACAAAATTCTAGGTTATTTTTGGAAAAAATAGAGTATTAGGAAACAATCATCCATTTATAACATTGTTTCCTATGGGAAAATCAGTTCCGAGTTGCAATGTTTTGACTTAAGACGCAGTTTACAGGAACGAATTGTGTTGTAAATCCGAAGACAGACATACTCAGAAGAGCCTAACAGTGGCACTAAAGCATGTGGGCTGAGACCATTTGCGTCATCTCCTTTGCCTAACTCAGACCAGAGTGAATGCAGCATGGAGTTAGTGAGTGTTTCTCTCCACCCCAGCCCCCATCCTTTTCTTTTCCTCACCTTCAGTACTAGTTTCTTGCTCAGAAGAGGTCATTAGACATGGCTTCAGTCTCTCATTAAAGATTTGCCAGTGCAGTAATATCCCACCAAAAGACACTGCTTTTAACTAAACTGAACCAAACACAAATGTTGCCAATATACATGGTCTGGGGTGAGGAGGGGTATGTTTTAATTAGAGTGGCTCTCCGGAGCTACTCCAATTAAAATGTCGCACCTCTCGTGTAGTCAATGTCCTGTGATTCAAAATGGTGGTGGGGGCACTTTAACTAAAGCTCATTCAACGAGCTGTAGTTAAGGCTTCCTCACTGCCATTATGAAATGCAGAACGCCAAATACACAAAATGTTGCAGCATTATTCAAATTCTTCCACAATATCACTCAATTAATCTATTTGCTCTGATGCATTCTAATCAGACTGGTTTGGAGCATATATAGCGGCACCCTTCTTCATTTTAGCAAAACAAAAATCAAAAACAAACCTCCCCCCAAGTTAAAAGGATTTACCTTTAAAACTGGTATACTGTATGGCCATTTGACTACATTACTGAACAGTGTGACTTGAAATCCCCCAGGAACAGCTGGAGTTGAAGGTAGAGCTATAAGTCATTCACAATTTAATTTCCTCTAGATTTGCAATAAAGTCTCAGATTTGATCTATGACATCTATGTCACAACAAACTGGCCATTCTTAATGTAACTGTGTCTCAGACACATGCTTCCACCAGTGAAAAATATGGCATCAGAGATATTTGGCTCAGTGGAATGGGACTACAATAATGAATTAATAAACTGAAAGTGACATAAAAAGCACTGTGAAAAATAGGAATATGGTGAATAGATATAAATCAGTGCACTAAGCCTTTGAATCAGCAAAGCACTTAAGTCAAAGTCTAACTTGAAGCGAGTAGTCACATTCTTGTACACTTGTACCCTCTCTTTTTCCTTTTATTAAGTTAATGGTCATTAGAGACATCACTTGAGAGTACCATCACCCTGAAGCCCTCCATACAGAGCTCAGACATGGGAATAGATCTCCCCTACATAGCAAAAATGATTCCCAAGTTCTATTTATCATTCTATTGATATTTCTTGTTCAAATCTTTCCAAAATATCACTTTTCCCACAAGGCAAGCTTGAAGTGTAACTCCATTTGGCACTTTGTCTTCCTCCATTGGTAGATGGGTCATAAGCAGATTGATGAACCTCCTACAGGGTTGGTTAACAGAATTGTTTCGAAAGCTCCTCCAATAGATTATGTATTACATTCCAGGTGTTTCAAGTTCAGTTCCCTGATGCCAACAGTTCCCTGAGGATGCATATTTTTTTGCAGGAAAACAAAACACACGCAGAAAGAGCACATTTGTAGACGATTCTGTTTTTCCTCAGTGCTTCTACATACTGTACTTTTTTTTGCCCGTGTCTTTTAAATGGTAAGTTTCTCAGACAGAGACTACTTTTATTTTGTATATTACAAGGCATCAAACTGAACACTAGTGCTAACAAACAGGATAGTGACTGAATATATATGTTGCCAGTTGTGGGTCAGAGACAAGTAGCTATCCACAGACAGCACAAGAGAAGTAAAGACTTGAACTGAAAAAAACCCTTTAACTTAACAGCATTTAAAAGAAAAAAAACTGTCTGTAGACACCAGATCTGAAGCCTGACAGATAAGTCAGGCAACCAAATGCAGGGATGAGAGAACATACACATAGCTAGGACTGAGAATTAAGCTTGCCAAGCTGATCCAACCTTTACAAGAAAGAAAAGGAGGAATTACTGGCAGCTGCTCAGCTATGCCTCTGGTACCAAAAGAAAGACATGGGGCAACAGATACCTGTCCAAACAGATATTTAATTAAGTAGTGTCTTGTTAGTTGTGGGTGGGAAAGCTGAAAGAGAACACAGCTGAAAAGCTGGATTTGGGGGTGGGCTGCTATAAGGCAGTGTGTGTTACTGCCATTTTCAAATGTTTGTTTTTAATTGCTGTAATGGCAAGAAGAAATATTTGGAGTGTACATATTATACATTCTTGCATAAAGAAAAAAGAAACAGGGCCTTATTAGTGCAAACACTCAGCTAAAATGATGCCTCCAAAATACATAATATTTTCTTCATTCCCTTATTAATGAATATTAAAGAAGTGTTTGGAGATAATTTAGAACACCTTTTAAGTATCCTCTTAATGATTACTACAGGCAAATTAGTCCTCCCCTATTGCTTTTGAGTCTTTTACAGTATAAATTCTCAGTAGGGCATGTTGCATACTAACATAGGGCTTAACTTTACTTGTGCTTAACTTTACTGCTGTGAATACCTTCACTGAAGTCAAGAAGACTATTCAAAATTATACATCTAATAAAAGTTTTTGTAAGACTGAGGTCTACAGCATCAGCTAAGAAATAAACTGTGCACTGATCATCAGCTGTTCACACATGCAGTCAGGGTTTAGGGATTACCACATTATTCCATAAGAAAGCTATTTTTACGAATGGAATAGAAATTCATTTCTAGCTCATTTACCCCATTGACGAATTATCAATGAATCGAGCTTTCAAAAATCTAAAATTCAGAAATGTAATTTCTGTTATCAGGGAATTCACACAAACTTTGTGCCTCTGCATTCCTTCTGTGCCTCTGCAGTTCCCTGTGGTGCACAATTACTTTGGGGGCAAGAATTTGCTTTGAAAAATATCACATTGCTTAAAAGGGGAAAAGTAGACACACCTGCGAATCTGAAAAATAATGTGGTTTATTTCCCGTACTGCAAAATAGTATTAGGATTAAAAGACCAAACTTTCTATATGGGTCTGTATGAACAGAACCTTTACATTTGCAGTGTCTAGTTGAAGTGAATGTGACGCCACAAAGGTCCACTCATATGGAAATAAGACTTTGCAAAGGACTGCTGGTATGGAAAGGGGTTAAAGTGTTAGATTGGAATCACAGTGGATAAACCTAAAAACAATAACAATTCAATGTGCTCTAGAGAAAACTACCATTCGCCATCTCTCCAGGCAAATTTTAATATACAACAGGCAGGCCTAAAAGCTAATACTAATTCTTTTGCACATGCACATTTTGATCTACATATCGATCACCAATTTAAGATGCCCAGCCCATTAAACATTGCCTGCTTGATCTTTTATATTCTTCATGACAGTTCTGCCTGAACACTGAATAACAATAATGCTGCCCTGCTGTATTACTTTTACCACCTATTCTCCTCCTCTACATTATTAGCAAAAAACCGGTACGTACTGAAAGGAACAACTACAGAACGTTCAGCTCTGGTTGTTAGCAGCACATTCTTCTTCATACCAGCACAGACACTTGGATGAGCCAGTGCTGAGCAAAAATACAACCTTTGAAGAGTATCTCAAAAATCAATTTATAATCTCCCACATAAACCTCTTTCATTCCACTTCTGTTTGTCCTTGTTCTCTCCTTATTAGAGGAAAATTGTAAAAGCTAAATTCTCCTCTCTGATTTGTTGTGGCCAATTAAAAGACTGCTCACATTTGTCTTATTTAGCTTCAAAGATCAGATGCCTACATGGGGTTTTATTTTTTACTCTAAGCACCTGGACATGAATTGTGCTTCTTCACAATTTACCGCACATCCCAATTTGGCCTGCTGTGAAGTCATGGAGAAAGCCAGGCTTCTACACTGTACAGCTCATTGTTTGAGGGAAGAATTGTAATATGAGAGGAAGACTACAAAATTATGATTCATTTTCATGGGAAACATATTAAAAGTTGCCCTGCTCTTCAGGCAGGTAAAGGCAGCAGAGCCAAGCCTGTACTACTTCTTTATGGCTGAAGCTATCTAAAAAGAAATAAAACAGCCAAGCTATAGGCACAGATAGGAATATGCTCATTGGCCACAGGGAGCCCTCAGGAATACATTAGCACAGGGCCAAAACTAGCTAAAACTGGCCCCCAAGTAAGCAGTGTAATGAGCCTGTGACATACCACCAGGCTAGCATATATGTTTAATCAGATTAAATGCTCCTGAGATGCCCAAAGGGCAAAATGAGTCATTGTCTGTGCCTGAAGACTTTGATAAATAGAACATCTCTCATTCACAAAACAAATGGAAGTGCCTTGTGTCTCTTCTCCATCATAAATAATTTCTGCAAATGCCCCTTCTATTTTCTCCTTCTACTTTGATTGCTTTAGCATTCCTTTTTTAAAGAAAATCTTTGAAATTGTTTTACCTATTCCAGCTCAAAATACTGTCACCCTTATCAGAGTCACTCCAATTCTTGGCATAATTTAACCAAGTAAAAAAAAAAAAAAAGCCCTGTGTGCTAGTTTAAAACCCACATCTAGGCATAACAAATTACCATCAAATACCCACTAGGAAAAAATCTGAGAGTCTGATTTACATTTTTATTTATTTAATATTAATCAAGGTGCAGGCAGTCTCTTCCCCAATATGAGATCCCTTCAAAGCTCCCAGCCTCCAAATGTGCTTCATTTCACTTCTATTTGTAATGACATAGCTGCCTTTTGGTGGATCAGTCACTCAACCTGTTACTAGGACAAACTATTTCTGACTCAGTCTGCTGAAAGCATTTCCTTGTGTCCATTTTAATTAAAAGGAACAATTATTTTCTTGTTTATTGTGCTCAGAAGTAAGACTCCCCATTTTCTATGTGAATCCTTTTTCACCAAGAAGAATGTCTATCACATAATGTAAACAGCCATGGTAAATCTGTGGGCATCTTAAGATGAACACTGAGGTGTTAGTATAGAGGTTGGGGGTTTTTTGTAAATAATATCTGCTTTCTCCAAAAGTTTACATTTATTTGAGAACATACAGATATGATTGAATTTTTAGTATAGGAAAAGACTATACCTGACAATATTTCCTGCTGGTAGAATACAGGAATAGCGTTGAGAATTTTATTTTTTTGGCTCAGGCGTCATAAAGAGGTCTGTTGACTATGATCCAAAAGGAAATCTTCACCTCATGCTGCACTTATTTGTAATCTTCAACTATACTGATAATACATGTCAGGTGAAGCAGGTTACTGGCAGTAGCACACACACAGAAAAGGAAACAGATGTACTTTCAGCCAAAAAGGAAACAGATGTACTTTCAGCCTCTCGTTTAGTTTGCAGCTGTGGGGCTGGCATTTTAGAATAATGGAATGGTTTTGTTTGGGTTTTTTTTTTTTAAATGAACATGTTTGATTTTGAACCTATGGATTGACAATATCTGTGAAACACCTATTGCTTAGAGCAGAAATGCATTTTAAGGGCTCTGTTCTCTTATTGGCAAATCTGCATTATTTCCATTAACTCTAACATAGGAATACTAGCTGTAGACTAAATGCAAGATAAACCAAATCAGTTTAGGCTCCCCTACATTGCAAAATGAATCCAATCATTATACACAGTAAGCATTTCCATATGTTCTGATTAATTAGAGATGCAGGAGACAATTTACCCCAGGGGATTCTGAGTATGTTTAGCTCACACACTAGGGGTAGGGCCATCAAATGAGTAGCCCCACAGTTCTGCTACCTACCCCAAGCAGAAGTAAGAGTTACTGTCAGAACATCATATTTTAAGATTTCAGTATGCATAATGGATATAATTTTTAGGTAGTCACTACTGCTGCATTAACCCAAACAGTAACTCATAGCCATATTCTCTCAAATAGTACCTAAACCCATTCATACAGTAGTTCTCATCTTGGGCCTGCACTTTATCCACAGTAGAGTCAGAGAAAACATAGCAACAACAAAAAATGTTTGATATCTCTGAAAAAAAAAAACTGAGTTGAAAAATACTGTGTTTTTTCCATTCTTCATGAAAAGCACAAGTTTTCAAAGAAATGTTTGTTTCATCAATTAATCTGCATTATAACTGAAATAGCCTCACAACACATTTCTAACCAGTCCTAGCTAGAACACTTTATGAACAAATTCTAAACTGTTGTGGAAAGGATATCTGAAGTTGTATTTCAAGATGCCACGGGGCACGGGAGGAAGAGATACTTGAAGAAAATGTTTGATAAAAGAGAAAGACTATATTGCAAGGTTGTTTTTTGTTTGTTTTTTTTAATGATGGGGGTTATTGTAGGTTATCTGACAAACCATAACAATCCTTTTTGAGTCTGGAATTGTGGGGAAAGTTCCGCTCTACAGATTTCCTCTTGCTCATATTTTCCTTTTGAACAGAAAATTGTTGGAAGTTCATGTGTTGGGGGGGGGGGGGGGGGGG
>NW_017728992.1:31184312-31193862 GCF_001723915.1 Gavialis gangeticus
GGGGGGGGGGGGGGGGGAGGGACACACTGGCTGTATTTAACTACTTTCACTTTCCACCATATATTTCAAGTGTGAACAGAAAGAAAATTAAAAAAAAACAACAACAGAAGTTCCCTTGTAATTTCATTTTTAAATTTAAAAAACATGATTTTGCCAAATTCTATTGCAAACCAAATGTTTCCTTCCATGAGAAACCGTATTATTAGACACAATTTTTTCTTCAGAAACTTTTCCCTCAACTACTGAAACCTATTTGTGCACCTAAATAAGTGGTATATTAAGGATGGTTATTTATTTTTCTATTGAAACTCTTCAGGGAAAATGGGATTCTGACTAATTTCAAACCACTGCAAATAACTGCTTTAAAAAGGATGTTTGGACTTTTCAACAAAACGACCGTGAAACTAATGATTTTCCATGAAAATATTCTGCAGAAAATGGAGTAACTCAATTTCTGACTAGCCCTATTGTTTTTTTCCTATACTACTGACAGCAGCAATGATACATACATATTTTTCAAATTGTATTACAATTTTTTTGTATTCAAGAACTGAAGCAACTGGCTACAAGGCTAAATGTAGTAAAGTAATTAAGTGGCTTACATAGGCTAAGAACTAACAGTATATGTTTGCATATATTACACGCCTAATATGGAGCATGGGAAATAAGGGGACACTATTAGACACTATGAAGGTCCAAGATCAGACAATTCAGTATAAGTCTAAAAATAACAAGCAAAAACAAAAACAATGTATTCTAGCTTATGTACTTATATTTCAAACCAAAATGTTTTGTTAGAAACAAAATAATCAAAGTGAATATACAACATCGGGGACAGGACAGGAAAGAAATCCTTTTACCTGTACTGAGGAAGCTAATGGGTAATATGCATGAAATGTATTAAAGCAAAAAATGATTTTACCAAATACAACCTCTTGACAAATATAGACTCCTTTTAAAAGTGTAAATAGAACTACAGCTGAATGAAAACTTTTCTTTGGAGGATGTGTGGGGGGAAGGGAAGGGAGAGGATTGCTGGAAATGTTGCACATATGTTGTTTCTGTTTGAAGTGGAATGAGCTTTTGGTGATCTGAAAAAGGCAAAAAAGTGTTTCAGATCAAAAATGCTTTTTTTGGTTGTCAATTTATTGAAAGAAAAAGGATTGGTTTTACCAACAACAAAAAAAGTCTGGTTTGATTTCAAGTAATTTCAACTCAAACTACCACCAACTGGAAAAGAATATTTTGAAATAGGTTACTTGACAATAAAAATATTGAAAGGAAAAAAGAAAAAAAAAGGGAGGAAAAAGGAGGGAAAAAAGGAACATCCAATTAAAATAAAAGAGTTGGCCACCCTGCCATGTTTAAGGAACAGCAAAATTAAAAGTCATCAGGGGCCCTAAATCTGCATGTTTCACTGAAGAAAGGAAGAAGGCTGAAACAAATTCACTGAGCTCAGAATTGATTTTCAGAAATTATTTTTTCAATTTGACAGATTTTATAGTAAACTTGCATCTTTCCTTAGATGAGTAGAATCAAAGAGAAATAATTAGACCCCCAGCAAGACACATAGTAATGGGGAACACTACTGATGCCAGGGAAGATAAGTGCTCAAAAACTGAACGTGACCTTTCTGCCAATACATTCCCTTTATCTGACAGAATGGATGAAATGGAAGGAGTCCTGGCTACAAATAGTTTAACAAGGAACCAAGAGATTTCCCTCCCACTAATCAGGCTATGATACAGGATAACCCATGCTTCTCAAAGGCATAGTACTTGCAAAAAAACAAAAACAAACAAACAAACAAAAAACCCCATAATCCCTGCAGATACCAACACGTCTGCAGTACGCCACCTCCCCTGTCTGAGTGTGGTGCAGGCTGTTAAGAGCTCTAATTAAGCCCCAACTGTCTGATAACATATGCAGTGCACTATTTTTACAGTATTATACAAATATTTAAAGTGTTTTGACAGATTGTGTTCTGAGAACATTTAACTGAATTTCAAATAACTAAATCACAGAATTTCTTCTGATGTCTTCCAGTTGATTGGATATAGAACAGGCACATGCTAAATATAGTAAATGGATATTTATAATATGTAAAATTAAGGGGATGGCATTTACAGATTAAATATAAAGCAGGGCTTTTACTCTCCTGAAACTATGAAACTGGCTAGCATTTATGGTTGGGGCATTGCTTTTTTCTTTTCTTTCTTCTCTCCCTGAGGAAACCAGAAAATAAATCTGAATTAATTAGTGGACACCATAAAAAGCCAATTTCAAATAAAATATACTACTAACCTCCTAGCTCAGTAGAAATAGGATTTATTGCTTACTTTTCTATTTACTACAGTAGGGCAGAAGAAAGTTACAATATTGACCTTTTCCCCTTTGATCTTTTTCCAAATTGATAAAACACTTAACAAGGAATGTTTTGTTGCCATTGTGAGAAATAAACCAAACTAAAACTGAACAGTCAGCCTGTCTCAAACGTCTGTTCTCCCATCCATGTATGCACATACCCTCTATTAACATTAATGAGAATTGCCCATGCATATGGATGAGAGATCAGACCCCTTAATTTGTTTAGATGAGACCAATTTTAATCAGTGTGAGCCAATGCATAATATTGTAACATGCTTCTGTGGTTGGTGAGTCAACACGTTGGCAGCTTTCACTTTATATTCTGAGAGCTGCTGGCTAGATCAAGAATTTTAAACAGAAGAATGTCAAAATGTTAGTCAAGAGTATCATTCTCAAGGTACTTGTTCCTTGGTGAGAGGAAAAAAAGACTCAGGGACTTAGAATGACCTTGCAATAGTAAACCAGCAGGCCCAAAGCACTGAAAGTCATAAGATTCAACATTGCCCTCTTGGTACCAGTATCTTGCAGCCACTACTGGGTCCTATTACACTGAAAGCATTGCTTTTGTTTGTTAAACAAGATAAACGCACAGAGATGGTTACTCTGACACTTCAAAAATTTGTATCACCTCTTACCCTCTTTGTAACCAGATATTAAACTCAGTAGAGGCATTTATTCAAATAACAAGCTTCAAAGAAAATAATTTAGAGTTGTTACACAAATGGCACCAAAACATAGGGTAGAGAGGAGGAGAAAGACCTCACTGGAAGAGAGGCTTCTCATGCCACTGAACTCCTTTTGAGAATTAATATGCATCTCAGGGGAAGTGTCTACATGCCAAAAACATATATTCAACTATATTCTTATACTAGAGAACATTTTCCTTAATCTTTTCCATCTCTCTTTAGATGTTTTTCTTTTAGACAACATAATACCTTGCCAAGCCACAGGCATTTTATATACTTTTGTATTACATAGAATGTTTCCACTGATAAGCAGTGTGAATATAATATATACATTCTAAAGATATCTTTTAAAAAGGCACTTAATGCCAACACCAGGAATTTGTAAATGAAAAAATACATCTGAATTTGAAGTCTCCAGGGCTCCACGCAAGCACAAGGCTCTGTGCACAAAACAACCTTTGAACCATAGGCTGGTTATGACTTCTCTGCTCCATTTTGTCCTCTACTCTCACATGCTCTTTGTCAAATGTTACCCGTGGCCCACGTACAAACATTCAAATGCACCATGGGAAATCTTGAAAAAATAACCTGCCAAGAGAGCACAGTACAAGTGTTCAAGGAGCTGAGTGGGCACCATGCAGACAGCTCGCTTTGCTGAAGTTGCAGAGCCAGAGGGCCTCTGTGCATGCATCTCAGTATGCTCAGCAGGTTTCCTGAGCTGTTGAATACTGCCAAGAGCAGCAGAGTGCACAGGGCCACCTGTACCCCAAGGGACCGCACCACCTTGGGGAACCCCTGCTCACAATCTGCTGTGCAGCTTTGCGAGAGGAGACCCAGAGCACGCCTCCTCTCATCAGCTGCAGTTATATCAATTTCTAGGTGCTGGTCTGGGTCACATGGAGGGGACATAGCTACCTTGTATTTCCTGCACTGGGCTGGTAAAAGGAGCTGGGCTTTCCAGGCCCTGGAGCAGTTGTTAGGCAGCTTTAATTTTAACAAATCCCATGCATGCTTTTGGGCTCTTTTGTTTGTGCCTATTATGGGAAGCTATGTAGTACAACCCTGGAACACCATTCCACCCCCTGTGTACCACACCACCAGAATATTCTGTACAAGCTGCAAATACAGAATGCAGTATTATAATTTTTCATATTCCTCCCTACACAGATCCAGGTGCTTTTGCTACTGAGTTCAATCGCTCCTGGAAAGGAGTAGGCATATGTTCACTGGAGATTGTTTTGGCTTGGGTAAACTGGATTTAAGTTTGTTAAATACATTAAGCAATCAGTTTTAAAGTCTGATATTTTTGAGCCTCCTGTTAGAACTGTATTACATCTTATTGGGATTCTATGCCCTGCCGATCAAATGCAGAGCCCCACATTTCTACCCTCTACCACTGTTGAAACATGAGACTTTCATCCTACCAATACTGCTATCAAATTGAAGGGAAAATCCACATTAGGGTGAATGGGTGAAGGGAGCATATATGTCCTACATTTTAATACCACATACTTGAAGCTGCTTAGACATTTAGAAAGTAAAGCTGCAGTACCAGCAGAGAGAGATTCATGAACAGTGTCCAGGTAAGGTGGCCAAAGGTGCGTGATAAATGAAATTTTTCACATGTCTTTGCAATTTATCACATGGATCTCACATGAAAAGGCATTTCCCTTCTCTCACACAGACTTCTAATTGCTTTCTTTACTTTTAGCACCATTTTTCCCACAGGGCCATAAGTGCTGAGATGTATAAGAGTAGTTCAGTACACAATTTTCTTTTTCAATCTGGTAAAGATTAAGTATTTTTTAAGGGAGACAACATATTACACCACTGACTTCTTTATGTGAAAATATTTTATGTCAAGTCAATATTGAGGTTCACACTGTAGCTGATAGTAAAGTAATAAAAAAAGATTCTTTTAAGCTATTTATTCTTGTTAGCATGTTTAACAAATACTAAAGAATTTATTACAGGGTAGCAGTAGATAAGAGAAGAACTGGATTGTGGAGCTAAGCAGTTAGAACATCGATGATGCTCAAATATAATTAGCAATTAAATTACCAGCATAACATACATTGTCCATAACTTATTTAAAAATTAAAATAAGATAATATTAAAAATGTTGTAAAGTGAATAATATGTTACTGTAAACTAAATCTATGCAAAAGACCTAGAGCTTTGGAAGCAAACACCTTAGTTACATGATACTGCATGCCCAATAAGCTCTACTTTAAACAAAGAATGTCCTCTCTATTTAAAGTTTCTCTTAGAGTCAATGTACTCACCTGCAGAGCAGTTTATCTAAGTTGGATTTCACCTGGAATATTTGGATCATTGGAGATTGTTTAAATGCATTTTATTTACCAAATTCAAGTCCACTTGAGCCAATCAAAAATGAGTCTGATTGTCTCAGCCCAATATCTGTTGGGACTGCTTCGAACTGAAAACACATTTGCATGGTAAGTAAATTAAACATATCACTTAGGTCTGAACTCAGGACAATAATATTGCAAACAAACTGTGTTTTCATGCTGTATCCACTAGCACAACCCTGGAGCACCTTGGTTGGGTAAGAAGAAACTGCTCACTTTGTGCCATGCTATTAACTCTTCACTTGCCTAACTAACAACTGCCAATTTATAATAAAATTCGAAGAACACACCCTGAAGACAAAAGCAAAAATGTTAATTAAATAACCTCTCTTTCCATGAGTACCCTGTGAAACTCCAAGGTTCTTTGAAACACTGGGTTTCATCATCTTTATATTTAAGTCCTAAACTATTCAAGAGTAGCAAGAATGAAAAGAATGTCAATTTTATTCTGCTCTGAAAAAATGGCTGAGAAATCTGATGAAGTTTACTGATCTAGCTTTCAGTCACAGAACTATTAAGCAGAAAACTAAACCAAGCTGCATAAATATTTTGTCCCAAAGAATTGTTAGAAAGTACAGCTGATGGTAAAAGTATCTCTCTCTCTTTTAAGCTAAATAGAGCAAATCAGCTCTTCTCTCCAGAAGGAAGAGTTTCTGTGTGATGGCAGTCACTCTCAAAAGTGATAAAAAATGAGAATATATTTTTTAGTAGTTTCCCGATAAGGATAGGATTATGATCTATTACTTCAAATAATTCCCACCCTCGTTTTAAACCTTTGAGAGGTTATCAATAAGCATGCATGAAACTGGTCAATAGTTGACTATGTTTCTTTTAAGCATTTGAAATTTTCTGTTGTGCAAACATTGGGAAACTTTTCACTGAATTCATCCACCATATCAAAGGTGATTCTAAAGTATATTGTATGCCTGTCATACCTGTTTCTATTGGGAAGGAGTGTGGGAGTTGAATAGAGGGCAATAGTCATTTTCCTTGATCTGCTGGCAACACTCCCACCAATGCAGCTCACTGTTAGCCTTCTCGGAGCCAAGGGTACACTTGGCTCACATTCAGTTTTTTGTTGTTGGTAACCCTCAGGTCCTTTTCTGCAGAGATGGTGCCCAGGCAGTCAGCCCCCAGCCTGTACTGGTGGATAGGATCGTTCCATCCTAAGTGCAGGACCTTACACTTGTCCTTATTGAACCTCATGAGATTTCTGTTGGTTCAATCCTCCGATTTGTCTGGGTCTCTCTGAATCCCAGCCCTAACCTGCAGCATATCTACTACTCATCCCAGCTTGATGTCATACTGTCAGGCAGTTCATTTAACTCCTCATTCTAGCTTTGTCCATATGGTGAATCCTTACCTTCCTCACAACAATAGTGCAAAAATTGATTAGATGACTGTAAACATTTACAGAACTTTAAACTATTGTTTTTATTGCAAATTGCATTTAAAGATGCGAAATGTGGCCTCAAAGTTCAAGTGAAGCTAACATAAATAAATCTGTGAAGTAAATTTTTCTTCCTGTTTATAGTCTCAATTTTATGGGAACACAATTTTGCAGACCTTACAAAGCTGATCTATGTCACCAGATTCTACCTTCTATTACTAATGCAATGAGTCTCACATACACACATGTACATATACACACAAACAGTCTATTAATACTAAAATCAAAATTGTTTGGGGTCTTCAATCAAAGTAATAAAACTTGATTATAAATTGTTACTCAATTGCTACCAAAAATGATTAGACGTCTGATAGAGTAAATGGAATAATTTCTAGGGTTAGAACTGAACTGTTGGCACTGGATTTATGACCCAGATACCCAAACTCTAGGACCAGCCATGACTTCTCCATTTCATAATAGACAAATTTTAGGGATACACAGTAATAGCAGATAAGAATAATGCAAGCAAGGCAAAAAAAATAACCTCCCCAATTCTATATCTATCAGTGCTAGGGGCTGTCAGAGAGGGAAGGCACATCTGGCCAGTACTCAAGCTTCACCCTGAGGTTTTTTCTTAAATGTCAGATGTCAGCAGTCTGGAGATCAAGGGCCAAGGCCCATCGCCCACAGTGAGGCGAGTGATACAGGCTGGTGGTGGTCCTTTCTGTTTATGGTGGCCTCTGCTTCCCCTCTCAGGGAACCTTTACTATTCTGAAATCCCTCCTTTTCTATTCTTTCTCCCCTCTGATGACTCTTCATCTCAGGCATTACTGATTGGTTAGAGTACAGTCTGCTAATCTCAGTTAATGAGGCAGCACTTGCTTTGCTTTGTGTATTTGCATTTGCTAAATAAATTGATTAGTTTCCCAGCGGTCATCATACTGTCCATGTTCTGTCCTGTCAGCATGTTCCTTTGTTCCAACAAACCCATCACGTGCACACATCTTAATTTGGTTATTTACCTAATTTAGTTTGTCCACCAAAGCTGGAAATCTCAAGGGCTCAGCAGTTGGGCACTGTGACCTGGAGCCAATACTGCAGAGTCCCTTATTTCTGTTTGGGTACACTGGTCATGTTATGGAACAGTGTGGTACATGTCTTCAATTTCCCAGGCTGTGTGTCTGCTGGCTTCAAACACAGTAGTCCTTGAAGTAAACTTTTCACAAACAGGCTTTTAGAAATCAATTCACCCTTGCTGTTCCCCTGGACCATTGTTCTAATGCATATCTACTTTACCTGCAAGTCAGTTTCCAAAAGCAAACCTCTAAATATCATTTTCTAGCCATCAAGAAGTATAATTATTGTGTGGCTTAGCTGACATATGAATCCTCCTAGAAATGTGTTACTTGCACTTAGAATTATGCAAATCTTTAATTAGGAATCCTAAACCCACATGAAACTCGTTTAATCTTTTTTTTTGTTTTTTTGTTTTTTACAATCTTGAAACTTAGTCAAAATAGGAAATGAGTGGTATAATAGATTTTTTTTTAATACCTGAAACTCAAAGTGAAACTCAGGAAAAAAAAGTTGGTTTGGACTCAGATCAAATAAGAGGTGTCTATGAACTCCTGCAATATCATAGTTTCATAGTTTGTAGGGTTGGAAGGGACCTGAGCAGATCATCAAGTCCAACCCCCTGCCAGGGCAGGAAGGAGTACAGGGGTCAAACGAGCCCAGCAAAGTGTTCATCTAGCCTCCTCTTGAAGATCCCCAGGGTAGGAGCCAGCACCACTTCTCTTGGAAGTTGGTTCCAGATCCTAGCTGCCCTGACTGTGAAGTAGCACGTCCTGATATCTAGCCTAAATCTACCCTCTGCCAGGTTGTGACCATTATTCCTGGTCACTCCTGGTAGTGCTCAGGGGAACAGGGACTCCCCCAATGCCTGCTGGTCCCCTCTGACTAGTTTGTAACTAGATCCCCCCTCAGCTTTCTCTTGTGGAGGCTGAACAGGTTCAGGTCCCGTAGCCTCTCCTCATAGGGCCTGCCCTGCTGTCCCCTGATCATGCGAGTGGCCCTCCTCTGGACCCTCTCCATGTTGTCCACATCCCTCTTGAAGTGCGGCGTCCAGAACTGGACGCAGTACTCTAGCTATGGCCTGACCAGTGCCACATAGAGGGGGAGGATCACCTCCTTGGAACTGCTTGAGATGCATCTGTGAATGCATGACAAGGTGTGGTTGGCCTTCCTAACTGCATCCCCACACTGCTGGCCCATGTTCATCTTGGCATCAATGATGACTCCAAGATCCTTTTCTGCCTCTGTAATGTTGAGAAGGGAGTTCCCCAGCCTGTAGGTATGGTGCCGGTTGTTCCTCCCCAGGTGCATCACCTTGCACTTGTCAGTGTTGAATCCCATCCTATTCTCATCCACCCACCCCTGTAACCTGTCTAGGTCTGATTGGAGCCTATTCCTCCCTTCTAGCATGCCCACATCCCCCCACATCTTAGTGTTATCATAAAATTTGAACAGGGTGCTTTTTACCCCCCCATCCAAGTCACCGATGAAGTTGTTGAACAGTGCGGTCCCAAGGATTGAGCCCTGCGGAACCCCACTGCCCACATCCCTGGAGGTCGAAAATGACCCATCCACTACCACTCTCTGGGTGCGACCCTCCAGCCAGTTGGCAATCCATTTGACTGTGTAGGTGTCGACACCACAGTCCCCCAGTTTCTTAA
>NW_017728992.1:31194680-31202788 GCF_001723915.1 Gavialis gangeticus
ATGATCACTGTCGCCCAGGTGGTCGAGCACCCGCAGCCCCCTCACCAGGTTGTTGCTGGTGGCCAGCACCACGTCCAACAAGGCATCTCCCCTGGTGGGGCGGTGCACCTCCTGGGTTAGATGGAGGTCCTGCATTCTAGCTAGTAACCTACATGAACGGTCAGACCTGGCTGATTGCTCTTCCCAGCAGATGTCTGGAAAGTTCAGGTCCCCCATGATGACCACGTCTTTTGACCTAACTACCTTCGTGCGCTGACTTAAGAATTCTTGGTCTAGCTCTTCCCCTTGGTTGGATGGTCTGTAGTAGACCCCCACCATTAAATCTTTCTCCTTGACTGCCTTGTATTCTAACCCAGAGCACTCCAGAGTGCCCCTCCTCTGTTTCTTTGCTAATTGGTGAGGATGTTTATTCCTCCTTAATGTAAAGCGCCACGCCCCCACCTTTTCTCCCTGTCCTATCCCTCCTGTACAGCCTATAGCCCTTGATATTCACTGCCCAGTCATGTGTTGGGTCCCACCACGTTTCAGTGAGCCCCACTATGTCTGGGTTGGTGTCAGTTAGCAGGAGGGTAAGTTCCTCTTGCTTGTTTCCCATACTACAAGCATTTGTGTAGAGGCATTTGAGGCCTCCTGAGGTTGTGTGCACTGGCCCCCTACTTTCAGCATTACCCTGGGCCCTGTTGCTTACCTGCGTAAAATGTTCTGCTTGTTGGTCTAGGCTGGGCTGTACTTCTGGGTGTTGCTTGGTTTGGCAGTCCAAGGCTTCCTCCCCCCTCGTCTTCCCCTTCCCCCAACGAGCCCAGTGTCTACTTCAAAATGTATTTGAAAAACAAAATGTATTTGAAAAGCTTCTGCTTTGATATCCTATCTCTAGAAAAGTTATATTATTGCAGCAGAGGGCCTGAAGGTAATATGCAGATACTAAACTTGCATACAATCTTTTGTACTATTAAAAAGAACCCCTCTTTTAGTGGATGAGATATCTTTCCCTACTTATTTCAAGACATCTTACTTACTGAGTTTCTATGTATGTTACCAAAGAAATAAGCGGAAATGATATCTCAGAAACGTTGGGTCTATATCTATGTACAACTTCTTGGCTCCCAAGTTTTGCCTTGGCTTGCAAGTAGAAAGATCAAAACCTGGCTTTCTGCTCCACCTCACTCAATAATTCCTCTAGTCCAGTGTTCTCAACCCTTTTTTAACTCAAGGCATCCATTGTGTACCCCTTAGAAAATATCAGGTCTTAGCTTTTACTTATCTCTTGATTATGGAACTTCCAGCATCCTGGTTGAGCATCACTGCTCTAATCATCATAGCTTTATCTTTCAACCACAACAAAGTTCAAGAATCAGGGGGGAAAAAAGTTATAAAAAGAAAAAATTCCTGGAACTGATCTGCTTAAGATGGAGTGATGCATTCCAATCAATTTGGTTCTGTCTTTTCCTCTGGTAGGCTTTTGCACCATTATTGAAAGCAGTCTCAGAACACTCACATGGCCTTGTGCCTTTCTTCTAGGGAAATGCATGAATTCAGCTGGGTGCTATTTACACAGAAAGGCCATTCCTGATACAAACATATTCCATGTTAAACATTGTCTCAGCTGCTGTCACCTTGCCAAAGCTTTTGCATGGATCAACATTACCCGTCAAAGACCCCACAACAATTAAAACAAAATAAAAGAAGTGCAGTCTTCAGGTATCAAAGGTATATTTTAAAAGATTTTCTAACTCCCAATTCTGCTTATTTTTTCTTCAGGTTCTCCTTGCTTAAATCATTCAGGAGAGACTCAATTCTTTGTTTATGCATAGATGGGCAACAAAATAGCATCCTGGATTTCATTAACAAACCTTGAACTTGTATTTTAACAGACCTTGAACTTCTTTTTAATAATAAATAATAATAATAATAATAATAATTAGATTTAAACAGTACTAAAGATCAAATTGGCCGTCAAAATGGTTTTCAGACCATTCCCCATACCTGTCTCGTATATGTATTTGCCAATGGCTGTATCAGCTCATGTGCACCCCACACTGGGCCCAGAATTGCAGAAAATGTTCACGAACCTCAGGAATAGATACTACTCCAAAAGAGAGAGAAACTACAAAGGGAAAAAGATGGCCAGGGGAGGCAACCTTTCCTAGTTTTAAACTCAATATGCATGTTCTCAGATTCAGGACACAGACAGTGGGATTCTAATGGGAAAACGAGGCATGATCTTGTCAAACAACTGAACTACAGTGATATACCTGAACCTGCTGAGGGGGCTAGAAATACTTACTTAATAAAATATTCAAGCCTCTTGTTCTTATAAGTGGAAAAAATATGGCAGTTTCTCAGGGCCTATAACCTTCAAGGGAAAACAAAACACCACAACAGGAACCATAAAGACACTATCACTCAGTGGATGGACAAAGTAAGCATAGTATTTACACACCAGCAATTTTTTTCTTCTATAGTTTCCAGCTTTTTGCATATTGGTGAATTTACTTGATGGATCCCAGTCTTCATTTCTGACATTTAGCAACACAGGCCAATGCCCTTTTTACCTCAGTCTGTCAAAGGATGGCTAATCTGTGGCACAGGTGCCTTAAGTGGCTCTGGCAGTGGCTTAAGGCACAGGTGCCTTAAGTGGCAAGAGCCTCTGTGGCGTGCAACAGATGAGCAGATTGGGTAGGGCAAAAGGAATGGCACTCAGGGTAGATGCTGGGCTAATATCTGGCACACCTGTCAAAATGTTTGGCCTCACTGTTCTATTTAGCTTCCCAAGTATTTCAAAAGCTGTGACTGGTAACTGGGTTAAACACCACTCTAACTATCTCAGTACAGTAATGAAGGAGAAGGAGAAGACAAGCTTGCCACCCCTGCTATACAGCAATTTAAGAAAGTAAAAGCCAAGTATTACTGTTAAAAAAAAAAAAAGAGTTTGACTTACCTGTAAAAATACACTTAATTGTCTCTAAAACACAATCCTTAAGTGCTTTATGCAGAGTTGTCATTGACCCTTAAGATTCTGTTTTTAGTTATTATTTGTAATAGATAGTTATTGAATTATCTGCTCTCAGAAATTCCCTCACATTATCTCCCTGGATAAAGGGTTCTCGTGATTATTTCTTTTATAGATGGCAAATCTATTACAGTTTAAGACAAAATGTCTTTATGGTAGTTCATTAATATTAACATAAAATTCCTAAGTAATGATACCACAACTATGATAGTGATCTGTGGAAGTCAACTTGGGATCACAACAGTTTGTGCTATAAGATTGTGTAATTTAGTCTATAAAGGTGCATATCTGCCCTACCTTCCCAATAATACCAGAACTGGCCAAGACTCTCATTCCTTTCTCATTTTATTGTTTTGGTCTATATGCCTTTCACTCACTTCCCAACTTACTTATGCTCTCTTAAACATTATTCAGTAGCAATGATGATCTGAAATAGCTCTATGGAAGTCTGTTAGTATGGGTGTAGGCAGGGAACATATATGGTGATTTCATTATGAAACTCTACTCCCCTCTCAAGCTACTGAAACAAGGAGACTGCTTTAGTGTCAAGAGGGGTTTTCTAATGTCAGGCAACCAGAGAATGGGGTAACAGCTGTTTATCCAGGAGGAGGCCCTCAGTAAAGGATTTAAGACAGAGTTTAAGAAGTACTGAACTGTACCTTGATTGCTTAAATTTAATTATTCTGATAGCTGCTGGAAGTCACGTAGAACATTTTTTTCTGTGCTCATTTTATATGAATTTCTGTATTGCTAGTCAGTTATATTCATACAGAGTTTGCTGGTTGTTCACCTTCGAATGGTATTCATGACTTGTATTCATTATCTCCTCTCTGATTAATGACATATCTGCATTCACTCCCCACCTATGTTGTTAAGTGGTTAATAACGAAATTGAGATTTCGTTCTCAATGCTTACAGTAGTTGCTGTTGGAGAACTCAGGAGAGAAGAACTGCCTAAGGGCTCAATCCATCTCTCATTGAAGTCAATAGAAAAACTCCAGTTCACATCAATGGGAGTTGAATTGGATACTAAATGCACACCAGAAATCCAGCTGCTATTTTAGTTCTTCCACTCAGCATATCACATGAACAGAATTCAAAAAAGAAATGAACAATTAGAATCAGTAATGTTTGCAGGTAATAGAGCCTGTTCTGTCATTTTAATTTTCTTTTTAAAACAAGTAAGGTAATGTCATACAATAAAAAAGTAAATGATAATTAATAATATTAAATATACTGTATACTACTAGTAATAATAATAATAAAGGTCAGAGTAGCTAAAACTATTTTTTGCAAAGACCATGGAGAAAACAAAAGAATAAGCTGTGAAATGTGGAATGCGCCATGTCTAGTACCAATGAATTCTCTCAATTTATTGGAATTAACTACAGGTATGCTTTATAAAATCCTGAGAAAAAGATTTATTTCCAGTTTTGTATTAATTTTTGCAAAAATTTGAAAGAAAAATAGTATGGGACACCACATTCTCTTCTCATGCAATAATTATCAAGTTAAAACAAACTAAAACAATTATACAGGCAAGCAGGACTGTAGATCATCTAGCTGGGGTCATGGTAGCACACAAGAAACCATCAGCCTTCCACCATATACTCTGCACTGGTTTTTGAAACAACTGCTATCCTTGAAATGAAGTGGGTACCATACCCTGTCTTCTCCTTTCATATGTACTGGAGGCACAGTTCACCATAACCCTCACCTCTGTCCCCTGCTAAGGGCAGCACTGCAGGGGGCATAGTGATGTGGCTGCACTCCTCTTTCTGACCACACCTCAGGAGCAGGACACAGGGACTGAAGTCTCCAAGAAGGTAAGCATCCTCCTTTCCGTCCCCTTCAGGCTCAACAGCACATGCCCTCCCCTCCCATTGCCCCTTCCCAGTGTCCCCACTGTCCTGTTGACAAGGGAAACTCCTGACCACTCCACCTGGGCTGTGTAGGGGCTGGGCTCAACCAATTCCCTGGGTGTTCCTTACTAGCCTGGAAGCAGGTGCAAGGAGGGGGGACATGTCTGCTTGCCTGCCATTGCCATAGTTCCAGGTACGAGCAGCTCCACTGGAGTGTGATGGGAACTCCGCTCTTCTTCAGAACAGCATGGATACCAGAAGTGGCAGGCAGGGGATGGAGGAATGGGAGAGGAGAGGGACCAGAAGGCACATGCCTCTGAGCACAAAGGGGAAGGGAAGAGGGAGGCAGAATTCTTACTTTCTTCTGGATTTAAGTCACTTGTTATTGGTCCTGCATGCAGTCTGCCCACCCTGGTAGGGGGAAGCAAAGGCAGAAAAATGGAGGTAGCTGGGAGCAGGGGGTGCAACCATACCTCAAGCATGGGTAACTGAAACTGCACCCTCCTTTATAAAATCTAGGATTCATTTCTATTCCCTGATCCACCAGCTTGTAAAGCAGGAAGCAGATGGTACTGAGGGGTACCCCTGCACATCAGTGATGCTGGGAGAAGTATAAACCCTCATTAAACACCTCTTCTAGAGCTGGGGTGGGACAGCTCTGGCATTGCCTCCAACATCAGGCAGCAGCTAACTAGTACTGGCTGCCCCATACTGCATTCACCTCCTTCCCTTCAAATGTTAATGTGTCTTTTAGGAGTTATGTTACTGCTGAAGTTCAGAACAACATTATGAAACAAATTAGTTTCTTCTTAGTGATCTTTCATTGCAAAGGTTCAAATTAATTGACTTTAAAAGAGTTTACACTGATTAACTTACAAGCATATTGCTCTTTCATGGTTAGCCTCACTTGTTTTCTCTCTTGAAATTGGTATTTCATGTTAAGAGCTGTATGCTGTCTTAACACTCCACACTCTCTGCTCTAGTGTGCTGATGACTCAAGGTCTTTGTTGGCAAAATCAGATTCACAGCAACAAAAGGAATTGAGTAATAGCTATCAAACTGGGAGAACATGACCCCCCCCCGAAGAAAAACATCCAGAGAGAGAAAGACGAAGAGAGACAGAGAGAGCCACATTCAAGTCTCAAGATTGCACAGCTGCACTTTTCATTTTTTTAAGGTTATTTTGTATTATAAGCAGTAATAACAACATTAAAGAATAAAAATATTGTGTAAAGAGACAAGATGCATTTCAAGGCCAGTTTCTCTCATGTTTTTGCAGGCTTAAGGCTTAGTTCTGTCTCCTTGCTACCTTGAAAAATTGAACATCAGATTTTGATCCAGTATCATTGCAGTCAACAAGGCAGATCTTTCCCTAATGTAAAATAGCATACATCCTCTCATACCAGGCTTGGATCTGGATCCAAGCAATTTGCACTTGACCTCAGTGGGGATGGACTCAGTTTTGAGATGGAAACAGCAATATCATGTTTAATTGCACTTTGTTCATTTCTTTCTTTCAAATGTTTACCAACAACAATTTCATTTAAAAAAAAAAAAGCACAAAATATGGATAAGATAGTGGCGTGTCATCATTTGGCTGACTGGGCCCACATAGACAGATTCTAATCTTAGTTACACCTGGATCACTGAAATAACCTTGCTGAAGGCAACCAGCTTAAACTTGAATATCTGAGACCAGGATTGGGTCCACTCTTGTCTGCTGCAGAGAGTAGCTTGGAAATGAAAACACACTTTAAAACTTTATGCAAACTGCAAGAACGGATATGACCCAGGTCTTCCTCAAGGAGAAGCCCTTGGAAGGAGTGATAGCTTGGATATGTGGAGTAAGAGATGAGCCAGCATCTTTTGGAATAAAGAATTTAAAGGAGCAGCATCATAATTACTAGAGGTAGTTAATTTAAATGCATGTCTATTCTACTTTCCTTTTTAAATTTTGGCTGAAAGAAGGACTTGAAGTAATTTGCAGTAGTTTTACTTAAAAAAAAAAAAGGTTTTAAATATAGCAAAGAGATGTGTCTATTTAAAGAGACTGGCTTGGAAACTCCCATTATAATTTCACCTGTACAGTTTTGTACCCATGGCCAAGTACACAGTAGTGTACATGAGATTACTCAAAGCAGCAAACTGTGTCAGGAAAAAAAAAGAAGAAAAAACAAAAGCAATGGTCAGGTTAAAGCTTGTTAAGAACTGGCCCTATCCACGACAGAGATACAAACGAACAGTGTAATCTAGTAGCACCGTTTATGTTCTGCATTGTAGGACAACTGGTGCATTACTCAAAGTCCTATTCATGGCCTTCAACAGAACTGCAATGAGAATACAATGCCACACTGTGCATTGGTCCCATGTTGTTTGTACTATAATTGATGACAATAAAATAAGCTAAATTCCTATTGTCATGATAATTGTTAAAGTAGCCTTAATTTCAAAGTGTTTTGATATTCACTCCATCTTTTCTCATTCACATTTGTTTAAACATTTTATAAACTCAGGGTGTTTCCTAAAAGGAAAAAAAATCTAAAAATGTATATTTTAAAATAAAAAGAAATGCCCAACACTATTACTAGATTTTCCTCAAAATATTTCAGAAACAAAAATCAAAAGAAGAAAAAAATTACTATTCAGTCAAAGCAATTTCAGCCTCCTCTCACTGGCACAGAGGGCCCAACATAAAAAGAGGTATTGGAGTTTAGCTTACACAGATCTGGTAAAGTGTAATCAAATGCATAAATGGATAGCAACCATTACTTAAAGCTGAAAGACAGAAGTGTGCCCAAGAAAACCTCATGGTTCAAAAGGATGAGTTCTTTCTTTCTTCAAACTCCATAGAGTGTTTTACCCTTTGCTGAAGGGAGAAAGGCTGAAGATAGAGTCAATTGCCCAAAATAGCATTTTGAATAGTGGTTTGTATCTCAAGGGTCCCCCAAATCATTCCCAACCAGTAATGCAACTATGAAGTTTTTGGTTTGTATTTTTAATGCAATGCTTTGAATAACTTTCCTCATCATCACACATACTCCTGAAATCATTATTAGGCATATTACCATTTGCACTACAAGGCAAGGGGCAGGGGAGAGAGTACGGAGGATATACAGAAGTTTATCGTCTAAAATCCCAAATGTATGAGCATTCCTCTGGCTTTTATACTGTCTTTGAATTCAGTACAAAAGAAAATACTGGAACTGGAAATAACCCACTATCATTTCTCTAGCCCA
>NW_017728992.1:31207788-31215213 GCF_001723915.1 Gavialis gangeticus
TCATTATTAGGCATATTACCATTTGCACTACAAGGCAAGGGGCAGGGGAGAGAGTACGGAGGATATACAGAAGTTTATCGTCTAAAATCCCAAATGTATGAGCATTCCTCTGGCTTTTATACTGTCTTTGAATTCAGTACAAAAGAAAATACTGGAACTGGAAATAACCCACTATCATTTCTCTAGCACGCAGACTAACCTTTGCTCAACACCACACATGCAAGGAATTGGAATTAATACTTATATAAAACGGTAATATTTCACAAGGATCTTCACATTTAAGATCATACATAATCAGTACTCTTTCAACCCCCTTAGTTTGCATGTTATGCAGATGAAATTTAACCACCTTTCACCTATAATGGATGGGTGTCACCACCATCTCTCATGAGTCCATTTTGACCCCAAATGCATTAACCTAGCCTTCCTACATTTCTTCCTGTGCTGTCATATAAGATGTACTTTGCTTGAAATAAGGAACATCGACCTTGAAAGGGAAAAAAAAAATCAAACAGCCCGGACCAAGATCTAGGCTCTGTCAAAATGATTTCTTATTCCATTTTACTGAAGCAGTGCCATGCTTTATCACTTCTGAGTTCATGTCTTACAGCTGAGGCAGCCCGCTCAAATTGGTAAGTTGTTTAGTTAAAGTATACATGTGCTAGTCACATTGTCAGTGTGATTTAAAAGAAATGAGGTATTTGCAGGTGGAGTACAGTACAACAGCTATACGAAGTTGGAACCCCTGAACAGTACAACATACAAAATTAATTGCTGTGTGTCTCGCTACATTTTTTCTCCATTTATGGGCAGTATAGTGTTAGACTTCTGATCTGAAACACATCAGCTCTAGCTCAAATGCTCCTAAACTTTTTTTTATTGTGTATCCCCTTCCAGATTTACCAGCTACCCACATACCACTACCAGCATACGCTGTATATTTTTAAACCCTTAAATGCCAATTATTATTATAATGAAAATTAAATCTTCCATTATACAATTTCTCCCATGTACTTCCCAGAGATGTCTTGCATACCCCCAAGGGTATGTGTATAAAGTTTGGAAACCCCTGCTCTCTCTCATTCTAGAGCTAGTCTCTCACACAGCCATAAGTAAAGTAGGTCCAGTAATCTTAGTTAAGTCTGATGAACTGCCATCTGCATCATTAAATCACTACATATATATATATACATACACACACACTGTGGCATAATTTAGCAGAAATGCTGAAGTTGCCTGCTGCATATAAAGTGTACAGATGTTGGACACTTAAAAAAAAAAAAAAATCACAAAAAAGTGCATGCACAAACACATCTTGGTTGTTAAAAGGTGCTTTCCAAACCACTCAGGTCTTTAGTTTTCAGCCATTAAAATCTGTTTCATTACACCTTGCTCGCAAGCTGTTGCATTTATTTATTTATATACATTTACACTTTTATTTATTTATTTATGGAGATGGACCAAGAGGTTTCACTTCTGAAAGACAGGCAAGGTGCTACTTTTACATCAAGTGGCATCACTAATGTAGAGTAAGTTTCCTGAAGTTAAAAGTATTGCTATTAAAGTGCAAACCATAACCAAAAAGGGCAATTTGCTCAAGCATCTGAGAAATCAAAAGCGTTCTTTCTGTGATTCCCAAGTAAGAAAGTGAAGCCTAAATTGTGAATTCTAGAAATGTTCCCCAAACTCTTTTCAATTACATTAAAAGAAAATTAAAATAATCTGTTGTGCTAGTGTTGAAAGTTGAGCTCATTTTCTATTACATTGCATTACAGTACCAAACTGTCTATGCATTTCATGTAAATTAACATTATTATCAGAGTACAATTAATCTAAACACTCTTCCATCTGTACTTTCTGAAATGTGTATCAATACAAACTTGAAAGTAATGCAAATGAAGTTGCTGACAAAAGATCCATAAAATTCAAAACTAGGTCAAAAGTGAATGCATTAATGTCCAATATAATTCCATCTTTGGTTTCAATGCTCACTTTCTTCTTTTGTTCTTGCCGCCTATTGATTATCTTTCGGTAAAGTTTACATGCTACCATTAAAGGTTAATAATGCATAAATATTAAGCGCATCATTGTAGAGTTAGAAACACTATTGATATCCTCATTCTTTGTAGGCAATATTAAAAGTTACCAAGATCAGTATCAATTGTCAGAATCATAAAAATCCTGTCATTGTGAAATTGATAGCTATAAACACTTGATAGAGTGCAATTCATAATTAATATATTCCTCACTCTACAGAGCTATACAGAAGGAAAAAATGGGGATTAGAAAATCATGAGCAATGCTTAAAATCCCCTGAGGTTTGTTATTAAAAGAGCTTCCCTTTTAAAAAAGTGTTCTGTCTGTCTGTCTGTTTGATTACAGTACTAAGATACCCATCACTACCGTATTATATTGCTATATTTTGCTCTGTTGTTTGCTCAATGCCCCCCCCCCCAAAAAAAATCATAAACAAAATACAAATACTCCCCCCAAAACAAAAATCAATCTTCTGATACACTGATAGGGAGAAATATCATGCCAGCTTCCCCAGCACAGATTCTTGTCAGGCAAGCATTGTTAGAAAAGCAGACAAAGACTTAAATATGCATAGCTGCTCCAGTTTTTCAATCCCACTAGGTGACAACTGCTAGTTAAAGCATACATGTGCAATAAGCTTTACATCCCCCCAAGTGTGCTAAATCATTGTGTTGGCTCAAATTTGTTTTTTAAGAGCGTTATTGACTTCACAGCTGGTGAGTTGACACTTTCTATCACTCCACCACTTGGCAACAGATGCCTCTCACTTATGCACAGATGCTGAGTATCCACCCAACCCTAACATTAGCTTTGTGTTCTGAACTAATTGGGCCAACACAGTTGTAATTAAGATTTGAATAATTAGAGAACCAACATGATTATTTTCACAATTAATCCTTATATTGTATCATTCTACTCTCTTCTGGATTATCACTGCGGATCCCTTCTTGTTTCTTTGTGACCTGCACTCTCATCAACCTTCTAACAAGTGAAGTATACTACATTGTTTAGAAGATCATGATAATAAAAAATATTTTTAAAGAGGGTTGGTACATGGCAATTTCAAGTGGGCTTCACATGCACTTTTGACTGATAAGGTCTTCTAATCAATTTTCCTGTTACACAGATTCTGTTGAACAGTTGTGTATAAAGGAAATCATACAATAGAGTGAAAAGGCTTTGAATGCATATGGATGCAGGATATTGTGAGAGCTGCTTAATTTGAATTAATCTGGCAAATCCTGTTCCATCCATCTGACTTGGTATCTATTTTAAGTTGATGGACACTGGGGAGTTTCTATCCAGAAAACAGCTGAGGAGGAACTGAAGGAGGCAGAAAGGCGCTAATTGGGAGTCTGTCCTGGTGAAATGCTAGCAAGAAGTAGGGGGGAGGCTTAAATTGGCAGACAGATCTCTCAAAGGAATAGGTATTAGAAAACAAACCCAAGAGAATTGACTGGGCACAGAAACTGTCCCCGTAAAGCTTCAGAGGTGTAGATACTCATCCACATCTCACATACTTTGGACAGTAAACTTTAGGGAATAGACCGGTTAAGGTTCATCAGTCACTAATACAGGACTGAGTGAATTGCAGGTTTACCCAATCCAGGATTACTGAGCTAACGTATGCATGCCAACATAGGTGTGCCAAGTCTTTGTCTGATGTATGCTTTTGAATAGATTCAGAGCCCGGCTCAGTTCCTGAACTCATAGCTGCATCAAGAAATATGAAACTCACAGTAACTGAAGTATTTAAAAACATTCAAAATGTTTTCCATTGTGTTTATTTAATAATTACAGCAGACAGTTACTAGTTGCTAATTCACATTTTTGGTACAGCAACTTTTATTTTAAGGATTTCTTCTGGATAGTTTTGTTACTTGATAGAAGAAAGGCATTATTCAGAGAGCAGGTACACTACATTTACAAAGTCCTGGATAATCAGAGTAGCATTATGTGATGTGTGTTGGAGTTTTTTGTTTTTTCTTTCCCCCTGACAGTTCATTTCAGAACACAAAAATATGTTGTTGACTGGCACCATCAAGGAAGTCTGGGCTTTTTCAGTTAAGTAGCAATTAGTCCTTGAGGTGTGGGCAGCTGCAGACACTTCTTCCAATTCATAATCCATATCCTGGAGTGAAAAGGATTTTAAAGGGAGTTTTATTTGAATAAAGGACTACAATATCAACCCTTAACAGAGTTAGGTAGTTCTGTGCTCCTTCCTGCAGATCCTGGCAATAGATAGCAACTGCAGTTTAACTGTTCAGTAAGCACAGGACACTGACTGTGGCCTTGAGCAGGCACTCATTTATAGAGAGGGATAATTTTGAGAAATTTTCTCTAATACAAAACATTCTGGGACAGGGAGCAGTATAAGCATTCACCCTGGAGCAGCCCCCCCTCTTCCCTGCTCTCTGCGCCTTCCACAGGTCGGTGATTGATCCAGAGCAGGCATGGGGAGCAGGCTACTGCACACAGGCGACTGGTGCCTCCTGAGTCAGGGGGGCACTACCTGCCTCAGCGGCATATATGATTTTAGTGTAGCCAACCCTAAGTTCAAGCCTAGAGGTCTTACCCAGTATCCTGTGGCACACATCACATTTATGGATGCTGAAAAGGGAGAGTGAACAGAGTATGACCAGGCTTTTATTTTCCTCACTGCTCCTCTCTTACTGGCAGCCTTCAGAATTTAAGGTCTACAAAGTTCTGATTCAAACATTGTACCCCTAACTCCCATGCCCAATAGCTACTGATGCACCTTTCTGCCAAGAATTTATCCAATTCCTTTTTTAATCCAGCTAAACTGTCGGCTTCCACAACATCTTGTGACAATGAGTTCCACACTTCAATTACATACTGTGTGACAAAGAACTTCCTTGTGTTAGTTTTAAACTTACTACCTATTAGTTTAAGTCTGTGACCCCTCGTTCTTCTATTGTGAGAGAGCAAATAATAAGTCCCTATTTACTTTCTCTTCACCGCTTAGTATTTTGTAAACTCTTATCTCCCACTCATGTCCCTCTTCTAAACTGAATAGGCATAGCACCTTTAGTCTCCCCTCATATGAAAACCCAGCTATAATATTAATCATCCTTGCTATCCTTCTCTAGTTCTCCTATATCTTTTTGAAGGTGTAAAGACTAACACTGGGCAAAGCATTCATGATGTGGACTCACCATGGTTTTATAAAGTGGCATAATAATGCTTTCAGTTTTCTTTACAATTCCTTTCTTAATAAGTCTTAAAATTTTGTTTGCCTTTTTGACAGCTGTTTGAGCACTGAGATGATGTTTTTAGCAAACTATCCACGGTGACCCCCAGATCTCTTTCCAGTGTGGTAACAGCTGGTGTAAAACCCACCCAAGTGTAGATATAGTTTGGATTATTTTTGTTTATGTGCATAATTTTATTTTTATTTACACTGAACTTCAAGTGCCCTTTAGTTGCCAGATTGCTCAGACCCTTCAAGTGCCCTTTAGTTGTCAAATTGTTCCAGACCTTTCTGTAGTTTCTGACAGTCTGCTTTGGTCTTTAGCACTTTGAATAATTTTGTGTCAACCATAAATTTGGCCATCTCACTACGCACCCCCTTTTCTAGACCATTTATGATTATGGTAAGCAGCACCAGTCCCAACACAGATCCTTGCAGGACCCCACTGTTTACTTCTTTCCATCCTGAAAGTTGACCATTTATACTCCCTCTTTTGTTTTTATGTTTAAAACAATTTAATTCACAAGTGGACCTTCCCTGTAATCCCATGACTACCTAACTTCATTAAAAGCCTCTGATAAGGGGTCCTTGTCAAAGACTTTTTGGAAGTCAGCTGGATCACCCTGATCCACCAGCTTATTGGCACCCTCAAAAAACTCTAGTATTTTGGTGAGGCATAACTTCCCTTTGACAAAAACATACTTTTTCCTCCCCAGCAAGACATGTTAAGCTATTTGCTCAACTACTTAAAAAAATATATGTATTGTTATTGTTTCTACCAGTATTCCAGAAACAAAAGTTAGACTCACTAGCCTGTAGATCCCTGGATCCCTTCTAGAGCTATTTTTAAAATATGGGATTTATATTTACACTCCTCCAGGCCTCTGGAACAGAGGCTATTTTTAGTGATAGGCTGCATACTAGATTTAGGAATTTGGCAATTTCTCATCTGAGCTCCTTCACGATCCAAGGGAGAATTCCATCAGATCCTGGTGATTTACTACTGTTTAGTTTATCAATTTCCTCTATGACCTCATCTATTGAAACACCATTTTGGGTCAGTTCCGCAGACTTCTCCCTAGCAAGGAGTGGATCTAGTGAGGCAATCACCTTAACATATTTCACTGTAATGGTTCAGTCTCACAGTAATGGTCCAGCCACCCTTTACTGTCCCTTTTACACCCTGATCATCCAGTGGCTCAGATGACTCTGTCGGCTCTAATATACTTAAATACATATTTGTTGTTATGTTTTATATCTCTAGGAAGTTTCTCCCTATTTTTTTTCCTTAGCTTATCTTGTTATGGTTTTATGTTTGATATGCTAGAGTTTGTGCTCTCTCTCTCTAAGTTTTCCTCATTAGGATGTGTCTTCCATCTTTTAAAAGAAGCCTTTTAACTGTTTATTTCCTCTGCAGCTCTGCTATTAAACCATTCTAACTTTCTTTGGGTCCACTTTCCTTTTTGATTTATAGAATGCATTTGTTCTGTACCTCCAATATGGTGTTCTTAAGCCATTCCAATATTGCTTGCAAGTTCTTCATCTCTTTAGAGGCTCCTTTTAACTTCTAACTAGCCTCCTCATTTCAGTAAAGTCTCCCTTTTTAAAATTAAAAGTAAAGGCTACAGTGATAGATTATCTTCCGAGGCCCCCTCCTACAATGTCAAACTTAATTGCAATGTGGTCACTATTGTAAAGCATATCAGTAACATGGAAACTGTGCACTCTTAAGAATACATCAATAATGGCCTTTCCTCTTGTAGTTCCAGGACTAATTGGTTCAGAAAGCAATCTTTTATAATGTCAAGAAATGTGGTCATCAGGGAGGCATCACCACAGAGGATATGAATACAGTAGTGAAATATTATGGACAACACATTCTCTTTAACTTCCCCTACTGAGCTCTTCTCAGTGAAACAGAAAAAAATATCAAAGTTCAGGTTAAAAATGTTACTATCCATTGAACTTTACAGTTGCTAGATCACTTCCTGCAAGTGGGAGCATTCAGGTGAGCAGCTTTTTTGCCTTAGATCTAGAACCAGAAACTAGGCCTTTATGTATTCCAGAACTAGAACTAAATAAAGTGAATATGTATCCCTTGGTTGAAGCTATTGATATTTCATATAATTAGTTTCTAATGACAGCAAAACTATTGAAAAATATTTGAATAAATGAGA
>NW_017728992.1:31220213-31248528 GCF_001723915.1 Gavialis gangeticus
TGCAAGTGGGAGCATTCAGGTGAGCAGCTTTTTTGCCTTAGATCTAGAACCAGAAACTAGGCCTTTATGTATTCCAGAACTAGAACTAAATAAAGTGAATATGTATCCCTTGGTTGAAGCTATTGATATTTCATATAATTAGTTTCTAATGACAGCAAAACTATTGAAAAATATTTAAATAAATGAGAGCAAATTCACATTAAGGGCCAAGGCTTTGTCTGGACAAGTGATAAAGAAACTGAAATTTTTGTGACTCCGGTAAATTTCCATCCCTTGGCTAGATGTCACAAAGTAAAAAGCATGTGAATCATTTCTAGATGGTCTAAGCATGTGAAGCATCAACATGACTCTGCTGGACTCCAAGAGTGACAAACCTTCAATAGATTCCATCCAAACTTCTCTCAGTCAGCTGTAGTGTTGGGGATTGAGAAGCTGGAGCCCAGTAAAGAGGGATTTTCCATGAAAAATATCCTTTTTGTAATTCAATATTTCATCTACTACATCTATAAAATAAAGGATAAAAAAGCCAGGGCAATTGACCTATTTCCCTTTTAGGCACATACGAACCCTAGGGATACATAAACACATTACATTTAGATCAACCTAACTAGGGTTAGATCAATCTAAATGGCCAATTGTGCAGGTATTCAGAGGGCTTAAATCACCCCAAAATGAGGCACCTGATCTAAATTAGTTCACCTTAGGTGCACTAATTTAGATAGAGGTTCAATTAACCCAATCTTTCCAACATCTGCATGTGTTTTCAGTGCAGGCTCAGGACTGAGAAAGCCCAGCTACTCATGTGAGCCCCAGGGCTGAACTACTCCCATCAACTGGCCCTGACAGGGCTATTTTTAGCCCCCTGACTCTCCCCCATAACTGGGCAATCCCCTCCTGCCTGCAGACCCACCAACCCCCCAATCCCCTTCATGAACCAACTAACCTCCATGCAGATCCCACCTGCTTTTCACTCCACTGCAAGTTACTTAAATCCAGTTGTCCACATGGCTCCCAGAGCAGTAAATAGCAACACAAGCTACTCCTGGTCTATGCTTAAACTAGCTTAAGGTAATAGATGCCTAAACAAAGCCAGGGAAACTGAATGTAGACTGTATGCAGTGAACAGCTGTAAGCACCCTAAATATCCTGAGTTTCACTGACTGCCTATTTAATATATTTACATAGAATTTTATATGCTGTTCATTATTATTTTGAATGCATCTCCCAATAAGATCCATTCATGGAGTTACAAAGCCCACATCTCTGAAGTCATAAAGATTATTTCTGTTAACTTCAGTAGGAGGTTGATCAAGTCTTAACTTGACTATTCCTAAATTTTTTTTTTTGCCTTTGCAGTGTAGACTTTCCCTTTCAGCCATCAAGAGTTTTTCTATGTTTCTTCTGCTTCCTTAGGGTTCACAATGGCAGCATGCAACTGGTAGGCCATAATGCTAAACACACTCAATATTTTCTTTCCATTGTTTTGCTGGTGGGCAGATAATCCATCATAATGAAGTGGACCCATCTTAGATTAGAGTTTTGGAGAGTAACCCTATGCTCTCCTTATACCACTCAACCAGAAGCATATGTATTCTATTTAAGACAACAATAAATTCCTTGGAAAGTTTATTACTTAAAAAAAAAAAAAAATTAAATAACCAGGTACAACACTTGTATAGCTGCACGCTTCCATAGCATGATACATTGATGCATCAAATTGTTGCCCTGTGGGGTCAGGCCAACTCTCAGGATCTCAATATTGCGCTGTTAGACAGGAGGGTGTGACACAATTGCACACATACAAATCAAGTAGGTGCATATATACACATATTACCAACTCAGGCACATACACATCCAAACTAGCCTAGGCACATGCATATCTATCACCAATCCAACCATATACACTATACATAAAAATCAATTGTCCATACTCGCACACATACACACACACACACTCTCACCAGTTCACATACATACAACCCACCTACACACAGGTAAGTTCCTAACTTGGATGGTACAGTATGTACGTGTGTTCTTGGAGTACCTGGGATACTTGGGGGGACGGTTAAGGTGAGAGAGAGTTAGTGTAGGGAGTGAAAGTTGCCAGAACTGGGATTAGAACCAGTGGACTACAGAGAAGCTGGCTGAGGAACTGAGGCTTGGGGTTACTTGAGGTAAACTGGGGTTGGAAACTGAGGCAGACAGCTGAGATATTGGGCGGGCAGATAAGTGGCAAGGAGGAGACCATCAGGAAAGAGAGAGGGAGGAAGAAACCTGGGAGCTCAGGGGAAAAGGCAGTGGGGATAAGACAGCGGCAAAGAAACGGAGGGTTTGGAGGCAGAGAGGAGCTCAGGACAAGTGTTGGAGGTGGTGGTGAGCCAGAAGCAGGAGAGGGAGAAATGAGACAGAAGTTAGAGGGGCGAGGAGCAGAAATTGGAGCAGGGCTGGACTGTAGTAAAGCAAACCCAATTTAGGGGTCCAAATAACAGTTTTATTAAACAGACAACACACTACACAGCCCCATGAAGTTATTGGTTCCCACACACACACAGGCACTCACAGTGGCAGCAGGAGAAAGAGACTCAGTGGAAGGGCTGGAGTCCAGGTAGGGAAGAGAAGCAGAGTCCAAGTCCTCGGTTGAAGAAGGGGTAGGGGGGATAGCTATCTATCCAGGCTGGAAAGGGGTCCTTGTTCAGTAGGTGTTGTCGAGAGGGGGGTCGCCAGAAGGGCCTCTGGGTGGACAGGTGGTGTGTCATGGTGCTAATCCAGATGGAGACAGCATCCCAACGAGTCAGTCTTCACTACCCCTTTTTATGGGGCAGACTACCTCTGATCTCCTATGGGAGGGCCTGTCCAGGCAAGGTCAGTCCTGTTCCAGAGGGCTCCAGGTGTTCTTACTGAGCATGTGCAGCCCGGGCACAATGGTGGGTTGCCTCATCTTTTGTTTCTTGAATGCTGAGGGTGGTTCTAAGGGCTAGGTCATTGGTTCAGGTATTGGTGTTGATGGTTTGGTCATTCAGAGTTATTTTTAGACCTACTGCCATTGTCTCTCACGCATCCTCATTCATCCCCATTCATTCAGGAACCAAGTTAACATAGGAGGGGTAGGTGTGAATCATAGGTTACACAACTGGGTATGGGGATAAGATGGCTTACTTATACTTATCTATAGGGTACAGAGAGGGAGAGACAAAAGTCAGAAATGGTTGGGGAAGGGGAGGGAATGCATTTTAAAAGAAAAACTGGGGGTTTTGCTACAAAATGACTGTTTGACATTTATTTCCTTTTTTTAATTTATATTTTTACTACAAATTCTTTTCTAAAACGTATCTTTATTTATTAATATGATACACACTCTTTTTTCCCTTTTTTAGTTGTGGTCTTTGTCAGTCTAAGAATAACTGTGTAACTTTGTGCTTAAAAAAATAAAGATAGAATATAATAATAGCAAAGCAGGATATCTAATTAGACTTCTGAATGGACAGAGACTACTATTTTTTTCCATTTCTGACAAAAGATAGGTCTCTATTATCTTTGTATTATGTTTCTCCTTAGATCCTAGTCACAACATTTATCTTGGTGTTATGGTTCTCCTTGCCTTTTTAAATGTTTGCCTCCAGGGGTACTGATGTTACTAAGACATATTATATTTGGTGGATCTGCATTAAAAATCACTTCTTTTTCCTGACAAGCTATTTAAAATATCACATTTGTACCTTACAAATTGAGCTTAAAAAGAATTACATATCACGGAACCTGCGTTCATCTGATCCAACTTTGTTTTTCTGCAAGGGGTACAATTTTTGCTTGAGAATATTATTGCTAAATATATGTGTTAAAGTTACTTTCCAAAACAAATGTTCTTGTTTACTTTTTTGACTTTTTAAAAAATTCTTCCAATAGTAAATATGCCAAGTCAAATCATACAAATGACAACTTAATCATGCTCATATCAGAAATAACAGTATAATTAGTCATCAGCTGTGTGACTGGATGAGCAGAACAGTCAAGAAACTATACAGCACCTATGGATATAACTTAGGCAATCTTTTGCATTTTTAGGCAGCAGATATTACAGGTTTATGGTGTAGTGTAAAATTGTATTATATTACACATGCATACACACACACACACACACACACCACCATAAAAAGTTCTCTTTCACACATGCAGGAAGGCGAAGTAAGGCAGTTTTAAGCACTTTCAGCACTACCGTGTCTGTCTAAATGGAGATAAAAGTATAGCAGCTGCACATGAAGTCTATAAGTATTTTGATCTAGGCATGTGTGTATGTAGTTAATCTTTATAGTCAAGAAAAATTAAAGCATCATCCGTCTAATCATCCAATTGCTTTTGATACACTGTAATCTCAGCTAACACACACAGAAATTTAAGTGGGAGAAGAGATGAATGCCCACAAGGCTTCAGTGGAAGTGCTGGGCTTTCAACACACCCATAGAACCACCATAGCAAATTTCTGAGAGATAGTGAAATGCATGATTTCTTATTTAAAATATGCATGCTCATTGATCACAAATAGGGCAAAAAATGTCACACAGTTATTACAGGGAAAAGTGAGTTGATTAAAACAGGTGACCTTTAGAAAGCATTTGTAAAATATGCTTATTGTTTGTTAAAAGATAGTGCCCAAGGGAGTTCCAGACTGGTTCAAAAGAATAGTTTAAATAACAAGCTCCGAAAAATGCTTTTGCAGGGAAAGTATTTCTTTGGAATATTTTCCAAGTCTTTTTTTTAACTTGACTTGCCATACAGAAAACCTGAACACAACCTAAGGTTACCTCTTTCATGGGCTAGTTGATCTCAGGTGCATCATTAATGTGACACACTTGGGGTCTCAGGTGTCTGCTATGCAACTACTACATATGATGACTCATTCACAGTAGCACTACCAATGGCTTTCAACTGGGTTGCTAACCTATTCTGTACTCTGGACAAAGGGCTCACAAAATACAAATTAAAAAGTAAGATTATGCAAGAAGGCAATACATGCTGAAAATGAAAAAGCACAAGATCCTTAATCTGTACTGACATGCAAAAAGTACAAGATAACAGGATGGGAATGATTAAATGAAAGGAGTGGGAGGGGTATTCATTCATTCAGAGAAAGCACCTAAGGTTAGAGATAAATAATCACAGAAAATTAGGGTTGGAAGGGACCTCAGGAGGTCATCTAGTTCACCCCCATTATCAAAGCAGGATCATTCCCAACTAGATCATCCCAGCCAAGGCTTTTTTTTTTTTTTGCTAGGTCTTAAAAGTCTACAAGGATGGAGACTCCACAACCTGTCTAGGTAGCCTGTTCCAGTGTGTTACTACCCCCATCATGAGAAAGTGTTTCCTAATATCTAACCTAAACTTCCCTTACTGCAACTTGAGACCATTACTCCTTGTTCTGTCTTCTGTCACCACTGAGAATAGTCTAGCTCTACTCTCTTTGGAACCACCCTTGAAATAGTTGAAGGTTGCTATTAAATCCCCCCTCAGTCTTCTCTTCTCCAGACTAAATAAACTCAGTTTGTTAAGCCTCTCCTTAGAAGTCATGTGCCCCCTTACTATTTTCTTGCTTTCCACTGGACTCTCTCCAATTTGTCCACATCCTTTCTGTAGTGGAGGGCCCAAAACTGAACACAGTACTCAGTACTCCAGATGTGGCCTCATCAGGGCTGAATAGAGGGGAAGAATCACTTCTGCCAACCTGCTGGCACTGATTCTATTAATGTAGCCCAGCTTGCTGTCAGCCTTCTTGGTAACAAGGGCATGCTGTTGGTCCATATTTAGATTATCATTCACTATAGCACTTGGGTCCTTTTCTGCAGAGCTGCTGCTTAGCCAGTCAGTCTCCAGCCTGTACCAGTGAAGCCTAGCCTCCATATGCAAGAGTTATTAGTGATGGATAAACCTTTGTTTAGTTAAGCTTTCCTCTCCTCACTTCTTCCCTCATTATATATCTGCTTTAGTAGCAATCATCTGGGTCCAAAACATTGAAAAAAATGTTGTTCATGTGAAAAAGTCCTGCCTAATTTTCTATAGGTCCAGAGGTTCCTATTTTAAGGTGAGTATCTGAAATAATTTTGACCTTTTTGAGAATTGCCAATGCAATAAGAAGTCTTCACTTAAAGTTACAGCACCTGCTCTAGACCAGAGGAATAAAGCATGAGAGTTTCCAGTAAAATTAAGACTTATGCCAATGAAATCCCACACAGGATAGGCCCAGTATCTGGTCTCGACTGTCCAAGCATTATCAAAGTAGTAAGGGGTGGTACTTGCAAGAGAACACAAGTATTCCTTGATTGATTAATTCTTGTCTCATTTATAGAACTTGGATTTACTATAACTGAGTAGCAGACACTGAATATTTTTAGTAGCATTTTAGAAATAAATGCAAAGACCATTTGATAAAGCAAGAGATTTTTCAAAGGCAACAAAAAGGATTTCAATTTTTGCTGGTTAATGAGTGTCCCAGTTAAATGACTAAGATGGTGCTTTAAATGAATGCTTTTTTTTGAATTTTTTTTCCAAGCTTGTTGAACTGTGTTTGAATGAATATAAAATCTGTAACTATGTTTTAGTTATAAAACTCCTTAAAATGCACCCAAAATTAAATAAATATTCTTAATCTATTCAGACCAATAGAAATCTAGTCAAGTGGTATTCATTTTTATCTTCTCTCTACTCTGCTTGCTACAAATACTCTTAGAAAAACATCATTAGCTTAACTACTTAATATATTTGTTCCATTTGCCAATAGTCTTTTTGTTTGTTTATTTTCTTAAATGGAAAAGAAAACTTGCGACAGAGGCATTTTAAACTCGCACACTGAAACACAGATATTGAACTAAATATAAAAACAGATATATGAAAAACCATAAAATACACACACAGAAACAGTATGTCAGAAGATGGAAATGCCAAGAAGATTATTCTTAGCAAATGCACCCTGCAGTCTTCATACAGGCTTATAACAGAGTTACTTGAACCACCATTTCAAGAGCGCACACACATGCAGGGCAGCATTGTGCTGTTTAAAATAAAGAAATCTGAAGGGACTGGAAAACTCCAGGGATTACTGAAGAGATTCAGAACCCAAGTTATTGGTTCAAACTTAGCACTGGTTGGTAGGGATTAAAAATGTTTGTATTCTGGTATCTGTGCATAGCCTTTATGAAATGAGACAGTCATTTCAGACAAGTTTTTGTCAAACATCTGTCTATATCACTGAGTCCATGCTTATGTTTAGCAATGGTTGACAATCTCAGCAGAAGAGACAAGGAATAAATGGTCACAGATTTTCAAGGATTCAAAAGTATGATTTGTGTATCTCTACCTGTTCTCTCAAGAAATAGAGGGTATTAGGCTCAAGACTAACTTTCATAAGGGGGAAGTAAACCCATTCCAAATACTATTTATTAAAGTAAGCTACTGTTGTATTGTCAGCATACCTCATATGTCAGAAGAGAGATAACATGTTCAGTCATACAATGGAGTAAAATTAAACTCATAAATCCAGACTAAAGTTGAAAACAACCCCCTCCTCATGCTAGTCTCCTTTAATTTGGTATTCACAATCACCTTGTTTGGCAAATCATCCTCCGAGTACATTTAACTACACACATGCAATAATCAGACCCTGATCCACAAGGTATTTCTAGGACTCAGATAGAAGTGCCAATTTTCACCCAATGTGGCCACAGAAAGCAATCTATAGCTATGACCAAACAAAAGGGCATGGCTACAGACCACTTAAAAATGACTTATTGGCCAAACATCTGAACACTCTTTGCTTTCACAGGTCAGATGAAGATGATTCAAAACAGAGCATCCCAGCCTGTTGCTGTTTTCAAAATAGGAGGGGAAAAAGGGAGCAGCAGGAGTTCAGTCTGGGAGGGGTTTTAGCCCCCCACTGGAGGGTGGGGTGAGTGCATTGCCCTGCCCCCCCTACCGAGACTAGGGTCTTCAGTTCACCCACCCTACCCTCCAGCTCTGGCTGTGCAATGCCTACAAGGGGTTACCTCTGCTCCTTTTCCCCTGTCTCATTCTGAAAACTTTGCAGCTTTACAGGGAGGAGGGGCCATTGCTGAGGAAAACTGGCTGCAGTCCACTTCCAGGTCTGCTGGGAGCTTGTGGGGGGCCCCCCATACCACTTTGGCTTGGCAACTGGCTGCAGGGGGACCCCCAGTACCCCCCCAGACCCAGGAAGCACAAATTGCTCAGATGGGGGGAAGGGCGCAGGGGGGCCCCCAGCGCGCTCTCTGGTGGACCCGGAAGTGGACTGGAAGTGCTTCTCGTCCACTTCTGGGTCTGCTGATGAGCATGCTGGAGAGCCCCCCGCACTCCTGTGGGACGCTCCATCTGCCCCAGCATCGCAGCGTTCACCAGCCACCTGCTACCCAGAGGTAGGTAGAAAAAAAAACATTTAAAGCTGTGTCTACGTCCAAATCACCCAATTGATTCAGAGGTTCGGATTCGATTCAGAGATATTAAAGGGTCTTCTGATTTGATCTGGATTTGGAAATGTGGCCACCGAATCAGGACGAATCTCTGCCTAATCAAATCAGGGACTGAAGCTTCGCACAGCCCTACTATCTCTCTCCTACTGCAGGGATGGAGCTAATAGACAACTATGCCAAAACTCTTCCTTGGTGCTGCTGTACAGGTAGAACAGAGTTCTGAAGAGTTTTACAGAGCTTGCTACTGTGCTCATTTAGTTCACATTTGGTTGTGTGAAGGAGTTGCCCCTTCAAAAGAGTCCCTATAAATACTGGCTACCTCTGTGGTCTATACCCAAATGACAATTCTGCTGTAAAAATATTCAGCTTAAGAACATGTTCTTTCACAAGTTTCACCTGAAAAAATGAATCTAGGTTCTTTCTTTTTTGAACATCACCACAGGTCATGCAAATTCTGCCTTGTTAACTGTATAACCTCATTGTTGGTAAATTATTCCTTAAAACACCATGCCTAAAATGATCTTAAGCCCCCCTGCCCCACAATTTAATGCTTTACAAATGCTTTCTATATGATACAGGAGAAGAGATGGAATTAAAATCACATTTTATTCTACAATATGAGCAAGAGTTAAAAATCAGATTTGTGCCTTTAAATCAAGTAAGCAGGGCTGTGAATACACACATATGTTAGACCACTTGAATAAGAACCTGCTATTTTTTGTAATCATAGTTCTTAAGATAGCTATGAAAACAAGGCAACTTGAACTGCTAACTGGAGTTAACCCCCCATTGCCTTTTCACTGCTATTTTTATATTACAATTCATATCATAATTTTCTACAGTGTAGAAATACTCTCTACATCTTGAGTTGTGATTATTTTGTATTGCAATAATAGAGGCAGACTGTGCTAGGTACTGTACAAACATGTAAAATCTGTAATCTAATAAGAATAGTATACAATTTTTATATATAAGAAACAAACAAAACCAGCTATGAAAAAGGATAGCGCTTACATGCAAGGTGAACAACTGTCTCATGAATTCCAGTAGTGGAATTTCATTAGGATGCAATTTTTTGTGGCCATTAATAGGACCAAAGCAGGAAAAGTAGATATCTAAGGAGTGATGTGTGATTAACAGGTTAATCACACTTCAAGTGTACCTTGTTGAGGTGGCCTAAAACAGAGAGAGGCAAGAACAAGCATCTAGGAACAAAGCACAGAAGTGAGTTCGGTTTCAAAGATTCCAAGGACATCAGTAGGCTGGTAGGAATGCGAAAGCCCTGCTGGTGCCAGTAATGCTGTTTCTAGAAAGCATTTTAGAGACACAGGGCTTTAAAGCTGCCCCCTGAGTCTCTTTTGCATCCTTTACATGGATCATGGGCTGGGAGAAGGGAGACTGCCAGAATCTAGTGCCCTTGAGTATGATCAATTTCTCCATGTTGTCTCCTTTTTACTTTATTAGTAAGGAATTTAACTTTTGTCACACACATCTTTTTTTTTTCTACATTACTCTCACACTTCGCTTAAACTATCTTGTTGCTTCATGTTTGGTTTTGTTACATCTGTCCATAGGTAGATCTTTCTGCTTTACCTCTGTGTTATTTTAACCTCATTGTTTTTCAAATTCCCTCTAAAGAAGTGATGGAGATGAAAGTGTTAGTATCAAATACTAATTTTCAGCAGAGATGGTCCAGATAGCAGACTCTCTTTTCTGTCAGTAGTAATGAGAGTCAGCTTGAGGCAAAGATTTGAACACTGGCCTCATTCAAAGACCTAGATAGAACTGAAATAGAACTGAATCCAATATAATGCTACTCAATATGGCCTGGTTGTCAAAACAAGTGTTTCACAGGTGAAGGAGTTGGGATTTATTCCTAGCGGTGCCACTGACTTCCTATGTGGCCTTTGAGAAGTCAGGTAAAGTGTCTGTGCCTCAATTCCCTCCCCAAAACAAGTGTGATTTAAGGATGTGTTATCCCCATTAAACAACTGAAAGAACAATGCCTGCAAAACATCTTGAAGGTAGACAAAATATTTGTATTGTCTTTTACTATAACCTGAAGAAAAAACAGGTGGAATTTCCAAACATTTTGTTAAACAGCTTCCATGCGACTCCCCTTGCCAGCATATCAGAAGGTGTTCTTCATTTTAAAACAGAAGGAGCATCTGTTCTTTCTTTTTTAAAAGATAATAATTGAAACATAAGTGCATTTGCTATACGAGGTGTCTTTAGAGAGATACAGCCATGATGCCATGAAAGCATTTTTTAATATTGCTGTATCTATGCAAGAGACAAGTGAAACAGAACCAACACGTCAAATACTTTATATAAACTTTATATAGTTAGCCGTTGTGAAAAAATGAAGGTTCAATGGAGCATGAATTGAAAGTATATTGCTGCTGTTTGCCTGTGACAAGACAAAAAGACACAGCAGCTGTCAGGAATGTTTACTCTATATGCCAGGAAACTTTTCTATGTTGAATATTAGGTTGTTTTCTTTTGATTAATTTTTTTATGAATGTTTTGACTCATGTATATTAATAAATACTAATTAAGTTGGAATGCCATTGATTATTTATGAAAGAAGGTTCAGTGGAGATAGCTACAAAACAAACTCACTTTTTCCTATCAAATCCTCCTACCACTGGTCATGACAGGCTACTCTCTCTGGGGAGAAGCAGCACAAGACTGAGTAAATACAGATGAGTGCAATACAAGCTGAAAAAAATGGGCCAGACTGGCAAAATATCATACTTGTCAGTTCCTTGAAATAACTTCCAAACCAGCTTCTTTCCCAAAGTACAATGTTCACATGGTGGTTACTTGTATCAGAAACATGGCCTGAAAAAACTAAAATTTCCAGGAAGGTCACATGAATAGATAAATATTATGTTTAGTACATTCACCAAAGTCATGAATCAGTTGTGTGTGTGTGGGCATTTATAAGTTAAATTGGAAGAAAGAAAATTCACTGAGAAGAGGCGATGAATAGGCAAAAAGGTGAACTTTTTTGGTGAAGAAAATTTCTACAGAGATGTGTCTAAATATTTAATATAAGGCATATGGCTATTAATCATATATCTAATACATTGATACATCGATATTTGATGCCTGATGAAGTTATTTGAATGACATTTACTATAGTGCTGGCTGAAAAACAGCAAAACGTAACCACACTTCTAAAAAACTGTCTAGAGATGAAACAGCTGGTTGAGAAAGCCATTTTAAAACAGTTAGATTTCCACTGATTATACAGGGGTTTCCATTCTGCTATGACATATTTTTGTATTAATGGTTTGCGTGTTACTTTTTGGTGGCATAGAAAAGAAACATGCTTCACAGAACAGCTTTTATTTTGGGTCCTTCACAGTATTGCAGAGTTTGGGCAGCTTACCAACTCTTCACTTTTGGCTCCCAACTGCATGGGCATTAAGAGTGGAGTGAGCTGAGACAACTGAATTCAATTCACTTCAGACACATTAGATTGTCTGACTAGATGCAATCACTGTTAATATCCCTGAGTTGTTCTTGATAAGGTATTTAATTTTTCAAAGACATCTTGTCTCAACTGTTCTGTCCTTTTTCAAACAACTCAATCATCAGTTTCTCTTGCCCATCACCCCATGAAAGATCAGTCTTTTTTTCTATTAATCATTTGACTATGCATGCCAAACTACTTTCTTGCTGACAGCTGTAAATTTAATTTTCTAACTACTGGCATCAGAAACAGCACTCCCCTATTCCCTCCCCTCACCTCTCCTCTGATCTGATCTGCTAATCCTGCACTAGAAAGTATTAGAAAATGTTTCAGAAGCTTATTTAAAAATAAAAATCTCAGACTGAAGTCATACTGCTTCATACTATTACTAACATGGAATGCTACACACACACTCAACTTGCATTCAGAAACCCCCTTTTCATTTCCTTTTAAATACTGTGGAACTTTGATGCCTGTAGATCATGAGTATCCGCTTTAGCATGGGCAGAAGAACTCGTTAATCAAAATTAAGTTACCATTGTATTTCATACTCCTTTATATAGCTTAAGGACAAAGGAAGAGAGAAAGATGTGTGTTTCCCCCTTGCTTCTTCTCCACAACCCCCTTTTTAATTTCTAATCTTTTTTTCCAAAATCCAGAGGACCAGCTGATGAAAAATCTCTACCACAGTTCCTAGGAAACCTGTCTAAAAATTGATTCTCATGAGATAATAGTTCCATTCTGGGACACTTGCCTCTCAACTAAGCCTTTTCCTGACATAATACACAGACTCACTTGCTGCAGTGCAGAATGTCAGTTTACTCAGTTAGAACTTTCAATGCAGAAATTCAGCATGATGCAGTCACCCAGAGAAAGCAGCACTTACCTTAATTGAAATCTTTTCTCCGATAGAGCTGAGGCATCAGTCAAATCAGCACTGATTTAGGGACAATCTAAGTTTTCAATCAACACCCTCCAGGTAGCTGCATGCTGTGATGTTCTGTTGATGTTGAACTCTTCACTGGCTATAGGAGAAAGAGAGAGAGAAGCTGAAATCCTCAGAGATTCCCAGTGAGTGAGAGAAGGAGTACCAAAGCAACGTTTCTTAACAAGAAATTCTCAGCAAACGTGCTCAGGTCTGGATGCTCATGTAACTGCTGTGATAGGCTCCTGTCATGTCCCCTGAGCCGTGGGATGATCATTGACCTGATTAGCACTGAACACTCCCTACATGCAGAAAAAGCACTGTGAGGATTGGTGGGTGGCAAGGGAATTGGGAAAGGCACCAGGGCCCCTTGGGAATCTTGTTTCTTCCAGGCTAATGGATGTGCTGCAGCTGAGACTGTAATTTGGGAGGAGGTTATGCACAATGTTAACCATCTAAGGATTGAAACAAATGTGCTTTTACAGGCTGTTTCTCAAGGTGCACCAGCCTACCATGTAGGGTACAGGCAAGTAATTAGAGACTGATGTAGATGTTTCCTAATATGAATCTGCCTGTATGCAATGTTCAGTCAGCAGAGAAAGTAAATTCACACACTTGCCTATGACCCCAGAGACAAGCATTCAGTTAGAGCCTAGCATAAGTGAAATTAGTTTGGTGGGCTTATGTTAAGTGTTAATCCCCCAGATGGCAATCAATTGCCTATGCAAAAAAAAATTTAAAAATATAAAAAAAAAAGGAAGGAAAAACTAGCAGACTAACTATATTGAATAAACATGTTTGACGATTTCAATAAACACAGAAGAAGAATACTGAATTATTCTCTCTTTAAAATCAGGATCCTGCAAAGTGCAGAGAAAAATCCAAAGCAAAGCTTAGAAATGCATATTCTTTTTTCTCAAAATAGTATAAAAATCAAATCGAATAAAGCAAATATTCCAAAGGCATGGCATGTTCTCACTTACACTGATGTTAATAAGAAAGAAGTCTATTAACATGTGCCAAGTCAAACAGATGAAAATAAATCAGCATGGGAGAAGAATCAGGCCACTGCCCATTGTCTTATTAAACATATCCCTTGGTTTACTTGATTAAGCAAACTAACAGAAGGTGCAGAAATTGAGACACCAGTAGCTTGTCACAAAAATAGATCCATACACTTTGGTGACCACAGTCACCTATGAAAGTGCTTGCTTTAGTAATGGTTTTTGTAGCACAAACATAATTTCCTTCTTGGATTAGCTTTGGAAGCACTAGCTCAGGATAGGGATTAATTCAAAGGTCTTCATAGGCAACTGTTGTCTTTTGGCAGGAAACAAAATGAAAACCCCTCTATGGACAGTATTTACTTTGTCTGTGTTAGCACCCCAATCTTCTGCACCTCTTTCCATTAAAATAAGTAAGCATTTTAGTAACAGGAATATTCACAGAATTGTAATTTAAGCACTAAATCTCATAGTAATAGGAGAAATGGATTGTATATATTTTTGCAAGCATTCCCACTAGTACCTTAATTACAAGTTATCTTCAACAAATCATTAAAAAAACCCCACCATGTGACTTAACACAACTACTCACAATTCAGCAGCACAGTTTGAAGCTTCGGTTTTGTTTAGAATTTTTAAAAAAGCTAAAAAAATGTGTCATGTAATTTGACTAATGATTACATTTGAGAAACTCATTATTTCAGAAATCAACATAAGGAATAAAATTCTTTATAGGTCATATTCTGCCACTCTTGAATCCTATGGTGATGTAATGTATCTTATCCACAAGCAGTTCAACTAAATTAAGGAAGATGACTCAAATAACGTATTACTCACCAGAACAGAAAAGGACCCTGAAATAATTATTAAACCCACAACTGGTTACTAAGACTAACACCCCTCCTAGACGATCACCAGTTTTGAAGTAAATAGACTGAATCATTGTCAAATTATGGTAATTTAGATGTTTTTTAAAAGATAGGAAATAGTTAACATTGCCTCTTTTACAATCCTTCTCTCTCTGTAAAACTGTGTGTGAGTATGTGAAAAAAAGAGAAAGCTGGATTTCTTTCTTTTTTAATAAAGGAAGAGACAACATGATAAAAGCAGTATTTCTACTGGGGGGCATGTGCAGAAACTAAACATGAAATAAACTTTCAATGATTTTCAAAAACAGGGGTGGTCAAACAATGGCAAATGACACTACTGACCCAGGCAGACTCTATGCATGCCACCAGGCAGATCAGAGATGGGACAGGTAGCACAATGGCACACAGGACAGAAAACAAAAAATATAGAAAAAGATCAGGCAGGGACCATAGGGCATGGAGTACAAAGCAGATAGGACCAGGGAAGGGGATTGCAGTGGCACTTAGAAAGGTGTAGGCTAATTTGTGATGTGCCTGCCAAAAAGGTTGGGCCCCAGTGTTCTAAAACATGTGATTTGGCAGTATATTTTTACATTAGTATAATGTTATTTACCAACATTGCCAAATTCTGAACTTTAGTTTCAAGGTATGATTGACCAATAGACCCAATGACCTCTGAGTACTCAAAAATACTCTGAAAAAATGTGCATTAAATAGGAAACATGTCCTATTTCAAGCTGTAAAAAGAAAACACAGTAAATTCTCCTGTACTACAAATTCCATGTGACCTGAGAAAAGCTATGTCGTCTCTGAGCCTTTGTTTTCCCATGTGTAAAATAGGAATAATAGTAATTACATTATCTGTCTCTTCTATTTAGTTGGTAAGCTCTTTGAGACAGGATCTGTCTTTACCATTTCTTTATATGGTGCCTGACATAGACTTGCTTAGGGTGCCTTGGTGCCTAATAATCAGGGATCCAGGTTTTCCACTTGCTACAGAAAAATGAGGAGCAATGCAGATTTTTTCCTTTAAACAAGAAAAATGTGGATTTCTCCTTTGAAGGAGAAAAACCCAGGAAACTACAGGTTTCCCCTTGCAGGCTGGCAGAGTTCCAGCCTGCAAGGAGCTTCTTGGGACTGGCGGGAGAAGGATGCAGGGGGCAGGGGGTGCCATGTGCATGCACACACATGCATGTGGCAGCCAGTCATAGTGATGGAGAGCAGCTCCCACAGCTCCCTTCAGGTAAATCTGTGGGGAGGGGCACAGGTAATATGTGAGGGCCAGGGAGCACAGGCGGAGAGGGGGGCAAATGCCACCCCAGATTTATGAGTCCACAGCAGGGCATGGGGCTTCAGCCTCACTAGACCAGCTCTGGGTAGGAGCTGCCTTCATAGCCAAGCAGGTGGGACCTGGTGTGGGAGGGAGCACCACACCACCAAGGCGAGGTGAAACAGCAGTGCAGAGTTGTGCCCCCTGCTGCTGCCAGGTGGTCAGGGGGCATTCACCTTGGTGGCCATGGTGGCACTGTGCTTGCTCTTGTACTGGGTCCTGACAACTGGGCCAGAGGCAGTTCCTGCCTAGAGCTGGTCCAGGCCAGCTGCAGCCCCGCACCCCATTGTAGGCGCATAAATCTGGGGGGGGCACCTGCCCCCTCTTCCCCCCAAAAACATTTCCTGTGCCTACCTGCCCCCAGATGTGTCATCTGTGCCCATACCCCTGCTTCTTATGCATCCACTTTGTTCCCCACACACCCACCCCCTTCCTCACACACTGGGGGCAGGGAGCAGTGGGTGAGGAGCGAAGGGAACCAAAAGGGCTGGGGGGCTGTGATTCAGGAGTGAGGGGAACTAGCAGGGCCAGGGGGCTGTGGGTTGGGAGTGAGGGACACCAGCAGGGGTGGGAGGCTGTGGCTTGGGAGTAAGATGCAATGGCAGGGGCAGAGGCAGGGCACTAGTATATTAGGGGTTTTCAGCACCATAAAGTGGCAGTGGGGACAGCTGTATCTGGACCTACATCCTTGTAAGCCAAGGGGGCAGGAGGAACTCTGGTTTTCCATGATAAACAAAACAAAATCAAATGCCAAAATAGGTATTTAGAATTTATTTTATTATAATGATTATTAAGGAAGTCACATGCAGGCTTCCTTAACATTGTAAATATATCAATAAAACATTGTGTTCATCTGATATCTATCTAACTATCTATCTATCTAGTGGCATTTCATTATAATCTTGGAAAAATGCAGATTTTGGGTTTTTAAATCAGAGAAAATGGGAAAATGAGAAAATTTTTTTTTTTTTTTATCAGAGAAGTTAGGATTTTTAAATAGAGAAAAACAGGATCCCTGATAATAATTATAAATAAAACCAAAAAGGCCGGCATATAAATATATTAAAATCAAACATAAATAACAAATTCTTATTGGCATTTTCCTTGGCTGGATTTGTGATGCTCTTTTCCATGTCAAGAGTGAGGTAATTCTACTGTTGCAAGACTTTCATTGGAGAAGGGATTTCTTCTTGTCCCCTTAAATCTGTGTCATTCAATAGACAGCAGATCATTCCAACATTTTTGATCTCATTGGCTCTGACAGGGCATGCCTTATGGAACGGTTAATCCCCCACAAAGACACATCCTATATTATTTAAGACTTCAAGTAGAATCACAGAAATTAGAGATGAAAAAGACCTTTAAGGTTATCAAACTCATCTCATTGTCACTGCAGGATCACCCCCTATAGCAGATTTACTGTCTTTCATTCAGTCTGGTCCTAAATCTCCTCTGCAATTGAATTTTTAACACTTTTCTTGGGAAAGTATGCCACAGTTTAATAGCAAGTCTTTCCTGTTATTGGCCTTTTCTTTCTTTCATGCCAAGAGCTTAGTACACCCCATATATTGCACTAAATATCTTCTACCCTCTGGATCTATATGTAGACCAGGTGTACACGGGTTTGTACTTCCCTCTCCAATTGAGGGAATTATTGGCAGGGCAATGTGCTGTGGAGGGACACAACAGCCCATGAGCCGCCTCCATCCCCTATAGAGTCAGGTCCAGTCAATCAATTACTTAACTATATACAGATTTATTATTACAACAAAACCGTTAAAAGGTAAGGACATGGATTATATATATGTATGTACAAATTTACAAAACAATAAACCCTATAACACACACACACACACACACACACACACACACACACACACAGAGTTATCTTTTAAAATACGGATGAACAATAGAACAAACCAGACCAAAGGATATTGATTGAACAACCTTATAATTCTATTCATATACAGAATATTACTTCAAATTATTCACATAAACTGTAAGGCACAGTCCACAAATATAATCAGTAGTCCTTAGACTACCTGGGTGTCCTCCAGGGCAGGGGCCCCACTCCCAAGGTACCACTACAGGGAAGGAGGTAGGAGGAAAGAAAAAGGAAAGGAAGACCCCAAAGACTCCTAAGCTCCTCCGCTATCACCCAGGAGCTGCCCACATAGTGCTCCTTCGCAATCCTCGGGAGGTCCCTCCCCTGTACGGACCCGATCTCCAGGGTAACTTACTACTCCACAGTCCCAGAGGGTTGCCTCTTGTTCTCCAGGTCAAGCTCTGTTCCCTGCTGGCTTTTTCTGCCACCTGACTGCTGTTGCAATCCTGGCTAAGGGCCACATGCACCACTGTGTGTAGTGGGTGCTATGCTTTGTGCTAGGGGTTGGAGGCCTGGACAGCCTTGTGCAGCACTGGGGCTCGGTCTGTTCCTGGACCCTCTGGGCAGCGTCGTCTGCACTGACCTGCTGCCCTGTGTCAGCAGCTGTAGACCTGAGCCACCTCAAGTGGCTCCCAGAGTCTCTCATCCTCGGTGCAGTGCCTCCTGCACCGAGCTCCCAGCCTTGTTCTAGGGGTTGAGGACCTGAGCCACCCCAGGGGCTCCAAAGATCCTGCTCCATGCACCAGCCTGTGCACCGTGTCTCTGGCTGCATGCCAGAGGTTACAGACCTGAGCCACCTCGCACAGCTCCCAGGGTCTGGATGCCGTGCACTGTACTGCGCACCAAGAGCCTAACCACTGGAGGCATGCCACACTCCCCACTGATAGAAGTCTTCAGGGGCTCTTCCTGGGCTACTGCTTCACCTTGCTGAGCAGCTCTCCTCAGCTCTAAGTCCCGCGCTTCTCTCTTCCCTGTCCCTGACACATCTGCCCCTTTTGCTGGGCACACAGCTCCTTTTATATGCTCCGCCCCTGAAGTCTTCTGGACCTGACAGTTTGCAGTCTTCAGCCAGGTCTGGGGAAGCTCTTCTCCCCTGCCCCTTACAAAAGGGGCATGATGTTATTTCTCTTGCTGCCTCCTGATTGGTGGATGGGCTCCACCAATCAAAACAGCAGGATCTCAAGCCTGGAACTCAACCCAAACTCTAAAAGGTAAGCCTGCTACATATATACCCCGCCAAATGCTTGTAAACTGTTTTCCTGCCCTAGTTATTGTTTTGACAGTGATTGGTGGTAGTGACTTTAAGATAACATTTACCTACAACTAGGACAGGGCTGTATGTGAACTATTTTACTTAACATATAGGACTGAAAAAAAGAAGCAACAGATCGAGAAAGTGAACCAACCATGAAGTGGCAAAATTTGGACAAAGAAAATTATTTAAATGTGTCAGAAAGAGAAGACTATGAGGGATTTAATGGGATCTATTTTTCTCTTGGAAAATTGGGTTAAACAGTGGCATAAGGACAGAATATACATAGTTAAGATCAGTATCTTGTAAGGAGACAATAGATATGCCACAAGACTGGAAGCCAGGAATCTTGAATTCTGTTCCTGACTGTTGTTATCCTTCTGTGAAAATATTATAATATCCTTACTTGGATTCCTGTGTTCAGATTTATTCACTCATCTCAAAAATTAAAATAGAAATAGAGGGAGTTCAAAGGCTGGGGATAAACCAAACAGTAAAATGGAAATATTTCCACAGGAGTAGGGAGTGGAAATGCATAACGTAATTAATTTACAAATAAGGAAAACTGGGAACTTCTGTTTACCTTTTTTTTAATATAAAAAAACATGAGGACACTAAACGAAATTGCTAAGAAACAAATTATAGAAAGGAAACACTTTCCTACATAATCCATAATTAACCTTAGGAATCCACTGCCTCAAAATATTATTGAGGCCAATAATTTAGTACAAATCCAAAAAGGATTAGACATTTATTTAGCAATCAGAACATTGGCAGCTACACTAGGATTAAACATGTATAAGGGATATAAACCCTCATGCTTCCAGGTGTAAGCCAACTACAAACTGAGAAGAATTGAGAAAATTTCCCTTATGGGCAGGATATTCCATAATTTCAAAGTACAGACTTTCTTGACCCTTTCTCTGAAACACCTTAAATTAGCCATTATCAAAGGTAAGTAACCAGAATGGATGGACCATTGTTCTGATTCAGTAAGGTTATTTTTTAGCTTTTACTTCAAACATCATTGCTGTGGCTTTACAAAAGGCACAGCATTATTGGCTTGAAAAATTCCTTTACCTTTTAATACATTTTACTATGTTGATGACTTGAATAGTAACCATTAATATTAAACAGTACAATCTCTGTATCGGTCTGCAGGTCTTAGAACTCTCACACTCAAAGACCATTGAGTATCAACTAATGAATAAATGTATTAAACATTAGACTCTAACAGGAACAGAGCTAGGATTTTTAAAAGGTGGTGCAGATGGTGAGGAGTCCAGCTCATTTGGCCTTGTGAGCCAGATCCAGGCCACAGGTCTTTTCATGGGATGGAAAAACCCCTGGCAGTAGGACACTGGCTTGTCACTACAGCTGCCAAAGCCACTGCCAGCAATTGCTGCAAAGCCTCAGCTTTTCCTCTACCATCTATTTTAGTCATGAATGGCAACCAAAGACACTAAGGGCATTTTTACATGTTCTCTGGAGGTGGTGAGGGAGATGCTTTAATTAGACCAGCTCTAAGAGCCACTCTAATTAAAGTGCCCACAGTGTCTCATGTATCAGCATCCCCATACTTCAAAATGGTAGCAGGGGTGCTTTAACTAAAGCTCATTGAACAAATGGTGCTTTAAGTAAAACTCATTAAACAAGCTTTAATTAAAGCACACCCACCACCATTTTGAAGCACAGGAACACTGATACACAAGACACAGGCTGGCTGGAGTGCACTAGTTTTCACGTTACAGCAGACTCAATTAATTGAGTCTGCTTTGACATGCTGTAATTACAGTGTCAGAACAAGCTCCCTGCATGTGTACAGGCACCTTAAATTTGGTGGTGGACAAGAAGATGGAGGGCCAAGTGGCAGTGAAATTCACTTCCTGGGTATAAGAGCTGTGCAACAAGCCCCACATGCACTACACTATACTAGTTGTACTATTGCACTACATCAGTTGTACTCAACATTTTGAGCCTGCAAGCTAAATTAATTGAGTAAGGCTGGGCCTCAGGCTGGGCTTCACATGCCAGGTTCAGGGCCTCAGGACCCTGTACCACCCCTGCCCAGTATCACTTGATGAAATTGGGGCCCTACATTTCCTCTGCCACGCTCTCAGGACTGCATGCTTTCTTCTCTGGGCTCCATATGCCATAATCACTAGGTCCCTGCTGCCTTACACACTGGATCTAGTGCACAGCGCCATGGCCCATGGGGCTCCCCACAGATCCATGTGTTACCCCACAGCCCAGATCACAAGGCATTGGAGGCCAAATCTGGCCTGCAGGTTGTGGGTTGAGCATCTGTACACTACAACAGTTAAAGGGGAGTGCAATTGCACTACTGTACCTAGCCCTCAACTCTAGGAATCAAGGGATTGATATTAAACCAAGATGCAGAATTTAGTTATACAGGATTAACATCTCATGAAAATAGATGCAATTGTTTACCTTTCACTTTGTTTACATTTCACTTTATCTGTACTCACTTTTGGCTAATATTTTTAAGACCAGTATGTGCAATGGGACATCAGCACTTGGTGCTGCTTGGGGTTGGTATACCCCACATTCTCTAGCATCTCTGCTAAGAAAGCAAAATCACTATTTATGCTTCTGCCTAAGACAGATATGTGTTTGGAAAAATAGTGGATATTTGCTCTATAATATCAAAATAAATGCAAAAATAATGGCCTATCCTGGTAGGAATGTTTTGTTTCCCAATTTTGGAGACTTACAGTTTCCATTTTCTTTTCTAGCAGCTAAGAAGAGGTTGGAGCAGAAATGGAAGACAGGACATTCAATACTTGAAGGGAGGCCCATGGTCTCGTTCCAGTCAACAATATCCCTTTCAGCTATTAGAAGAGCAACACTTCCAGACTTCAAAGAGGTGCTGCAAAATGTATTTTGCTTGGACTGATAAAGACCAAATGGCAGATGGTGGAATGGCACAGAACAAAAGCCTACTGGAACAAATAAGTTTTACTTAATAGATAATAAGCAAGGGGAAAAAAAACAAAAACAACCAAACAAAACAAAGGAAATAAACCCCCAAATATCAGTCTGTAGTCTTTGTATTTGCAGTCCTGCTGTGTCAAAGACTTTCTTGCTCTACAGTCCAAGTATCCGTTCTTATTGGGCAAAAAGAGTTCAAAGTGGACCTAGAGTTAACATCTTGTTTGCTCAAAATTGCAGTTTGTTATTTTGTCACTTCACCTCTGAAGAAATGAAAGTGCTAGAACAAGTTTCATAGGAATAATAATGCCCCCCCACCCCCCAACCTTCCTTGTCTTTCACTTCTTCAGAGGAAAACATAACGATAATAAACCAACCAACCACAGCTGTTCAAAAGCTTTTCCAATTAACTGCCCAAACACTACTGAAATGATCATCACATTCTTGGCATTTCAGCGACTGCTCTTTTTCATGAGAGCTGGGGGCAGCCAGGCTAACTCTCAAAAACACCTGAAAATTCCCTGAGAAACTAGCAACCAAGGATCTGATCCTTCATCCAGTAAAATGAAGTTCAACACTTCAGTTGTGCATAAGTAAGCCCCAAATACTGAGCTGAGCTACCTGCTTTGGCTTTGGTAGAGCTCTTCATTTTTGCATCAGACAAAGATCTGAACCTTCACAAATTTTGAATAGATAAGACAGGGCATATCTATATGAGACATTTACTGGGTGTGTCCACACGTGCATTTATGCCATCTTAAATTTACTGTGCAGTAAATTACTGCTCAGTAAGCAGAAATAGGCCGGTGTCTACATGTGTAGGCATTAAGTTACATTAATGCTGTGTGTGAAATGACTTCGAACTAATGTTGGTCCCAAATCAGTCCACACACACAGAGCTACTGTACAGTAAGGTGTTTACACATGAGTTACTGCACAGTAACTAATTGGACGTACATTTGATACCTGCATGTTACCATATTGATATCTGTAAGTCACCTTATTTACTGCACAGTACGGGCATGCATGTGTAGACACATGCCCATACTGCTCAGTAATTTTGGTTACTGTGCAGTAAATGCACACGTGTAGATATGCCCACTGTGGAGTAGACTAATTAACTCTACAGTAAATGTCACACATCTACACATGCACTCCTATTAGGCTGGAGTAAACTAATTAACTCTGCAAGAAGGCAGTATTTGTAAATACAAGTTTTTTTTAATTTGCAGCAATGCATGTGTATACACTGCCCTGGCTGGCTGGGCATAAGAGTGCTTCAGTGCACGAGCTGCCTGCCAGCTACTTCTGAACTTGATCACCCTTGTGCCCCAGCCAGCCCCCCAACAGCACATTGAGTCAAGGGGGAGCAGTGTGCCCAGGTGCAATAAACTCTGGAGCAAGTAGCTCTGAAGTATATTGCTTCACATTAATTACACATGTAACCATGTCCACTGTATATTTTATTGGATTCCATATATTAGCATTATTTTTCTTTGATGTGGCTCATTTTATATCCTTTTTTTCAAACTTCTTGGCCTTCATGGCCACAGCCACCACAGGAAGCTTGTTTGTATCTCGCAGCACTGCCAGCTTGAGCATTCAGCACTTTAATTCATGTTGTTGTCCAACAAGCTGTTGAGGTTAACTTAAAGATGTTACCTTGTTGGAAGGGAGCAGCTGGATTCTAGCCACACTCAGCTGAAACTGCTCAATTCATCAGGTTTTTCCTGCTGGTAGCTATATGAGCCCAGATAGTCCCAGACCAGACATGTCCTTATCTGCCTAATGCTCTTGCAGTCTAGGAATAATCCTCACTACTGTCCTTTTCACTTGTACTCAGCTTCCAGAAAACAGCATAAAATTTCCTTCAAGGCATCTCAAATGGTTTTATTTTATGCAAAACTTGGATTGAACTAGTATACATTTATGAAGCCATGGCACTATACTAAAACATTCTAATACTGTTATTCTTTCTGTTAAAAACCCAGAACATTACATGTTCTGCAACCCCACTATTCCACTGTCCAAATTCAGTTTACCTTGGAATCACCCTCAGTCAAACCCTGTCACACAAAGAACATATCATAAAAACAGAAGCAAAGGTGAGCACTTGTAACAACATTTTATATAAGCTCACCCACTTGAAATGGGGAGCTAGCCCCTCAACCATCCAAACTATTGCTCTGGCTCTCAGCTTCTCCTCTGCTGAGTATGTATGCCCTGTGTGGGAGACATCTGAACAAGCTAAGCACCTTGATCCCATTCTGAACGATAGCTGCCAATGTCTGAATTATGTCTGAAGCCTACCAGCTTAATTAGTGTGTACCTGCTGGTTGGCATCACTCCACCTGGCATTAGAAGAGCAACTGAAGATGTGAGAAACCTGCTGTATGACCATCCTGCAGCACATGAATGTCTGAAGCCATGCAGGAGCTTCCTTAGCAGCATCCAATCTCTTACTGCCCCACCCAAAGAGACACAATGACAGATGTTAACTGAAAAGCTGAAGAAAACACCTGACAGCAAAAAAATGGACATTCAGTGGTCAAGTCCTTGCCACCAGGGGTTGATGAACAATGGCAAAGGTAGCAATGTCTCAACCACCTATATACTAGAGTTGGATGCTCCAAGGAACTAATGAAGAAGTGGGGCTATATCACTGGTACAAACACCTGACTGCAGCACAGAGCCTCAGACTATGCAACCCCTACTGCAGTGCCCGCTGCTTGAAGGCACATGTGCAATGAAAAATCTTGCAAAGTTTAATAAACAAACCAAGCATGTGTAACACAAAGGTCAAATGTGGTGTACAGACACAAGTAAAAGATCTTTTCTTTATTCCTCTTACAGCTCCTCACATTGTTGGAAAAATCTAGGGACAGTGATTACCAGTTATTTGTGGCAAAATCCACAAGTTGAGTAGACAGAGGACTTCGCAGATTCTGACACCCCCAAAGCCTGGGTGGAATGAGTTCTGAAGTCTGAATGCTTTGGGCCTAGTGACCAAACACTAAGATTCAGATTTCAGAGCAGAGTCAATAAGAGAAGACTACAGGGGTTACAGGAAATGACTCAGTGGTTGCAGTCCTATGTCTAGGGACTCAGAGAAAACAAGAAATGGAAACAGAATGAGGGGAAAACATGAAAGGAAAAAGGAAAAGATTGGATGACCTACAAAACTGGGAAGGAACAAACATACAAAGACATAAATATGGGGAGGATAAGATGTAAGAACAGATGGGGGAAACTGAGAGAGGAATAGGCAAACATAAAGAAGGAGCAAAAGAAGAAGGTGAAAATAGGAAATCCATGTGGGGAAAGGAAAAGCAAGTAACCAGCCAAATACATTGTTAATAGAAAATTAAGTGTAATAGAAAATATTGTGTGTTGGAGGGGAAGTGTTATTTGTTAATGTATTTACCTTGTCTTTATTAAATTTTCTTAAGAGAAAACCATGAACAGAAAGAAAGCAAAATATACAGGGTTGGTAGATGCTGGAAATCTTTCAGCCAACTGAAGCTAAGCACCAGTGCTGAGAACCTCTAGGCAATGTACAGCGTAGGTGTGAGGTATATTTCAAACACTCTTATTTTTCCAGGTCAGATACAGTGGGATATGATAGTGGATGATAGATCCAAAAGTGAACAAAAATAAAAATAAGAGCTCCCTACTGGGCTAGGGAGGGATCAGCCCATTCTTCCTTGAAAAGATAAGTGGATAGTTCTAGTTATGTCTTACATTCAGTTTTGTTACCTTTATGGGAAAAATCCACTGTGTATTACTTAAAAAAAAAAAAAAGTTAAGTTTTTATTCAACCTCAGATCCTCTAGGAAGAGAAGCCAGCACCATGCAGGATAGGTAGAATTTTAAGTCTCAACAGATTTTTTGTTGGGGGAAACTTCTGCCTTCATTTACACCAATGTAATTCAGTTGAAACCAGTGAATAGCAGAGCTGGAACTGAGGGAATGGTTTGACACAAATCTGTACACAAGAATTATTGCCCTGTGTTTATGATTTTTAGTGGCCAGATGCTACCTTTAGGCACACTGCTGAGGGAGGTATGGTATATAAGCTGCACTACCACAGGAGTACTCCTAAGAGGCATATTGGCTCAGAGATTCACCCCTTATAGCCTCCTGATTTTGTGCGGAGAGCAGTAATTTGTTGCTATCTCAGCAGCAATTTATGCCAACTTCCCATTTAAAGTTCTGCGTATTCCCTGATCTTGCCCATTCACTTGCTTTAGTATCAGGAGAAGGAAATGAAAGCAGGCACAGAGCAGTTGCTTATCCTGACATACCAGCCCCACATCCCAAGTAACTTGTGTAAAAGGGATATCTTTTTTCTCTTATATGAGCATGAAGACCATGTTACAATTTAGTCCTAGGATTTTTTTTTGGCATTTTTTTATAGCTAGAGATGGCTCTGCTACTTATTGAGACTAAGACTATAAATCAAAGATACTTTAAGGGCCACATTTCCAATTTCCAGAGTCATAAACCATCATACCAGACCATTTTTCAGAGGGAAGCCTAGAGAGTTCTGTAGCCCCCGAAGAAGATCAAACCATGGGAGGAGAGAGCACATCTCCCTGGATGAAGGCCAAGAGTATATCATCTTCTCTCTGTTTTTAGTAAGAATTCAAGCCACTAGTTCATAACAGATTCAAAACACCAAGTAAAACAAACTTCTGAACAAATACATTTCTTACTGTGGTGCTCTGCATCGCTCAGTGTTTATCATCCTGCTAACCCATTTTTTTTACTTCCTACCCTCCACAATTTTCTTCTGTATCAGAAGCATCTCTTCTTATTTTCAGGCTCTGCTTTCTCAGACTTCTTTTATATAATCTTTATCCTTTATTTACTTTTTCCTCCTAAACTGTCTGCCATCTCTCTTTCTTTGAGGCACTTTTTTTTATTCTCTTGGTATTTTTATCCATCATGCTTACCTCTAATCTGCTTTCTATTTCACCCTCTTATTTCCTACTGCCATCTTTTCCTGCTTTTTATTCTACTCTCTTTTTAAATTTCTCCAAAAATTTGTTTTCCCCTTCTTTCTCTCTTATGTACCAAATCTTCTTTTTCTTTTAGTGTTTCTCTCTCCATTTAGGGAGGATTCTGTGAGGCAAAGAGACTGCAATGCATTATTTCCCTGTATGTATAGAAAAGGAGTAAGTGCTGCCACAAGCATTCTCAGTGCAGCACTTGCTCAGTCACTATTCAGCAGGACCAAAGCAGTGGGAGCTAGGGCACTTCTGGATATTTTTTTTTCTGGGACAGAAATGCCTGACTAGGAAGCTGCTTCGTTCCATATCTCCCCCTCTCCACTCACTCTCTGAAATACTGTATGTTGTCAGAAAGTAGAAAATAGCATTTGGGTTAGAAAGAAAATCTTACTTATATATAGAAGGTACAGAAAGGCTCATCTAAGAGAGCTGTTTTTTGCTATTGTTTTGAACAACAGGAGTCAGGACTGCTGAATGCTAAGGACTAAGGGGGTCATTGGCCATAGAGTGAGTTGTTCAGTGGCTTCTCCTCACACAATCCTTGAAAACCTTTCAGTGATGGTCAGCATTGAACTCTCTTCCTATGCTATGAGAATACTTAGGCTGAATCATACCAAGGTGATGATGGACAAGAAAATAAGGTAAAGATTTCCTTCCAGCATTTCTGAACAATGCAGCATTCTCTGCATCTTTCAGAAAATACAGTCCTGGGGTTTATGATGTGGTAGCTTCTGTAAGCCCTCATGCAAGACCATTACCTTTGCAGTAGCTACACAGCCTCCAAGTATTTATAACATATGGGACACTTACTTTGGATTGTGCTATGCTTGTGAACTTTCATAGTATCCTTTGATGCCAAGGAATCATAAAAGTACCAACCTAGCACCTAGGTCTTTTTTTTTTCCATATTACTCACTAGCCAATTGCCCATCATGAATGATGGATTTAAAATAATGAAGGAGTGTTAGCATGGCCACTGTCCCCTGCCCGCTGCTCACCCTTTGGCCATGTAAACACTCCCTACACCACTGCCACCTCCTTCTCCAGCCACCAGCATGGGGTCTCCCTCCCCCCGCCCTCCTCTGCCTCCTCCTCTGAGCAGCATGGCTTCCTCCCACCTCCTTGCCTCCCCTCCCG
>NW_017728992.1:31248566-31250573 GCF_001723915.1 Gavialis gangeticus
TCCCCACCCCCTCCCCTTCCCTGCCAGCTGTTGGATGTGTGTGCATCCTCCTCCAACCCCTGCCTGCCTCCACCTCCTCCACTGAACAGTGGGGCTTCCTTCCACCTTCCCCCCTCCCTGCAGGCTGTTGGGTGCCCACCTCCACCCCCCACCATCGCCTCTGCCTCCTCCCTGCCCAGGCCTGCATAGCCAATCACTGTCCACCCTTTTGGCAGCACGTGCACAGTTGACCAAAAGCATTACGGACAGACAGACACAGATAGAAAGACTAAGCCCATATTATTAGAATTTAAATGTCCCACGTTAAAGCCTACCATGCAATCCTTTGAAAATGTGAATCATTTAAGATCACTCCACTTGGCAATTGTTGGTGCTCTCTTAATTTGATTGGCTCCCATCTTTCTGAAGAGGCAAACTGGAGGTCATCTCAAGCTCATACCAGCAACCATCTTAGCTCAACCCCTGGAAGCTCTAATAAACTTCCAGATCTGGAATTAATGACCATGCCTTTATGCAGTCTGCTCAAAACTTCAATCCTTGAGCCCAGGGACTACCACCAAGACCAGTTCTTGTTCCTGACTTATGAACCTTCTGCATCCCACTTCTTCTATCTGTTGCCTAAAAGTAAAGACCAACACTGGAGAAGAAACCAGTAATTTGTAGAATGATTCCTAGAAAGGCTCCCCAAGTTGTCCTGACAATCATAGTGATAGGCCCAAGATGTGTCTTGTAAAAACATCCATGTCTAGTGGTGTAAAAGTTCTCTGGAAAAGTTCTTAAACTCCCTTCTCAGTCTGCAACCACCACCGCTCCCCTGATCTTTATACTTTCCTAAGAGCAGGGGGATCCCTGCTGGGGGAAAGCTTGGGCTGCTTCAGTCCTCCCCTGCCTGAAGGGATTGGAGAAGCAGGAAAAAATGCCCTGGCAGCTTCTCAAACCATGGACTCTGAACTCAGATTCAGCCAGGGGACTTGTGACACTTGTCTCTCCATTCAGCTCCTGTTGCCAAACACTGCCCTAGTGCTATTCTGACAAAGAACTCTATAATAGAGGTAAATTTCTGAGATTCCCAAGTATTTGTATCGCCTGGCCATAAGAGCCAGGGAACTAATACCCAGATGAAAATATTTCTCCTTTCTAATTTATCCTGTCTTGAAAAACTGGTTAGAAACTATTCATTTAGGAATAAAAAACCCCAAAAGCTCAGAGAAGCCAGATTAAGACAAGACATTCCACAAAACCAAAATTGGGGAAGCACAAACAGCTTTCTTCCTCTGAGCAACCTCTGCACAGTTCTCACAGTTACATTTTGTTCACTCAGGAGAGCACATATTAGCATCCATCACTGAGATTATGGGAATGGTATTCCACAGAAGGCAGGAGGGGTAAGAAAGGAGTGGTTCCAGCCTCTTGTCACACTAGTTGGTGGAACAGGCTGTGTTATCCTAAAAAAAATGGTCTGTGATACACAATTATTCTGCCTGGGTCCTTTGTAAGGAGAATATGCTTTTGTGAGGCACAATCCCTCCCCACTATCCCTATGAGATTACATGGCTCTAAACCACCCAAGCTAACTACCACAATTTAGCCTCTAATGATTATACCTTATAAAATTTTCCAGCTGCAGAAGACAAATGAATCATGTAAAATATGTTTTAAAAAATCTTCAGGTTAATAATTATACTTTCCTCTGAAAAGGCATTATCATTATGTGATCATACTCAAATTGGGCCATTAGCCTCTCTTTCCCCTTGTCCTGGACACTGAAAAATGAAAGATGGTTTAATTATAGCACTAGGAAATTACCTCCACTGGGGGGGAGGGGGAGGAGAGTGGGAGGGGAACAGGGAAAATGTAGGTGGAAGCATAATTAGTATACAATGCAGAGACTCTAGAATATTACCTTAAAATATTTATTCCTAGTAAATCTCTCAGTTCCATTTACATCTGCCATAAAGCTGTATGTTTAAAACACATATATACACAGAATCAGATTAAGAGAAATGA
>NW_017728992.1:31255573-31263482 GCF_001723915.1 Gavialis gangeticus
GGTGGAAGCATAATTAGTATACAATGCAGAGACTCTAGAATATTACCTTAAAATATTTATTCCTAGTAAATCTCTCAGTTCCATTTACATCTGCCATAAAGCTGTATGTTTAAAACACATATATACACAGAATCAGATTAAGAGAAATGAACTTCTATTCAGAACCACATTTCAGAAGGCATTGCCCCTCCTCCTCACTTCACTGGGTTGTCTTTTTACTGTCTCTAATTTGCAGTTTGTGACTACCACATCTTGAGTAGTGCAAACTGATATAGTCTCTGGACCACATATTATATTTAAAATTGCAGGTAAAAAAATAAATCACAAAGTATACATTACCTTAAATAAATATATCTTTCCTAACTCATACATGCAGTCTTTCCTTGCTCCACACAAGTATAGCATGCATTTCTGCCTTCAGTTTTCATCAAAACCATCTGTATCCTTTATTAATTATTCTGAATCAGTACAACCTCCTCTACTACTTTTTGTTTTTAAATTCAAGATGTCATTTAGGAAATAATAATTACAATACATAGCATTTATCTAGGGCCTTCCATCTTTAATATGACTTACAAATATGAATTCACTAATTAATCATTCCAACACTTCCTATTATTCCCATTTTACAGATGGGGAAGCTTAAGTAGTGAGGTTAACTGACTTGCCCGAGGCTATAAAGGGAGGGGTAGTGGAAAAGGACCAAAGGAAAAGATGCATTATAAATAGCAAAAAATGAAGGCAGATGGGACAATTATGGTGATGGTTCAGCAAATAATCACAAGGCTCCAGTAAAGAATTTAACATATCACCAGAGGGCAGGCAGTACCAGCACGACTGTGTATTATGAAGTTGCTCAATATTCCAAAGGCTGCACAAATCAAAAAAATTAAGCTGACAAATAAAACATATTGTGCACTTTTGCAACATTTTGTAATAAATGCTATCTGCTCTTAGATACCGGCAGAATCTTAAAATACCTCAATAGCACAAAACTAAAGTCAGGAAGTTGAAAAATTCCTTCTAATTTATTTGGCATTCCATTTGATATAGGGCTTTCTAGGCTAGAAATTGGATTAACTGAATATAAAAAATACACAATATACTCCGAAGACAACTTGAGATGTGTGATTAGAGCTTTTATGTCCAGATCATCCTTCTCTGAGGGGCTGATCCAAAGCTTACTGAAGTCAAGGGGCTTTGGATTAATCAGGCCATGTGAAACAAAAAACCTTATCCCACAAAACAGAACTTTTTCAGCCTTCCAGAGACATAACCCCAAATAAAACCATTTTAAAATGACAGCTCAGTCACACTCATGTTTTTTATGATATTCCTTCTATGCCAAATACTCATTATAACCCCTCCCCGCAATTCACTGCAGAAAAAAAAATCATTCATTGCTCTATTAATCACATCTCAATTTCATCAAATGTTTTTGAGTATCCCAATCTATTTAGGACAAATGGGGTGCCACTACACATACATTTAAGCACAACATAATGTAATGCACATTAAGTTAATATGGATTAAGTGATGTTTGGCAGACATCTACATGTGCAGAGACTTGGCACTAAAGCTAGTGTACTTGGCACTAAAGATAGTGCGAAGTCCATGCAGCCCTGCCACATGCCTCTAGTGGATGGGAAGACCTGGGTGTCCTGCCTGAGCCTCTGCCCTGCCCTGCCCCCTCCAGTGACACATCAGCATATTGCCCTGCTCAGCTCCCTACTGTGCAGTCTACCAGCAGCTCGAGGATTCCTGGTCAGTGACTACCTTAGCAGCTACATATCCCCAGACCCTGTCACAAGGAATGGCTGGTCATGTCATCGTCAGCTGTCAGCAGTACCAGTTTCTCCCTGTGGGAGGCCCACCGGCCAGGTGCCAGCACACTGTGCATCATGGTCCCAAGACACAGGGTACAGCTGGATGCCATTACCAATGGGAAAGACCATGCTGAGCTGCCAGCTTTGCCACCCCCAGACACATGGTACGCCGTGTACTGAAGGTCATCATGAGGATCAGCAACAGCAGTAGCAGCAGGGCATAGTGACTCAGGCACCTCTCAACCTGCACAAACTCCTATTCATGCACCAGTAGAGGCATGCTCTGGGTGCAGCAGCAGCACAGGAGAGGGCTGGCCCCAAGTCACCTCCTTGGAGAATACCCTTGTGGGAAGAGTGAGGGCACAGCCAGATGCTCATCCCATTTAACTAGGAGCCCTGTGCACCCTGAACCCAGATGCCATGGGTTGGGCAGCACTGCAGCAGGGTAGTTGGCCTGCAAAGGGAGAGGGAGAAAGTGGGCCTGGAGCCAAAGCAATAGGTGCTGCCAGAAGCCTGTCCTGTCCCACCTTGAGGATGGGGTGAGGGAGACAAGCTGCCTACAGCCAGCACCTAGCATTGGAGTTGGATCTTCCTGGAGTGAAGTCAGGACTGGATGCCAGCCTTGGTGAGCCTGGACTCTGCCAGCTGGAGGGGGCCCCAGAAAAGCACTGGATGCTGTTGCTCCTGGGCAAGCCCTACACCTACCGCATGCACTGTGGCATGTGCACCCATGGAAGAACAGCCCAAGGCTGGGGTGCTGGCCATCTGCCTTGGGTTTCTTCCCCTTAACTTCCTCCACTCCAGGACACAAAACCACAGACTCTGTACATAGTTTTCAAACTGGGAGGAGTGGGGGTTGTTTGTTTTCTGTGGGGAGAATTATCTGTGTGTTGAGGGGAGAGGTAGGGGACTCCATGTGTTGGAGAGGGTGGGGAGAGGAACGGGGGAGTGTGTACTGTGGGGGAAATAAAGATTTCTTCTTTGGATCCATGCCTGACATGGGAGTGGTGCCGGGGCTGGGCACGGAGTAGGGGGTCTGTGAGCAGTGGGGCAGGTGTGCTTGAGGGAAGAGTGGTCCAAAAAGGTGGTCGGCTAGAGCCTCCCGCATTCTGTGCCCTGGCCCCTGCTGGCAAGTGTGCAGCTCTTCAGGGGCCTCATAAGGGAGGACCCACTGCTGCTACTGCTGTCACAGCTGTTGCTCCCATTTCCAAGCCACCCCTGCTTACCATACCTCCTCTGCCCAGGCCTTAGATCACTCTCCCCAGGCCTCAAAGATATTATGCAGCACAGAGGAGGTTCTCCTCAGTGACTTTGAGGTGGGTAGTGAGGGAATGCCAGTGGCCCTTGAAGTGGCTGAAGGTACATTCAATCAGGGTGAGGGTCTGGCTCAGGCACCAGTTAAAATGGGACTAGCAGGAGTCCAGATGGCCAATACTGGGCCTCATGAGCCAGGACGGGAGCAAGTATGCAGAGTGCTCAATAAGCAGGGGTGGGATGATGATGAAGCCCAGCTGCAGCTGTGACCCCTGGCACGAAGAATGCACTCTCCACCAGTGTGGCCAGTCCAGAGTTTCAAAACATGTGGGTGTCATGCATGCAGCCCACCCAGCCAGTACTCACATGTGCGAACATCCCTCTGTGGTCTATGACTGCCTGCAGAACCATGGAGTAGCACCTTCTGTGGCTATAATAGGGTCAGTCTCTGTGAAGCAAGCATGTGAATGGTATGTGGGTTCTGTACAAGACCCCAAAACACTGGAGGACTCCCAGTGCATGAAACCCTGCCACCACCACTTGGGGGTCATGGACATGAAGGATGGTGTCCACCAGCATGTCTTGGAGGGTGTCACACACCTCCAGGATAGCCTCCCCAGCAGTGGCCTTGCCCATGCCAAACAGGTGGCCCACATACCAAAGGCTGGCAGATGTGGCCAGCTTGCATAGCACCAGGGCCAGGCTGTTGTTAGCGGGGAGGGCTGGGCACATGTCAGTGTCCGAGTATTCCAGGTGGGGCTGGAGCTGGTGGAGCATGTCTCTGAAGGTGGCCTGGGTCAGCTGAAAGGTGTCCACCCACTGCTCATCTTCCTAGTCCTGCTGGGCAAGGTTCTGTCATCAGTGCTGGCTGCCACAGGTGGCGAGGCTGGAGGTCCAGGAGGGTGATCGCAGCCCTGGAGGTGGCCTCATGGAGTCCCTCATTGGCTTTTTTGGTAGCAGAAGGTGCACTGTGGTGGGGGCCTTAGGAGGGCGCACTGTAGGTGGGCAGGCAGTCACTGTATGTAGGTGAGCCAGGCAGGGCCAGGCAACAGTCAGTGCAGTGGGTCAACATGGCGACCAAGGTGGCCAGCAGGATCCTGGGACCCTGTTCCTCAGTTCCAGGGTCAGGAGCTGGGTAGCCATAGCACAGGGAGGCACAGTGGGCATGAACACAGCTACTGCATGCTGCCTCTGTGTGTGCCACACTGCTTCTGTGAGCACAGGAATTGGCTGCCTAGAGAACACAGAGCAGGGCTGGGTTTTAAGAGAGCTGCCAGGCTTATGGCAGCTGAAGCCAGAGCCTGGAGCTCCCCCTGGTGGCCACGGGGGCACATAGCAGGGCTGCAGGGACCTGGCAGCAAATATTCTGCCAGATCTCTGCACGTGTAGACATCTAGTTGTCTAACTGTATCCCAACTACATAGATATCTAATACCCAAATATATAGATACCCATAAAATATATCACCTTAAGAAATCTTGCCTCTTGCATAGTTTATGAACCATTATGTCTAAAACATAACCCTTACAGAACTGTATACAACAAGGACACTCCAGCAAAGAAATCAACTGTACATTTGAAAGAACTATCCAAATACCTCCCAGTGGCTGCATCTACACAAGTGGTGGACTGTGCAGTTGTTACTGAGCAGTCATTTAGCACTTGCATAACCAAGTTCTAAATGACTGCACAGTAACCTGTATTACTGCACAGTAGCATCCCTGCATGTTTTTTTTTTTACTGCACAGTAGCTTGTTGCTATTGTGCAATAGTGTCTTGTGCAGACATGGCCTGTAACTTGCAATGAAACAAAAGGAAAACCCTTGCTATCATACACTCATGGGGTTGTCAACTACCACCCCACACTGGAACTGACCAGAAGAATCACCAAATGACAGCAGCCTATAATAGATAATGACCAGACCTTGAAAGAAATATTCTTATCCGCTCCACACCTGGTTTTCAAACGGCCCTCTAATCTTGTCCCGCTCATCATCAGAAGCAAACTCTCCAATGACCAACAGACATCAAGAAATGTCTGGCAAGAAATGCTTATCCTGTCAGAACATCTGCACTGGCATTACTATCAACATATAAAAATCATCAGAATATATGGTTCCTACACATGCCTTTCCCAAAATGTGACATACTTGCTCTAGTACAACTTGTGCCTTCATGGCAACTACATGGGTGATACTAAACAGCAACTACACACCAGAATGAACTCTTACAGAAAAAAAATAAATGATGGAGTTGCACACATACTATTAGGAGCACATTTCTCACAGAACAATCACTCCCTCTCTGACCTTGCTTTATCTATGCTCAGAGGAAATCTGCCTAAGACCTTTAAGGCTAGGTACAGATAATCAAAAAAAAACAAGGCTGAATCAATTCAATTTTTGCAGGTTTCCCTAAACTGTGTAGATTGAACCAATAATGAAGTGAACTGACATTCACTTTTGAATCTGGAAAGGTAGCCACATGCCTCCAGTGGCTCAGATCAGAAGCCAGGGGCAGTGCAGCACACCTCCCAGCCTGCCCACCACTGCCAAGGACATCTGAATTCAGCCAAGCAGGGCCCATCCCTGATTGACTGCCCAGCACACCCCCCCAAACCCCTTGCTGTCCCTCTGCAGTGGTGGAACAGTCCCTCCTGCCCAAGGCCCAGCCAGCATTGGGCATCAGCCAACAGGGAGTAGATCTCCATGCCTCAGTGGGGGTTCCCTCAGCCCAGGCATGGGAACTGAGCCCTATCAGAGGGGGAATTCCCCCTCTCACCCCTCAGCACAGTCCTGGCCAGCACAGGGGAGTCTCTGCTAATGTATGCGGGGGTGGGGAGGGGGGAAACAGGCATCAGCTTGGCTGTGGTTGGAGGGACTGTTCCACCCCCACTGCACCTGTGGGGGTGGGGCTATGCCAACATCAGGACCCCCTGCCCTGCACACACATAGGCAGCAGAGCTCAGGGAACCCTGCCTGGGGTGGGGGAACCCACTGAGGCATGGGGATCTGGCCAACCTGGGCTGGAGGGACTGCTTCCCTCCCCCATCACCACCTGCATGTCAGTGACTGACATGGGTTGAGGGGAAGCCCTGCACACCAGGGATTGGGGCCAGGGCTGGGGAAGGGGGCTCTGTTCCTCTATATCCTCTCCCCACCTGCCCTACCAGGATGACAGGTGCAGGCAGGACCAGGGCTACAGAACAGACTTTGCTGCCTCAGCTTTGTGACAGGACCTGCCTGGCCCTGCTTGCCTGGAGCAGACAGCATGGACCAAAGCTAGTTTGCCCACCCTGCAAGGTGAGATTATGTACAGTGAACTTCTGTTATGTTACAGGTTTAAACCAGTTTCCAATCACTTAAACTGGCTTATGCATAATGTCTGTCCATAAAGTAAAAGGTGACATTGGCAATAAAAATTCATAATCTGGCTGGACACTAAGAAACAAGGACTAAACACCGATTCTGCATTTTTGCCACATAATATTTTATCCAACTCCTAAATTATTTTTACACAAGAAAGGTCAGAATGACCCTTGATCTCACAATTAGCAGATTTTCTTCTGCTAATTGTGTGCCTGCTTTCCCTGAGAATTGCCCTCAGTCCCTCCCCTCTGCTGTTTTTCACTATTTTGTTCCTGGCTTCCTGGGATCAGAGACCTGATGAAGAATGTATTGCATTTGAAAGCTTGTCTAAGTTTATCCCAACTACACAGTTAGTCCAATAGAAGATATTATCCTAATAAATCCTTGCCTTTCTGGGGATTTTTATGCAAGAATAGCAAGCATAGGTAAGGAGAATGCTTGACTATATCGTATAGGTAGACCAAGAAGAGGAAGTTGATTAAAATAACACTTGACTTGACTCTTCCATTTTTAGAACAAGAAAAGCAGTTAAGTTATTGATTGTTTTGAAATAAGAGACTGAAAATAGAATAAGAACAGCAATTTTGAGAACACTTTAATAGCATACTCTTGGCATAGTTGTTTTGCTGATTATTTTTAAGCAGACAGCCTTCAGGAAGGTCAGGAGGAAGAGTAGATACGCACCCTGATTAACTAAATAAGGTATATGTATGTATACACACACGTGTGTGTGTGTCTAGCACAAGTTTTTTTAAACCTAAGTTCACTTCAGCATCTGATGAAACATTTGATGAAGTGAACTGGGGTTCATGAAAGCTAGTTCTCTTTATATGTATCTTATTTAGTCTATAAAGGTGTATATCTATCCTTCCTTTTGACTGACTTCAGACTACCATGGCTAACTACCACTCTTCAGGAAGGTGACACATAGATCGAGTAAGCAGAAGAATAATATTGCCATATGAAGTTTTCATTGGCTCAAGTCTGAAATAACCACATCACTCAGTGTTAGAGCAATGCATGTGTCATTGCAAACAAGTGTCAACAACCTTCCTATACTGGATTGCATCATCACATAGTTGTTATTATTATTATTATTAATATTATACATTTTACTAAAACATTACTTCCAGTTATTAATAACAAAAGGCTTAAATCTTGTTGGTTCTAATTTTTACATCCAAACACCTAACAAGTTTTTGCCTTAATTACTATCAGGCATAGTAACTAAGGCAACTACTTTCACAGAGTGGCACACCTGGGCCAAGGGTTAGTGAGGATTTAGTTAGGGAGCTTCTGGAGGGGCTGGATGTTTTCTAGAGTTCTAAAGGAACTGGCTGAGGTCATTGCAAGTCCCCTGGCACAGCTTTACAAGCACTTGTGGTGCTCTGGAGAGGTACCGGTGGACTGGAAGAGGGCCAACGTGGTTCCCATCTTCAAAAAAGGGAGGAAGGAGGACCC
>NW_017728992.1:31263770-31264403 GCF_001723915.1 Gavialis gangeticus
GTCAGGGTGGCTAGGGTCTGGAACCAGCTTCCAAGAGAGGTGGTGCAGGCTCCTACCCTGGGGGTTTTTAAGAGGAGGTTAGATGAACACCTTGCTGGGGTCGTTTGACCCCAGTACTCTTTCCTGCCATGGCAGGGGGTCGGACTAGGTGATCTGCTCAGGTCTCTTCCGACCCTAGAAACTATGAAACTATGAAACAGATAGATAGGAAAAAAATCACATAAACATATTATCAAATGCTTTTCTGGAATATTTAGTTCCTTTGTAAAATGAAATACCCTTCCTATTCAGTTTCTCCAAATCATAAAGCTCAGGTACTCTAGACTAACTTAGCTGGTTAGTGATTGGTGTGATTGGTGTGATTAGTGATTGGTCTTTTGGTGTATTGTATGGAAGTAGTATGAAAGATCACTCAAGACCATCCATACTGGAGGTCACTGGTCCAGAGAGGAGCACTGGCCTTTGAGCAGTGGCTCACGGCAGAGGCAGTGAGGAAGTGCATGGCCCGGAAAATGAGGCCCTCTCGTGTCCAGTCCTTGTCACTCTCCTGGCCCTTTGTTCAGGGCAAAGTTTGGGCTTATAAGTCACCTGTGTGCCCATGCAACCTAGCCTCCACCCTGCTCCACTCTCTCT
>NW_017728992.1:31269403-31281898 GCF_001723915.1 Gavialis gangeticus
CCAGTCCTTGTCACTCTCCTGGCCCTTTGTTCAGGGCAAAGTTTGGGCTTATAAGTCACCTGTGTGCCCATGCAACCTAGCCTCCACCCTGCTCCACTCTCTCTCTTTTCTTTCCCACTTCCACTCTCTCTTCTTCTCCCCTCCCCTCCCCCACTGGATGCAGACATCTTAACTTGCAAAGGATGAACAGTATGAAAGAAGAATTAGTTGCATTTATCACTTTGCCTGTACTGTAACTAGTAATAAACATATATGCAAACATCATATATGGGTGTGGTGTTCATATGACAAATTGTGTTTACAACTAACTTCCCACCAAATCATGATGCTGCTTATTACATCACAGACAGCAGTGATGTCAGATTATACATATAGAAGTTACTTTTTAACAAGGATTTTATTTGTTTATTTTTATAACCTTTTCCTGTCCCTCTGAGTTCATTATCATGGAATTCATAACAAGGCATCTGATTTCATAGGAAAGAGTATTTTAAAGTGATCTAATGTATCAGTAGTCTCTTGGGATTGCCTAACATGAGCAGTGCAGTCATCCTTCACTCATCTTGATGAATCCTTATACAACAAACATATTATGCATTCCCTGTGATTTTTACAATAATAGAAAAAAGGAGTGGGCAGAACCTCCAAAGCATATTGTATTAGGGATTATTTCATTGCAGTGGTGATTTAGTTCTGTGATGAAATTTTTATTTAGCTGTTGTGGTATGGAAGTTGACATGTTGCTCTAAAAATATGTCATTGCTATAGAACTGATATAACAGATCAGATATGTAAGTACCAGACTGTTGAAAATGAGGTTTGATAATGAAATGAAGGAATCGTTGTTATCCTCCTAACTAACATTGTATTTTGTTTCCTAAATTCAGTTAGATGGATAAGCTAAGTGTATTGATATAATTGTGCATGCATAATAGTCCACATTCTGCTTTAGTAACTATGTTTTTTCTAGCACTTTCAGTACATTCCTGGTTATTTTTTCAGGACCTGGTACCTACATAGCTGTTAAACTACATAGCTGTTGAAGCCATTTAAATAGTGAAGCACATGCATAATTTCAAACAAATAAACAAGCAGCATCATAGGCTTCACTGATCCAAAGGAAAGTGACAGCACAGTTCTCCAGCATCCCGAGATGCTTTTCTCTGCCCTCCTCCCCCACTGAGGAAGACAGTGTATCCCTTGCTGGACTCCACTATCATAGCCAAGCAGGGAGCAGAATACACTTTCTTCACAAGCTTCACATTGTGCTGAAGAGAACATATGCTGACCCTGAGGAATCTGGGTTGCCCTGAGCATTGCTGCCATTCTGTCATCAGGAAGACTGAGGGAATCTAGAAAGCAAGCAGAGACGCGTGAACAAAAGACTGCTGTAAACATGCCCTTTGTTGCCCTGATTTAATCCTGAAATGATTTCATTACTATAGTGAGTGAAGTGTTTATTGAACACTGGCTATACAGCAATTCAAGGGTTTAGGATTCAAATATCTGTTCAGGCATCTCCAGGTAAGTTCTTCTATCCGCGAAGAAACCAGGGAGAATTCTCTCAGATCATTCAAAAGTTTGTGCACAGCCTGGGACTTGAGTGCATATCCATTATTAAGCAACTGTTTAAGTGACCTTCCCAAATTGTTTCAAGATTTTTTTTTCTGGAAAAAAATTACTTAAATTGATGCCAAAAATGCTTATGCAGCATCTGTGCTCCTACTGGTTTCCATGGGTGCATCTACACATGCTATTATTCTGAAATAGGCTTGATGCTGAGTAAAATACTATACAGTAAGCCTACCCAGGAGCATGTCTACACATGCTCTCTCGGGAACAGATTTTCTCCCAATGGGAGCAGCTTTGCACAGGGCTGCTCCCACTGTGCTCTGCCCCCCTGCAGAAGCCATGGGGAGCTGGTGCCATGGGGAGTTAAAGCATGGTAGCCTGGGGGCTTGCAAGGGGCATGGGGTGGTCCTAGTGGGCACAGGGCCAGGAGAGCTCTGCTGGTTGCAGAGACAGCTGTCTTCTGGTCCTGTGCACTTTGGGAGGGGATTTGATGAGCCTGGGACTGGGAGTGAGCTGCTCATGCAGCAGGCAGAGCTCTCCTGGCCCTATGCTCATCCAGACATCCAATTGCCAGCAAGTCCCCTGTGCAAGGTTTCCCTTCCCCACAGGGGGCTGCTGGATGTGAGGAAGCTGCAGGTGAGTCTCCTGCTGGGTTGGGGGGGGGCACAGGGCTCACTGGCAGTTGCCCTGCTTGGCATGGAGTCAGCTGCTTTGGGGAGTGGGGTGGGAGCTGCGAGTCCAGCCCTTACCTGTCCCCTGGAGCAGCCAGCTCCACATTGGGAGCTGAGACAGGGGGGAGAGAACTCCCTAGTCCTGGCGCTGATCAGCCCTGTCCCCTGTGGCCCTCTTGTTCACTGAATAACACTGGAGTTTTAAGCAAAGTGAATGAGACGTTGTTTATCATGTGAGTATTATGTAATTTCTTGAAATTGTATTTGTATTCCCTTTATGAGACCTCAGATGGGGTCCTTTTTAAAGCTGTTTGATATTGCCTGTTTTCTAATAAAATGTTACAAAAAAAAAGAAAGAAAAGAAGGCCCTCTTCTGGAGAGGCGGACCAGGAGCAAATTGGCTCCCAGCCAGCATCTATACATGTGTTACTGCACAGTATCTACTGCACAGTTAGTTTAATACTTGTATTTATAGGTAGTAAGTAGTTAAATGAGCAGTAGACTAATTTACTGTGCAGTAAATGTGAGCATGTGTAAATGGTGACAATTTATTTTGCAGTCGACTAATCTGCTGCACAGTAAAGTGTCTTGTGTACAAGCATCCCACGTTAGCAAGATTATGCCAGCACAGGTAAACCAATGTGCTCTCCAATAACATCTTCATGTTGCTCTGTAGACATGTGCTTGTAAAGATGCATATATAAGGTTCAAGGCATTGAAGATAGATAATTACCCCTGGATCTTTAATGTAATTGAATCTATGAACTAAGGATTTTTATAACAATATTTTGCAAGCTTCTTTATTAGCAACAGCAGGAAATTCCAATACAAAAGGGCCATTTTGTAATCTAAACTAGAAATAAAAAGTGACTGAAAAGTTTTTGTACTCTTTGTCAAATTACCTTTTCATTATGTAAGTTTTTCAAATTTAGTAATGGTTTTCTGCCAAGATTGATACAAACAATTTAACTGAGCTTTAAATCTATACCAAAATAATGGGGAGTGCCATGCAGAATAATATTGTACCTCAGTGAATAGTTGTCCATTCATGGTGTTGGTTGTTTCTCAGCTATTGGTGCCTACAGTTAAACCACTATATTAGCTCATCTTTAATTAAAAAATTGTTAATATAATGTGAATGTTGCAGATTCCCATATCTGCAAGTATTGGAGGTTATTCTGCTCTACTCATGAAAACATCATTATTTTTTACCATTCTTTATGTTTGCTTATGCTTTAGCTTTGTACTTTTCTACTAGGACACAGTACATAATTATTTGGATGTCTTTTTATTTGTTTATTGCTTAATTAAAGCTATACAAAATGGCATAATGTAAACTCTCTCTATCACACTGACATTTGCACAGCAGCACATTTGCAATCAACCGAAAGCATATTTGTCCAATGTCATTAATGATATAAAAGATACAAATTACTTATTTATGATTAATATTAATAATAAAATATTAATTTATTCAAGAAAACGTAGTATTAATAATGAATAATCTTGGTCTCTTCATGACCAGGACACCAGGATGCAATTTCTCTAAAATAATTTAGAAAATAATTTAACAGATATTAACATTAGTAAAAATGTACTCTGCATCCTCATACACGTCAGTAAAATAAACATCTCAGAACACCATCCTTAGCAAAACTGTTAGGTGAATTTATCCATATGAAGTGTATTGTAATTTTAAATTAATGTGCTGCATTAAAATGGAGATGTATATAATAGACAACATTCTGAAACAACAAAATAATTTTAAAGCCTAAAGTGAACAATAACAACAAAGAGAAAATCAGAAAAAAGGAAGAAAGTCAAGTGGTACAGTTAATTATAGCTTTAGTACAGGCCACAATTAAGGAAGACATAGCATTTAAGTAAGTATTTAATATTATTAAGCTATATGTAAGTCCTGCTGACTTCAATGACATAAGAATGTGCTTTCTTCAATCTGGGCCAATATTAGGATTCCAATAATAATTAAATTATCTATAGGTGGGTCAAAAAAAAAAAAGGCTGAACTGGATCTAAATATAACCACAAATCCAAAATCAATTTTCTGTCTGGGCCCCATTTCTAAGGCTAATTTTACACTTGTATGCCATCTTATCAACAGCATTTTACAAACCCTAATTTAGCAAGCTTTTTGAGTAAAGAGCCTTTTAGCCTTTCCTCCATTTTTCCTGATTGTGTTCTTTCTTTCCTTATGTATTCAACCTAATCACATCTTTTGCATCCGTTATCCACTTTTGCTTTCATTATTTATTCTAGGTTCTCCCTATAAGACAAACATTTTTGGTGGGTAAAGGCACCCAGGAGTCTCTCTGTTCATTCAAATATCTTAGAACAACACTTTGTCTCTATCTAGATCTCCAGTTATGACATCAGAACATTTCAAACATAATGCCATTTGTTATGTGCTTGGTTCTTAGTAAAAGTTTGGTCATCCAAATCTAATACTAAATATAGTCTTTCTTATTTTGAAGGACAAAGCAAGGTAGTAAGCACTATATCTGATAAGTGTTTGTATGGGCATGTTCCCACATAATAAGATTTTGGGACAAGAATCGTGTTACTTTTTTCACAGTGCTAAACATAGTGTTCAAGTTCACAAAATTACAAACATTTCTACATTAACAAAATAGATATCTACTCTGAGGTATGACAATGCAAACCTATGCAATGGTTCTGCAAATTCAATAAACACTTTACTCACCACTGTAATAAAATCATTTCAGGATTAAATTAGGGCAACTATGGGCATGTTTACAGAAGTTGTTCTCAATCTTTTTAGACTCAAGGAACCTCTCAATAGACTCAAGATGACTCTTGATAGATTTGGGGAACCTGTTAGAAAATGCCAGCTATTAGGTTTCACCCTTTTTCTGATGACAGAAGAATAATGGAGATTTTTTTTGGTTTCAACAATCACAAGTCAGAATGCTTTTAACATTATGGATTCCTATTTGAAAACTCTGGGTTTATCTTGTGAATCACGTTTGCATACTTTTCAGTGCTAACTTTGGGTGGTATCATGCAAGAATCTCAGTGCACTTGAGGGTGCCACAGAACCCTGATTGAGAATCACTCGTCTACAGTGACTGTAGCTTTTGTAGACAAACCTGAACTAACTTGAAACTTACTACAGCAGGGACTGGTTGTAGTCTAGCCACAAGCAGCATGAAGCTTAGAGTGGGCAAATAGACCAGCTACTTTCCTGCTTCCTGGGTGAGGCTTGCATCCTGTTTTGAGCATCTTGCTGCTGGACCTACCTTGCTACCAGAGCCTGAGGCAATTTAAATCAGGGTCTTCAACGCCACAAAACAGAAATGTAGGACACAACACAAACACATACAAATTTCAGACCAAAGAATGGCACAATAGTCAAGTGCAGCATGACAACCAATTGGAAAGAGGATATAAAGCTTGTTTATGTTCACTGAAGTCCATTGGAGAAATAGACAAACCTGAATTAAATTTAAACTGGTTGTGTCAAATTCACCTAGAGCTCTGGGCCAGATCTGGACTGCAAGGCTCTTTGTAGACTGGATCTAGCCTGAAACATGAGAGATGCTACAGTGGCCATCATGGCAACAGTGGTGAGGAGTCCAGTGATGGTGCTGGAAGGTCTGGGGGTGGCAGTGTGGGGGTCTATGGGAGTGAGTTCAGGGGCAGCAGTGGTGAGCCATGCTTACTGTCAATGGCTATGGTCAGAGGGCCCAAAAGGCAATGGATTTAGTGGCAGGTCACAACCGTAATTTCTAGAGTCTGCCAACAGTTTGAGGTAGACAAAAAAGTTCTGTTAGGTGGATCCAGCCCATGAGCCATATGTTGGGTACCCCTGCTTTAAACTAACTAAATAAGGTACAGATTGTAGCCTAGCCAGAATCAGCATGAAGGTCAGAGTAGGAAAATCCAACCACCTTAATTTAAGTCATGGTTCTCAGGAGTGATAACTAGCAGGGGTTGCAGGAATGAACCGTGGGCTGGGAGCAACCAGGGGCAACTTAAGTTGTAAGGGATAGTGGCTGAAGCCCAGAGTCCAAACTAAACCGGAGGATTAACCAGGAATCAGAGGTCAGGTGCCAAAGGCTAAACACTGAGCCAGAAGGTTAATCAGAAATCAGGGAATTAGGGAGCCACAGAGGTTACTAGGACTGGAATTGCACAAGGACTGAGAGCAATAAGTTGAGCAGCAGGGCTTAGGTCTTAGGTCCTAGAGAAGTTCTTTAGGCTCAGCTTGCCCTGCTTATTGCATTAGGTGAGGCTGATCTAGTTACAAAGAATGTAGTTCAGGATGCTTACACATGGGCTGCAGGGCTGAAGCCTTATAATTTAGGTACCAACATATAGTTCCATGGTGGAACTGGTGGCCTAACTGACTTGCTCAGCCTCTCACAGTTGGTAAGCACCCAAGCAGCGGGAGGACAAAAACACAAGGCTGTGATATCCCAGTGAGATGGTATAATTTAATTACATTCCATTTTTAATCATTCAAGTATGCTCACAAAGCTAGCCATCATATGATATTTCTTCCAGGTTAATATGAATGAGGATGACCATCTTTATTTTCTATAGAATTTCCCTTTTTTTTTTTAAATCAGAGAGACCTGAATAGTTTTGATTGGGTCTAACATTATGATCAGTCACTAAACATTCTCCATTTATACTCAAGACTGAGGATAATACAGAAGATAATTATTCATAAATGAAGAATGACATCCTACTTCTCTTTATCTCCTCTCCCATGAACATTTTTTTTATTGTAGGGTACATTTTCAGTACAATCCTCTAAAAATTAGAACTTCACTCAAAACTTAACTAGGAGTTCTGCCTAGAATTAACCATGAAGCTTTCCTTGAAGTTTTACTGTAGGAACTGTGTCATTTTGGCAGTGTTAAATATGAGAGAACAGTTATAGGTAAGTATTATTGAGATCCAAGTATTATTGAGATCCGAGTGTAGATGTAAATATATCATAACTGCTTCTTTGGGTAGCATCGGTTTTCTATGCCTATATTTGATATCATTTTACAAATGATTTTCTTTCCTTGTTATGTACAAAATATAATGATTCCCAACATTTTGTATAAAACTACATTAATCTGTAACACGGGAGCTTGTGTGGCCAGCTCTGCCCACTTACCTTGAAACAGAAGTAACAATGAGTAGTGGTCCATTCCCTCCTACATATATGAATATTAGGGAAAACAAATAGACAATACCCCAATAGGGATCTCAGATAAGCTCTGCCACAGAATAACTAGATATTTTTATTTGAACCATAGGAGACCTCTGACTAATTAATTCCATAAACAGAAATTCCATATATTTTAGATCTTGAGACCTTTCCTCATCATAAAGGGGCTCTAATTAATTTAAAAAATAGTATCTTCATGTCATTGTCAGAAAAACCTCAATTCAAGGATGATCTCCGCCATGGCTCATTGATGGGTTTTAAGGGGATTTAAGAGTCCAATCCTTGAGCCACAGATCCATCCACAGAAGTTATAGGTCTTTCTAAAGGGGAGAGTAGGCCATGGGATGAATTTTCTCTCCTCTTTCTTCCTCAGATCTGTCTTCTCTGCTTATCTCAAAGTGAACCACTGATTGGTTGAGATTGTGGAGCCATTAGAGTCAGTTATCAGCCTCCCAACTGATAATGTCAGTGTCCATTTTCTTGAGGCATACCTTCAATATATCCTTGTAGTGTTTCCTCTAGCCACCACAGGATCTCAGGCCACAAGTTAGCTAAGAACAGAATACTTGTTTTGGAAGTTGAAAGTTAGGTATCCACACAATGTCCAGTCCAGTAAAGTAGGTGATTGGTGATCACCGACTCAGTGCCAGTAACAATGGCTTCAGCAAGGATGCTGGCATTTGCATGGCAATCTTCTGATTTAATGTGGAGGATTTCTGGAGGTATCATCAATGGTACTTCTCCAGGCTTGTAAGATGACAATGGTAGGTCACCCAGGCTTTACACTGGTAGAGGAGAGTGTGGATTAGTGCACTGTAGACCTTGACCTTGGTGTTTTTCTAGATATTGCAATCAATAAAAAAGCACCAAAACAATTTTACAAAGGAAGTGCTTGCATGCCACATCCTGTGCTGGATATCATGAACATTTGCTCTCTGAGAAAGGAGGCTACCAGAGTAAGGGAAGTGCTCAGTTACCTCTAGGTGTATACTGCAATGGTAATTTGAGAAAGTGGGTGACATTCATGGCCTGGGGTAGACTGATAGAGTACTTTAGTCTTCTTGATATTAAGAGAGAGGCCCAAAGTTTGGTAGGCTTGTGCAAAGAGTTCCAGTGCCTGTGGAACTTTATCTCAGTGTGCTTCAGGATGGTGCAGCCATCAATGCATTGAATTTGAAGGATGGTTGTTTTGAATGCTTTGGTCTTTGAGCAAAAATGTCTCATACTGAACAGCCTCTCTCTCACTATCCATTCAGTATTCAAGGTTGATTCTGGAAGTAAGGCAAGTCTTACTGAGAAGCAGGATGATGGTCAAAATGTGGAAAACAGATTTAGGCAATACCATATCCTTTCTTGACCATAGTTTGAATGGAAAATGGATTTGACTCCAATCAGATACAAAGAATGATCACAGTCATTTGATCACAGAGAAGACTCGGGGGGTGGGGGGCAGAGTTGTAAGCCACAAAGCAGGCCAGGAAGAATTACAAGATTGGAGGCCCTTCTCAGAAGAGCTACACAGTGTATCAGAAAGATGGTGCTGGATGGAATCAGTACAATCTACACTAGTAGATAAAGGCATATAGGATAGTATGACCAAACCTGAAACAAAACATGCGTGGGAGAGATGCTGTACACAAATAAGTGCATCAATCATTTCATTGTTAAGTTGCATGACATTAAACATAATTGGTCATAAGAACTGCATGTAGAACAAGACAACCAAAGCTGGGTACAAAAGGCTACTTCTAAAGATGATTAATCAGCAAGTAGCAATATGCAATAATGTATGCCCAATGCAAGAACCTCTAATGTAGAAGATGAGTAGAATAGAAGCATACTTCAGATTTTGTGTTTAACTGCACTATCCCTGCTGTCACCTAGCTGATAGCATGAATAAAGACTACACTAAATTTATTCTCACTGGGCACATTTACACATGCATAAAAGCACTTTTCCTAATGCTCATTAAATGTAGTACTTCCAATGTGAGGTACTAAATTAATGTACATTTTAGCTGCCCTAATGCACAGTGCAAACGCACACTTTTTAGGTGATGCTTAATGTACAGTAACAGGATACTGCACCTTAGTGTAACAGCATTTTTTTACATGCCACTTTAATGCGCTGTAAAATAGGCTACTGATCATTATTAAAGCACACATGTAGATGCACCCACTAAATAGCTGTTGTATGCTTATTCAAACTTTGTTGTAGTAGGACCTAACAGGTCCTTGGGAGCAACAGCACAAAGCATTTTCTTTCACAAAGAACCTGATATTTTCAATTTTCATTTCAATTTCAGTACCAAATTTCAAAACCTTTCATGAATCAGAATTTCTCTCCTCTGCACAGCCCTAAAGTACAAACATTTTTAAAATTATCACATAAATCTTCATTTTCAGAATTTGTAGGTACCCAAAAATGAATCTATATCAATGAAAGTTGTAGCCTGGTAATTGTGAAACTTTTGTGTAAGTGCCTTACAAAAATTTAGAAGCTGAACTTTACGTACCAAGATATGAATATTTTGGCTTATGATTCTGTTTTCACGTTTACAAGAGAGACTATCAAAGTCTGACATGGAGAACCTTGCATTTTTCAGTGTTAAACACCATCAGGTTCTCATCTGTCCATTTGCTGAGTCTGTCAAGGTCAGCCTGGATTACCCCCCTATCCTCAGGTGTGGATGCTTTACCCCAAAGTTTGGTATCATCAGCGAACTTGGCCAGTTCGTTTCTGATTCCAATGCCCACATCATTAATGACGAGGTTGAACAATATAGGTCCAAGTACAGAGCCTTGTGGGACCCCACTGGTCACAGGGCACCATGACGATTGACTTCCGTCAACCACCACCCTCTGGGTCCAAACACAGTGCCAATTCCCCAGCCAGGGGATTATGGTGGACGCAAGGCCACAGTTGCCCAGTTTTGCCAAGAGGTGATCATGGGATACCAGATCAAAGGCTTTTTTAAAGTCAAGATATATGACATCAATCTCTTCCCCCTTTTCCATGTAATAGGTCACCTCATCATAAAAGGAAATGAGATTGGTTAAGCACAATCTACCTGCAACAACCTGTGCTGGCTATCCCTCAGGGTGTTGCCATCAGCCAATCCATTATGAATGGCCTCTTTAATAATCTTTTCTTAGACCTTCCCCGGAATAGAGGTCAGGCTGATGGGCCTATAGTTTGCTGGATCCACTTTCCTCCCTTTCTTGAATATAGGCACCACATTGGCCTTCTTCCAATCATCGAGCTGGAAGGGTCTTCTGGAAGGGCTAGACATTTTTAAATCTGCAGGTCCAGATGCTCTCCATCCAAGGGTGTTGAGGCAGCTGGCAGGGGTCATTGCAGAGCCCCTGGCCCGGCTGTATGAGCATTTGTAGTCATCTGGCCAGGTGCTAGGGATTGGAAACTGGCTAATGTGGTCCCAATTTTCAAGAAAGAAAGGAAGGAGGACCCAAGTAACTATAGGCCTGTTAGCCTCACCTCAGCGCTCAGGAAGATCTTGGAGAGAATCATCAAGGAGCACATCTGTGGGGGGCCAGCAGGGGAGATCATGCTCAGGGGCAATCAGCATGGGTTCATCAAAGGCAGGTCCTGCCTGACCAACCTGATTGCCTTTTATGACCAAGTAACTAAATCCTTGGATGATGGTGTTGCCATGGATGTGTTCTTTCTAGACTTTAAGAAGGCCTTTAACACTGTCTCTCACCCCATCCTCATCAATAAATTAAGTGACTGTGGCATTATTGAAGCCTGCACAGTTGGATGGGTAAAAAATTGGCTGATGGGGCACACCCAGAGAGTAGTGGTGGACAGGTTGTACTCAAAATGGTGAGATGTGAGCAGTGGGGTACCCCAGGGCTCAGTCCTTGGGCCCGCACTGTTTGACATCTTCATCAGCGGCTTGGACGAGGGGGTGGAAAGCACACTGTCTAAGTTTGCTGATGACACTAAGATGTGGGGCGAGGTGGACACACTTGAAGGGAGAGAGAGGCTGCAACTAGATTTAGACAGACTACAAAAGTGGTCAGATGAGAATAGGATGGGGTTCACCTGTCAGGGGTCTTGTGAACACCGCATTCATTCCTGCCTGTGGCAGGGGGTCAGGCTAGATGATCTGTTCAGGTCCCTCCTGACCCTAGCTACTATGAAACTATGAGCACTTCACCAGAGTGCCAGAAGCTCTCAAAGATCCATGCCAGGGGCTGAGCTTTGATGCAGGCCAGCTCCTTGAGTACTCTGGGGTGTAAATTGTCAGAGCCAGCTGACTTGAAGGTGTCCAGCTTCTCAAGGTGTTCCTACATGTGGTCAGTATTGATAGAGGGCAAAGAACAACCCTCACTCAGGCGTTCCTGTCCCGTAATGGGCAGGGGTGTCCTATGGGACTTGTGAAAGACCAACGCAAAGTACCCATTTAGTAAGTTGGCTTTTTCCTGGGTGTTGGTCATCAGTTCTCCCATCTGGTTTACTAGGGGTCTAATGTTGCCCTTGCTTTTCCTCTGGCTCCCCACATATCTAAAAAAAGGACTTTTTATTGTCTTTGATACTTGTAGCCACTTGGAGTTCCATTGCAGCCTGGTCTTTCCTGGTTCTCTCCCTGCAGGTCTGGACCAGTGCAATATATTCCACCTTGGAGGTGGATCCCACTCTCCATCCTTTGTAGATCTGTCTTTTTAAATGCAGGAGGTCCGCTAGTTCCTTGCTGAGCCAAGGGGGCTGCTGTGCCCTCTTGCTTCCTTTCCTCTGAAATGGAATAGCCTTAGCTTGTGCATCTAGGATCGCTCCCTTGAGGAGCAACCACTCTTTCTGGACTCCCTTTCCCTTGGGGCTGTGTTCCCTTAGGGCCTCTCCAACAAGTCTCCTGAGCTTGTGAAAAACAGCCCTCCTGAAGTCAAGGACCTCTGTACTGCTGACTGACTTGACAGCTTTTTGGTGGACGGTGAAGGTGATCAGCTCATGATCACTGTCACCCAGATTTCCGTTGATCATTAAGTCGCTGATTAGGTCATCCCTGGTTGCCAGTACCAGGTCGAG
>NW_017728992.1:31282066-31290091 GCF_001723915.1 Gavialis gangeticus
GTGAACACCGCATTCATTCCTGCCTGTGGCAGGGGGTCAGGCTAGATGATCTGTTCAGGTCCCTCCTGACCCTAGCTACTATGAAACTATGAGCACTTCACCAGAGTGCCAGAAGCTCTCAAAGATCCATGCCAGGGGCTGAGCTTTGATGCAGGCCAGCTCCTTGAGTACTCTGGGGTGTAAATTGTCAGAGCCAGCTGACTTGAAGGTGTCCAGCTTCTCAAGGTGTTCCTACATGTGGTCAGTATTGATAGAGGGCAAAGAACAACCCTCACTCAGGCGTTCCTGTCCCGTAATGGGCAGGGGTGTCCTATGGGACTTGTGAAAGACCAACGCAAAGTACCCATTTAGTAAGTTGGCTTTTTCCTGGGTGTTGGTCATCAGTTCTCCCATCTGGTTTACTAGGGGTCTAATGTTGCCCTTGCTTTTCCTCTGGCTCCCCACATATCTAAAAAAAGGACTTTTTATTGTCTTTGATACTTGTAGCCACTTGGAGTTCCATTGCAGCCTGGTCTTTCCTGGTTCTCTCCCTGCAGGTCTGGACCAGTGCAATATATTCCACCTTGGAGGTGGATCCCACTCTCCATCCTTTGTAGATCTGTCTTTTTAAATGCAGGAGGTCCGCTAGTTCCTTGCTGAGCCAAGGGGGCTGCTGTGCCCTCTTGCTTCCTTTCCTCTGAAATGGAATAGCCTTAGCTTGTGCATCTAGGATCGCTCCCTTGAGGAGCAACCACTCTTTCTGGACTCCCTTTCCCTTGGGGCTGTGTTCCCTTAGGGCCTCTCCAACAAGTCTCCTGAGCTTGTGAAAAACAGCCCTCCTGAAGTCAAGGACCTCTGTACTGCTGACTGACTTGACAGCTTTTTGGTGGACGGTGAAGGTGATCAGCTCATGATCACTGTCACCCAGATTTCCGTTGATCATTAAGTCGCTGATTAGGTCATCCCTGGTTGCCAGTACCAGGTCGAGCAGCACTTTGCCTCTCATTGGCCCATAGACTTCTTGCATTAGATACATCCATGCACATGAGGAAGCTTTGTGACTGTTTGGATTTGGCCAAGCTCTTCCCATGAGATGTCTGGCTAGTTGAAGTCTCCCATAAGAACCATGGACTGGGAGCATACGGCCTCAGCCAATTCCCTGGCGAACTCCTGGTCAATCTCTTGATTCTGGGAGGGAGGTCTGTAGTAGACTCCCACCATTGTATCTCCTGTGCCATGTTCCCCACGGATTTTAACCCAGAGGGTCTCTAGTTGTCCACCCTGGGTGCCGATATCCACTTGTAGGGATGCGTAACTCTCCTTGACATAAAGAGCTACACCACCGCACCTTTTGTCCACTCAATCCCTCCTGTACAGGGTATAGCCATCTATACCCATGGTCCAGTCATGGGTAGAGTCCCACCAGGTCTCTGTTATCCCTATGACATCATAATTGTTTGTGTTCAGCAGGAGGACAAGTTCCTCCTGTTTATTCCCCAGGCTCCTAGCATAGGTATACAGGCATGCAAGTGTCCCCTTGGGGGCCCTTGTTTTGCCTACAGCTCACTCTAGGGCTGGTGCAGGGGTGGGCTCCCTTAAGTGCTTTGTCATTGTTTTATATTATAATAGAAAATTAAAAAGTTGAAATTGAATCAAAAAATATTATTGTCAAAGTGACATCCTTCAATCTGTCCAAAGCAATTTCTTTCACAAAAAATATAAAAAAAAATAATTTTTGTTCCTAGCTGCAATGAAAACATTTTTCAAAATCTAGAGATTTCCTACAAAAATAATATTTAGTAATTTGACTGTTCCTAGGTATGATTTTTATATCTGCCCATTCTCATTATCATGACATAATGGGCAAAACTCCAGCCCCTCTAATGTCAATGGCAAAACTCTCATCGACTTTAATATGGCCAAGGCATTAGACATTGTGCCATATTCTCTCTCTGTCTCTAATAACCTTTACAATGAAAAGGAGACACTGGGAAAGTGAAGTCAATGGAATTATATCAGAAATTAAATTGGTTTCCTATTGTTTGTCACAGGAATATTGCATTGTTATGTGAAAAAATGGTTTTAATGAGAACAGAATATGGAACAACATGCATTCACTCTCATGATAATGATTGTAATGATAATGGGAAATTGTACAAACAGAACCAATCCCATTACAGTTTAAAGAATTTAATCTTGTGGCCATTCCCAGTTGCAATCTCCTTGTTTTCAGAGTGAATTAAATGCATCCAGACTTTATGTATAAATTAACAATAGAAAGAACTCACCTCACATCACTCATTAACCTAAACTACCCATTTATCATAGCCTACACAGATTACACAGACAGATACAAACAACAAAGAATGAAATAACCAGAGCACATGTTACTGTTCTTTTCAACACAACATTTTAGTGCTGTATTTCTGCAGCATTAACAAACACTGATAATCTACAAATTATGAAAGGGAAATTAAGTTTCTCTCAGTTGCTATAATGATTCTCTTTCTTTTCAGTTTAAAGGGTGCAGACTACAGTGTTCTAGCACTCATTTCAGGATAGTGTCTTGAATAGTGCCTGCTAATTTAAATTAAAAAGATACTAAAAATCATAGCAAATCATACAGGAGAAATATAATTCCCACACAAAAATGCACCATGGGCACAGTTAAACATATACATCAGAGGTGGCCAAACCTCTGAATCCTTCTACCTACAAACTAGAATCTTGATAAAACTTAAATTGTATGACACAACCTTTTGAGATACCCATATCCTAAAGTCAATAACGTAAGATGACTCAGCTTCAATAAAAATATGTGATTAAATTATTTCTTATAATAAATATTAAGCAAGAAGTGAATAAAATAAATAACTAGAGCATAATAAATTAACAGACAAATAAAAACATTTTTATTTCTAGATACAGTAAAAGCTCTGTTACCCAGCATCCATGGAGAAAGGGAGTTGCTGGTTAATCAAATATGCCAGTTATCTGAGAGTTATATTATCTCCAGGCTGGCAGGTTGGAGGCATCTTTGCCTGTTTGGGCCACCACCCCTCCTACTGTGTCTGGTGTGCCAGGGCTTTCACTCCCTAGCATCAATGTGCCAGAGGACAGGGAGGGGGACCCCACGCAGACTGCTTTGTCCCAGCTCATGGTCCAAGAGGCAGCAGTGGGACATGGCTCATGGTGGTGAAGCTGGAACTGCCACAGTGGGAGAGATGCTGGTTAACAGAACATTCCAGATGGTAATGCGCTGGATAACACAACTTTTACTCTACTTCTCTTCCTTGAGAATCCATATTTAAGCCACAAGAGAGCCATATACATCCTAATGCAAAAGGAGAACTAGAACTTTTAAGAACTGAATTTTAATTTCTTTCTCAATGACATGTAGCCACAGAGGAGCTTGACTATCCTTTTTACTAACAACTGCTGCTAAGTCAGGAAGAAATCCTTTGAATCAAGCTACATCAGTGCAATGTTAATGCAAGAGAGACAGAAGGACCCCAACCAAGTACAATATCTATAGCTGTGACTTAAATAATACTCTACATAATGTTTGGAACACATTGCCTTATAAAAGGGGAAAATAAAAATTATCCTAAGTGTTAGGGTGACTATATTTGAATCTTGTGGAGGACTGGATTTGCAGCTGAATAAAGGCTTTAATCTGTGGCCAAGCAAAAGATGCTGACCACAAGGCAGAATGATATATTAAAAGTACACAGTAGAAAAGTAGTTTTCTAATCATATAGCAGTGTTGTAAAATATATAATCATTATATAAAAGAATCAGGATGTAAACCACCGGCTATTGTTATTGTTGTTTTGCTTATGAGTGCTTATGCTAAGTAACCATCTTAATTGTGTCAGACATTTTTTGGAAAAAGCAGCAAGTAAGTCTGTGTGATGTGAACCAGCTACAGTAAGGAATGTGATAAGATACAGAGGCCTAAGGAATGTGGAGATGGTACAACGTGGGACAGAAAAACAATTTGGAATGTGAAAGATAATACATAACCAAGATGAACATATGTAAAATGGTGAATGGTGATTGGTAAAGAAGCCTCCAGAGTCTGCCCAGTGACCGAAAGAAATGAGTTCATGGCCTTGGACATGCGCTCATAGCAAAAAGGCATGTAAATGAGTGAAATGCATAGGTAATTCCATGTTAATGAAACAAACAGGAAACAGAGGCGGAGCTTGAGATAGGAGGAGAAATGGGTGGAACAAAAGGGAGGAGCGAAGGTGGAGTAAATGTTAATGAGCATGAACCAAGGTGTATAAATGTGGGAAGAACTATTGTTCGGAGCAGGTCCCCGGTTTGTTGGATTTTTTATGACCTGGCCCAAAGCTGTCTCCATTATGAACAAAGCTGTTGCGAGCAATGTGTACTGGTGTTTGCTCTTTGGTTGCTATGGCTCATGAGTAACAGGATCCATGAACAACTGGATCGTTGTCTCCCTAGTCGTTTGATGCCGTATGGAGTCAGGGTCTAACACTAATGTTTTGGTATTTATAAAGTAAATATAAACTTTATATTGAATTCCTTGGAATATATAACTGTTGCATATGGCAACATGAAATTCACAACTGGGCAATATAACAAAAGTGTCATGGTGCAGGGTCCCCAGGGATGGCTGTGATTCCCCTAGGGCTCTGTGACCATGACAACTTCGCCCTGTGGGTACCTTCTAATCTTTCCTGCCATGTCTTGTTGGTTTAGATAATAGATAGGGAGGCTGCCCTCAAGTTTCTGTGCAGTCACGGTCCTTATTGACCCCACTAAACCCTGTGGGTTCTTAGACCCCTTGCTGGGTCTCGCTCTAAGCAAGTGCCTTGTGGGACACCCCAAGCCTTATGGGTTAGATGTGTGGCTCCAAAACCACCCCTTTACCACACCCCATACCTCACAGATGGCATATCAATGTTATCCCTGTAATGAGGTCTTGGCCTAATTCAGCCTTCTGTTATCACTGGGCTCCTGGCCCTCTGTCACTGTGCCCTCTGGTACTAGGCTCTCCGCAGATCTGTCACTGTGCCCTCTGGTGCTGGGGCTCCAGACAGTAGTGTGCCCAGTCCATGGGAATTAAACCACAACATAAATATGAGCCCCTGGGCTACAACCTAACAATAATAATAACAATGACACCAGAGGTCACATTCTGCACCTTTAAGAGGGCCAGTTTCTCCCTCAGCAATGTGTACGTCCTATCTCCAAGTACTTTAGGAACTCCTAGAGCCCATTTGTTTTACCAGCAACAGAACAAGCAACCAAGTATCTCCGTGGAGCTTTTCTGCATGAACTCCTTCCCTCCTGGCTGCTGACAAAATGTTAATGGACATTTAATGGTTTCATTAACATGGAATTACTAACTGCCTCCAGTCCGAGACCTGGGGCTTATATGTGCCCAGGGCCCTGCCTTCTTCCAGTCAGCTGACTGGGTGCAGGTGCCGGCTAAATCATTTTTCATAGATTTCACATTTCATAGACAATAGGGGCTGGAAGGGAATACATAAGATTATCAAGTCTAGCCCCCCTGCCAGAGGCAGAAAGTCTGCAAGGATCAGATGACCCCAGCAAGATAAACAATCAAATTCCTTTTGAATGGGTCCAGAGTAGATGCTTGTACCACCTCTGGGGGGAATCTGTTCCAGACCTTGGACACTTGGACTGTAAAGCAGTTTGTCTTTATATTGAGTCTGAATTGGCCTTCTAGAAATTTGTGACTATTAGACCTAGTTATCCCTTGGGGAGCCCTGGTGAACAACTGTTCTCCCAGATCCTGATGCACCCCATTATATACTTACAGGCAGCCACCAAGTCCCCCCTCAGCTGTCTTTTTGCCAGGCTGAAGTCTCATGACCCTCAGCCTCTCCTCATAAGGCTTGCTGTCTTGGACTTTGACCATATGGGTGGCTCTCCTCTGGACTCTCTTGAGCTTATTCACATCCCTCTTGAAGTGGGGGGCCCAAAACTGGATGCAGTACTCCAGCTGCAGCCTCACTAAGGCTGAGTAAAGGGAGGATGACATCCCTGGTTTTGGTTGAGATGCATCAGTAGATGCATGCCAGAGTTTGGTTTGCTCTGCCAGGCACAGCTTCGCATTGGGGGTTCACGTTCATCTTGTGGTCAGTCAAGACCCCAAGTCCCTTTTGGTCACAGTGCTAGTGAGCATAGCACCAACAAGCTTATAAGTATGATGCTGTTTTTTTCTCCCAAGTGAATACCATCAGGTTTTGGTTGGCCCACAATGCAAGGATATCCAGGTCAGCCTGTATCCCCAACCTGTCCTCCAGCGTGACTGCCTTCCCCCATAGTTTAGTGTTGTCCGTGAACTTTGCCAGTCTGCATCTGACACCCGAATCCAAGTTATTAATGAACATATTGAAGAGTACTAGCCCAAGCACTGAGCCCTGGGGGACTCCACTGGTAACCTTGCACCATGTTGATTTGTTCTCATCAATTAGTACACTTTGCATCCAACCACAGAGCCAGTTCCCCAGTCATCAGACCATGAAATGGTCAAAGTCACAGTTCCCCAGCTTAGTCATGAGGATATCGTGGAAGACCAAGTCAAAGGCCTTCTTGAAGTCCAGGTAAGTGACATCAACCTCACCTCCCTTGTCAAGACAATGCGTAACCTGGTCATAGAAGATTAGGTTGGTCAGGCAAGACCTTCCAATAATAAAACCATGTTGGCTGGCATTCAGTAGGTTGCCTTCTATTAATCTGTTGCAGATGGGCCTGTTAATAATTTTCTCCAAGATCTTTCCAAGGATGGAAACCAGACTGATAGGTCTGTAATTCCCTGGATCTTCTTTCTTCCCCTTCTTGAAGATTGGGACCATGCTGGCTCTTTTCCAGTCTTCTGGTATATCACCCAAGTGCCACGAGCTTTCAAATAGCTTAGCCTTAGGGCACGCTATGATGTCCACCAGCTCTTTTAAGACTCTGGGGTGTAATACATCTGGGCCCACGGATTATGGATATCAAGCCTCTAAAGGTGTTCTCTCACTTGAACTACATCAATTGTGGGCCCATCTCCCATGCCCTGGCTGCTTTGCATCCTGTCTGACAGCACGATCTCCTTGGGTGGGTGGAAAATTGATGCAAAGTAATTGTTTAGGAGATTGGGCTTTTCTTGGGCATCAGACGTCAGCTGCCCCAGTTGATCTTGCAGGGGGCCAATGTTGCTTTTTTTCTTCCTCCAACTTTCCACATATCTGAAGAATGACTTTGTTATCCTTGATTCCATTGGCTGCCTTGGCTTTTCTGGACCGCTCTCTACAGGTATGGGCTAGTGCTGAGTAGTCCTCTTTGATGATAAATAACTGTCATTAGGATGAGGAATAATGGGATTGCTTCCTTCTTGCTTCCTAGGGATGTGTAAAGATGTGGGTGAGATGCCCTCCCCTTTCCTGGGCCCTCTATTCCATATAAAAAAGTCAGAAATTGTAGAAAGGAGCCCTAAATTATCTGGATGCAGACAAATATTGTGGAGATACGTGTCAGGCTCCCATCATAAACCTGCTGTAGGAGATAAGCCAGAGAAAGAATTGCAGCCAGGAGGGACATGGAGTAATAGGCTTGTAGCATGCTGAGCAGCAGGGACTCTGGAGGATGTGTAGAACAGCCTAGTGAAGCTGCTTTGATTTAGTCAGGGCCCTGTGGGTTGTCTGAAGTGTGGTGATTGGGACCTAAAGTGTCAGCCTTACTACAGCCTGTGTATTTGCTTAGCTGCTGTTTAATACTGTCCTGGTGTTCTTAAGAAGTGTCCAATTTAGTATATACCCTGTACCTGCTTGCACACATCAAGCCCAGAGTGGAGACTGTGAAGCTTCTCCTGGAATCCCGTTGCTACCACACCCAAGATCTCTGCCTCCAGCCTGCTCAAGAGCAGTGGGAGAGTAGGGCTGTGCAAAATTTCACTGGCAGTTTTGTTTCAACTCATTTTGAGCTCAAAACAGCAAAACTGAAATGAAACAGAGAGCTTCAAAACAGCCTCGAAATGAAACGAGGCAAGTTGAAACATTTCAA
>NW_017728992.1:31290102-31295607 GCF_001723915.1 Gavialis gangeticus
ACAACATGGAGAGGGTCCAGAGGAGGGCCACTTCCATGATCAGGGGGCAGCAGGGCAGGCCCTATGAGGAGAGGATACAGGATCTGGATCTGTTCAGCCTCCACAAAAGAAGGCTGAGGGGGGATGTAGTGGCCTGTTACAAACTAGTCAGAGGGGACCAGCAGGCACTGAGGAAGTCCCTGTTCCCCCGAGCACTACCAGGAGTGACTAGGAATAACGGTCACAAGCTGGCAGAGGGTAGATTTAGGCTAGATAGCAGGAGATGCTACTTCAAGGTCAGGGTGGCTAGGATCTGGAACCAACTTCCAAGAGAAGTGGTGCTGGCTCCTACCCTGGGGGTCTTTAAGAGAAAGCTAGATGTACACCTTGATGGGGTCGTTTGACCCCAGTACTCTTTCCTTCCATGGCAGGGGGTCGGACTCGATGATCTGCTCAGGTCCCTTCTAACCCTACAAACTATGAAACTATGATGATGATTCCAATTTTCCATCTGGTATAGACTTCTCTTTTTTGTTTCAGGAGACCCAGAAGTTCCCTGTTGAGCCAAGGGGGCTTCCCTGCACTCTGACTGCATTTCCTGTGGGATGGGTTGGATTTTGCTTGCGCATTGAGGATTGAATTCTTTAGGAACAACCGTTCCTTATGGACTCCCCTTCCTAGGGGGCCATGGTCCCTTAGTGCCTGACTTACCAGTCACCTGAGTTTGTGGAAGTCAGTCTTCCCAAAGTCAATTATTTCTGTTTTACTGAGGGATTTGACCACCTTCAGTTGGACAGAGAAAGTAATCAGATCATGGTCACTGTCACCAAGTTTGCGGTTGACCCTCTGATCACTCACCAGATCATTTTCTTTGGCCAGAACCAGATCCAACAGTGCCTCTCCCCTAGTTGGCCCATAGACCTCTTGCGTTAGGTACAGATTGTCAATGCAGGTAAGGAAGTTACATGACTGGTCAGACCTAGCCATGTGCTCATCCCACAAGATGTCAGGGAGGTTGGAGTCTCCCATAGTGATTATAAATCAGGAACATGCAGCCTCAGGCAGTTCTCTATTGAATATGAGATCCAGTTCCTCTTGGTTAGGAGGTCTGTAATAGACTCCTACAAGTATAAACCCTTCACCATATTCCCCTCTGTATTTTAACCCAGAGGGTCTCAAGACGCCCTCCATGGTTAATTAATTTGGTTTGAAGGGAAGTGTACTGCTCCTTGACATAGAGAGCTAGACCCCCACCCCTCTTCCCAACACAATCTCTCCTGTAAAGAGTATGGCCTTCTCTACCTCCTGACCAGTCATAGGAGGAGTCCCACCAGGTCACCGTTATCCCTATGAGGAGGAGGAATCATTATCAGTCAAGAGAAGGGCCAGCTCCTTTTGCTTGTAACCCAAGCTCCTGACATTTGTGTACAGGCAGATGAGTCTGCCATGGGAAGCCCTTGGCTTCCTTATGTGATGGGATGTAATCTTTCCTTGGCTTCTCATTGGGGTGGGTTCCCTTGGGCTACCTAAGCTGTTACTTCTGTATTTGGCATTACCTGGGCTAGAACTGTTGATTGATCTCCTGTCCCCCCAGTGATCTTAATTTAAAGCCCTGTCAGGTAGGTCAGCCATCCTGGACAATAAGAGCTTGTTCCCTTTCTAGGTGAGGTGGAGGCCATTCCTCCCCAACAGCCTGCAACCTCTCTTACTGAAGTGTGGAGTGTGATCAAAGAAGCCAAACCCTTCATGATGGCACCATCACTGGAGTCTTCTATTCACCCCACTGATCCACCCTTCCTTCCATGGCCCGTGACCTGTGACAGGGAGGATCGAGGAAAAAACTACCTGAGACTCCAGACCCCTGAGCTTAGCCCCCAGAGCCCTGTAGTCACGCATGGCCCAGCCGGGATTGCTCTGAGCCATGTCATTTGTGCCCACGTGGATGACTAGCATGGGATGGTGACCTGAGGGCCTGATGAGTTTGGGGATCCTCTCAGTCACATAACAGACATGAGCCAGGGGACAGCAAATCTCATGGACTACAGGGTTGGGGCAACAGATTGGGCCCTCTGTCCCCCTCAGTAGGGAATTGCTCACCACAATTACTTTACATCTTCTTCTGGGTGCTGGTGGCCTTTTTTCCTCACATGCTGGGGCTGGCTCAGTTGGTATGAAGAGATTGAAATGGTTGTGCAGCTCCAGTGGAACAGTTTCCCTGGTGCAGTGCCTCCTAGTACCTCTGTCCAGGCAACCCCTGGATGGACCTCATGGCAGATCTTTATTTCTGACAAGGCATTATCAGCCATTGGGTGGAGTGCCTGGAAGTAGCTGTCTAGTTCCTGCTCTGCATTTCTAATGGTGCATAGCCATTGCACCACTGCAATGGAGTTTCCTTATCTGGCCCTCCAGGGCCTCCGACATTGAGCACATCCCACAAGGAGAGGTGTCAGTGCTTTCACACCCAGCTACCTGCATCCGTGCCAGGCAGCCTTCACAGGAAGCCATAGGCTCTGTCTGAGTGAAGGCTGGGGCCCTGGGTCTTGCCAGGGTGGGGCAGGGACCGCAGGCTCCATTTGGATAGAGGCTGGAATCTTGGCTCTGCTTGGGTGGGGACTCCAATGTTACCAGAGCAGTGGGATCCAGATGCAGGAGGGAGCTTTGGTGTGCGAATCACGTCCCTCCTACGATGGTTCTCATACTAATCTGAGCTACTACTGTGCAGACCCTTGTTTTCAGGCTCCTTGCCTGGGGCCTCGGGCTCCTCCTGCACGCCCTCCTGTGCAAACTCCCAAGCTAATGCATGCACCAGGCCTAGAAGTGCACCTGTTTGCATGTTCTGTTCACAAGGCTCTGGTCACATGGATCCCTTGGGGGGCTGGGCCAAGAAGGAACTGGGGGAGGGGGGGATGTAACCTTCCTTGGTTTCTCTCAGCTTCCCTGCAACTGTGCTACTCCCCTCCCACCATGGGCCCCACCTAACTCCCGGCTGCACTGGGGGTTGGGGTCAGGGTCCTGAGGGTCCTTTTTGGGGTCTTGGGGCTCATGGGCTACAACAGATGTCTACCAGTGCATCTTGCACTGGAGCTGGGGAAAAACTGAGTGAACAAATTACCTCATTAGCCTGCTGTTATGGCTACCTGCATCTGTGAGGGTTCTGCCTGGCTCCTAGGGCCCTCTCTCTAGGCAGTTTCTGCCCTTAAAGGAGTGGACACACCATAGCACCCTGCAACAGAGAGGAACACTTAGCTTCTCACAGAGATCCTAACCACACTCTCTCCTAAATCCCTGGGCTTTGAAGTCAGCAGAAGATGAAAATACTCATTCCTTCACAAAAGACACTCAAAAGCTAGGGACAGATATTCAAAAAGCCTGAACCTGAATTGATTCAATCTTTGAGTCTTTAGTTTAACTTGGTTAGGCTAAATCAGTTTGTAACCCAGACAGAGATCCCAGAAATGCAGGGACATGCCTGCAGTGGCTCAGGCTAGAAGCTTGGGGGTGGTAGAGTAGCTCTCCCTTTGCTTCCACAGGGAAGATCTGAGGGGGATGTGGCCAGGCCCTGGCAGGATGCTCTGATTTTTTCCCCCCTTCATGAGCTGCCCGACAGGGAATGTTTAGCACCCCTAACTCAGTGTTTATCAAATCATTAAGAAAACATTAAGCCTCTCTCCATTAACTAATGGATTTCTTCTTAAACAGCTCTTCCATGGAAGGACATTAAGGACCTGTTGATTAGCTCCAAAAAGCCTGTCTGCCTCTGTCCTCTCCTATACCATGGACTGTAGCTAGCATGTGGTCTGCTAGCCAATGCTGAGGTGTCTGTGTTAGGCAGAGGGGAGAGGAAAATAATCCCTGTTTAGCAGGGAGAAGCCAGGCAGACACTCTATGCCTACAAATCTCTGCTGAGCTCCAGCCAGAAAGCAGAGGGAAGGGACCAGCCCTGCAGTGGAGCAGATCCCTGCCCAGCCCAGAGAGCATGCAAGGTTGATGGGGGTGTCTGTTTTATCTTAAACCAGCAAGGGATCTTGGACAGACATTGCATAAACCGGATTGAGCCAATCAGTTAAGTCTGACACTACATTCAACCAGGTTTTTCAGCTATTTTCAACCTGGTTTATTTGCACTGAACATCTGTTCTGTCAGGTGTTTAAACCAGTTTCTGATCACTTAAACTGGTTTGTATGTAATGTCTGTCCCTAGCCAAAAAGTTACAGTATCAGATTTCATAGACATTTGGGCTGAAAGGGACCCTGGAAAATCATCAAGTCCAGCCCCCTGCCCCAGGGACAGGAAGTCAGCAGGGATCATGGGATCCCAGCAAGATAAGTATCCAAATGTGTTTTGAAAGTGTTCAAAGTGGATGCTTGAACTGCCTCAGGTGGCAGTCTGTTCCACACCTTGGGGGCCCGGACAGTGAAGAAGTTCTTTCTTATGTCCAGCCTGAACCGGTCATAGTAGAGTTTGTGACTATTCAATCTTGTCATTCCTTGGAGGGCTCTGGTGAACAGTTGTTCCCCCAGATCCTGATGAGCACCCTTGATAAGCTTATAGGTGGCCATCAGATCACCCCTGAGCCTGTGCTCATTGCCCCCAAATGCTGCAATATTTATTCGACCATCCCTAGGTCAAACAAGTATTCGAGTCAATTCATCTGATTCAGTGGAGGTTTTTGTCCAACTAAGAACCAGAGATTTTAGTTCAATAACAGTCAAAGGTATCTCCTATTCATGTTTCTAATTTATTAATGAAATAAAGCAATTACTAAAAAAATTACTGTAGGAAGCTGGGCCAAAAATTCACACAATAAATGTACACTTTAAAATACTGCCATTTGTAATAGGATGGAACTATGGGATTTAGGTTTTATATACCTATAAAACTAGGACATGTCACAAAGTTAAAATGCTGTATTTTCAAGAATATAATAGCTGGGAGCTGAATGAGAAGGATAAATTGAAACTTGGAGATCCTTCTAATTAACACCCAGGAATGCTGTCTAAATTACCTCATTTGATATTGTACTTTTCAGTGTCAGGAAGAAATGACAGTGTGACATTTTCAATAACACTAAAAAAAGGGGAAGGCACACATGCATTTGAATATAAAGGGGCTTCATCTTTGTAACAGCTGTGTAAATAAAAACAAAGACAGGAAACTGTTTGAAAACATTTTTGATGTGCTCTGAAAGTCATCATTTCTAGAGGCAAATAAGAATCCATAACCTTTTTCTGATCGTTTATCTCTGCATTGTCTTGCTGCCACTTTGAAAGCATCAAAAAGTTGGTGGGATGCAGTGGTATAAAAAAAAATAATAAAGGAAAGTATTTAAATCCACCAACCTGCATTCCATTAACAGCACAGAAAAAGAGCTACTTTGTTCTAATTATACAGACTTAATTTTCCACCAGACTAATTATTATGAAGTTTCCATTAATTTGTTTATTTCATTTTCTTGGAATATGTTTACATTGCTGTCATAGGTGCAGTACATCTGTGGCAGAAAGCCACCTTGGTTTCTCCCCAAAA
>NW_017728992.1:31295618-31315591 GCF_001723915.1 Gavialis gangeticus
TTCCTGAGGTGGGATCTCTGCACCCGCCACAACATCTACATAGACAAGGCTAGACTATGAACTAGTTCAACTAGTACATACTAACTGCTAGCAATGGAACCACTGTAGCACAGGGTTCATCAGGGCTGTGAAACTCTACTGCAGTGGTTCTCAACCTTTTTGGGCTCAAGGCATCCCTCGTTAGACTTGAGACTCCCTCCTTAATTTTGTGGATTGGGTATCACCAATTTAAAAATGTAATTTATATATTACAGTGCTTCCTTACTTAAGTGGGGCTGGGCAATGGGGGTCTAAGATCAGCCAGACAGTGACAAATCTCAGCCTGTGCTTATCTGCTTTGTTTATTGGCTTATCTCCTCACACCTTCCTAAGCTCCTTATACCTCCAGACACCCTTCAAAGGATCTAGAGGAAACTCAGTGTGTTCCAAAACCTGGGTGAGAATCACTGGTTTATCAAAACACAGGATAAACATCAGTCCATACCATACTTTGTACCTGTATATCCATACTGTCACTGAGGTTACCTAGTACTAAGATCTAGATAGTTTAAACCTAGCTTGATTTAAAGTTTAAAGGGTGATTCTGATATTTGGGCAACTCTTAATCACCTACCAAATGCCCAGACTTTTGCATCCTGGAGAAATTACTCCAGCTTTGCCAACATGTTGGAACCAATGGGAGTAAGCAGTTACCAGTTATAAGCCATGGATTGATTGACATAGATCCACCTGCCAAGGGTTGTCTCTGATGGTGAGAGAGGTCATCACACCTCATCAGAAGTCTACCGTCCACCTCAAGTTGGGCAGTCCCAAGCCAATAAGGGGTTTCCCCACCACAGTCTGCTGCTTCAGTGGGTGCTTGGAGCTTAGAGATTCAATTTGAAAGCAGACTGCTACTGTGCACCACCAGCTACTACAAAAATGCAAAGCCTCAGCTACTCAAGCAGCTGTGGTGGTACCCAGTAACCCACCAAAGGAGCAATCTCCATGGTCTCCTGTGACCGATAGCTGCCAATGATGAAACACATATTTCATCTTTGACTGTAGACACACCATTACTTAATCTCTTATACTTAAGATGGGTCAGTTTCCATATCCCCTCTTAAGGATCATACAGGTTGATTGGACTTCACTTTAAGGCAAAGAACAGACAGTCAAAAACCCTGAAGCTGAATTGATTTAATCTTTGCAGATTAATCTAAGCTGCATAGATTCAGTGGATAAGCAAGTGAACAGACAATCACTTTTGATTCCAGAAATGCAGCCACAAGGCTGCAAGTAGCCGGGGCCAGAAGCTGGGGGGCACTACAGCCTGCCTCGCTGCTCAGCTGGAGCAGATAAATGGGAACAAAGCTAGCCTGCCCACCCTGCAAGGGGAGGTTTGCAGAGGAGATGCAAAGCATCCTGGGATCCTAGTAGACTGTGAGTTAACCTGAATGGGACAGAAGTTCAATAAACCGATTTAACTGTAATCAGTTAAGCCTGATACTACATCCATCCAGGTTTATCTTAATCTGTCTTTAGCCATTTTGAAAGTGGCTTGTGTGCACTGAACTGTTGTGTTATGAATTTCTGAGCACTTATACTGGTTTATGTGTAACTTCTGTCCCTAGCCTAATTGTCTTAAAGAATTAGTCCCTGTCATGAAAGGACATCCTGACACATGTATTCCAACCAAGGAGAGGTGGCTCATACAGTGCCAACTGATGAGGGCTCCTGTGTCATAAACAGAGCATGCCAGGATAGGAGCAGCTAAAATCTACATAATACTGCCCTCCAGGCCTCACCAGTTGTAAGGTTTTCTTTAGGAGAAGCATTAATATTTACTACTATAAGTATTAAAATAGCAAATAGCCTTATTTTGGAACTATTATTTGTTACCCCCAGTGTTTGGTGCTTGACATTAAATGGTCCTTCATGTTTTTGTTCAGTTTCAACAAGAAGACTAAGGACTGAATAGGCAGAAAGACTTGAGTAGCTTTTATTCTTGAAGCAATGTCCCCTATTGATCAAAGTACTGGCTAATGAACAAGGCAAAGTGGGGAAGCATTCTGCCACTGAACATGCTGTACCCATTGTATGGAAAATTAGATGGCTTTGGTTTTAAGGGTTGTGACTCTGAAGCCTGTTATTAGTCAAACCAAAAGAGTGATAGAACACAGGAAAAAAAATATTATTGCAATTTTGTTCATATGGCTAATAACCAGTAAGTGGCATTGTGACTGAAAAAAATTGCTTGTCATAAATTGCAAATTTGCCTTAGTGCCTACTAATTGAAGGACTGTACCAAAACAAGGTCAAAATACAGAAAAGGAGAACTACAAGCACTGAAGAGAACAATGCAGTGTTTCACATGTTTTCACAGATTGCCACCTACTAAGCTTCTCTAATCTTATATTGTTCAGGACACCTTTTAGGTCACTTACACCCTTTACTACTGGGTGTTATCTAGTCTAGTTAAGATTTGTTCTACATTATTTTAAAATATCTAGAAACTCAAACTACTTGACAGTATTAAAGACATACTCAAATGCAAACCCAAATGCAGAAATCTGACTGACCCATGTGAGAGTGTGCAGGAAGGGAAGACACAGTCTTTTTGCACAGCCTGTGGATACCAATACAATTGTAATCGTGTTTGAAAGCGATCTCACTCTGGTCTCTTAGGTACACACATCAGGACGAAGTTATATGAGGAGGGGAAGGAAGGGCTCCCTGGACTCTGCACTCATTTGTGCCAGCCCTCAGTGGAGTGTGTTGAAGATGCCTTTCAGCCTTTTACATACATTTCCTAGAAGCATTCTGATATTACTATTATTAATAATAATAATGCCTGATTCTCATCATTTTCAAGATTCTCCATAAGTAAATTACATTGTTCAGTGAACAACTCATATAGATGTCAATCATTTAGTAAATAGTAGAAAGTATTTCTAAATGGTTCAGTATGCTCCTCCCATTCTCTCCTTTTTCTATCTATAAAAATATGTCTTTGGTTTTGGCATCTTCATAGGATGGTACAGATTGGTTAAGTGTTACTATGACTGAGTCCCATCATATTAGTAAAGGATATGTCCTATCTTATAATCAAATTTAGATACAGTATAAAACCCTGTGAACTGATTGCTTTATCACTTTTGCTCTGAGGCTAACAAAAATATTCAGATCACTACAGGTCAGATCCTATCAACTGTAAGAGTTGAAAGATTCATTACAGACATGCCATCAGCTTGAACTGACTTTTAAACAGCTCTCAAAGAAGCTTGAACTTAGTTCTAAGAATATAGAGAAAACAATAATTAAGCTATGCTCATAGTTACTTTTTAGTTTTTCTAAAGCCAAAAATAACTATATCGGTTAGAAGAACAGATACATTTCCTAATTAATTTAAAATAACTTTTGGTCTAGCATTCTTAAACCAGTGCTCTAAGGCTTCCACCTGCATGTCTTAATTAATGATGCTATAACATAACTCTTACACAATAATAACTCTAGTTTGCTCCTTACAGGCTTGATTCAGTAGCTACTGAACTCAGCAAGATCCAGGCTGAGCCACAGATCTGGATTACACTCTGGATGATGCTGGAGATTCTTAAGCAAAAATATTTTGTATTATCTATAATGAAAATGTTTTATTAGCAAATAGTTCTAGAGACACGTGACAATATGACAATCATGATGACAATATTTTCCAAAAGTAAATTTATCTTAACCTAGGACTTGCTTCAGCTCCAGTGGAATGATAAGCTAAGATACCTTTTTACATTAGTTCTATCAGCAGGGTGATGTAAAGTTTCAGAATTTTGAGCTAAGAAAAATTCAGAACTTTTCTCCCATAGAAAATGCTGAGATTTCCCCAATCATGAAAAAAATGAAAATTTGAAATTCCTCTAGTAAAGATCAAAAACAATGCAAACCAAAACTCTAGATTCAGAAATACCAAATGTTTTCATTTGATCCTTTTTTATCAACATAAATTATTTTGAAATTTCACTGATTTTGAAATTTCTCAAAACTGAAATCTTTATTGAAGCTACTCCAACATTTTGTTTTCAGTCAGTTCACTACTAAGCTATTTCTTCCCCTCATAGAGGCACACTGAAATTCAGGAATTGTGGTTGAGAAGCCCGATGCCACATTCTGTCCATCTCCTGATGCTGGACTATTGTCATGATAGAGTCATATGGACTACCGACACAGATAGAGTCATGTGGTTTCCTTGATTCACCATGAAGTTTGCTTAATGGAAAATCCACATTTCTTAATATATATTCAGGATAGCTATATTGCAGGTCACAGCCAGTGACAACAATTCTGTTCCTGAGCAAATTCCATGTGTCTGATCCCTGCTGCACAAGCCAAAAAGGGCATGTTTATGCAAGATGTTACATCACCGTAGCAACATGTTATAGCGATGTAGCATCCAGGGGCACCTACATGTGACCACCTCCTCTCTCTCAAGCCTCCCTTCCTGGGAGCCTTTTACTTCCTGTGGTCAGTCACTTGCCTGTATCAGCTGGCCAGTCTTCCTAAGCAGGCTTGCAATCACCTTGCTTTCCTGCATCTGGGCAGCAGATTCTGAGGCCTGCTGACTGTTGCGCCTCCTTCCAGACAGGCTTGCAACTTACTACAAGCAGTCTTCCTGACAAATGCTCAGGAAGGCTTACAGAAGATCAGGAAAACAACCTATAAAATAAGCAAACAAAAGAACAAAACAGGAGAAACAAACTAACCTATAAAAGTCAACAGGGTATTAGTATAACCTACAAAGCTAAACCAGCCTAAACAGCATCCATTTTAGCCTTACCTACTAAACACCTCCTCAAATAAGAAGGTCTTACAACAGTCACCTGACTGGAAGGGGACAGAGCCTTGGGAGTAAGTAAGCCTGGGGCTGAGGCTGGCAAGCCAGTCTAGTATTGCTAACTGCAGAATTAGGAGCTCTGCTCAGGATAGGCACCCAAAAACACTGGTCTGATTGCTTTGCTGCCTGCAGGAACACTGATGCTTGGAGAGTTCACAAGGAGTCAGGCTTGGGGGGTATGCCAACCCAAGGGTAAAGGAAGCCTTGCTGTCTTAAAGGGGAAGAGGGCTGCCTTCACTGTTGTGATTTATATTATAGCCTGGGGGCTTATGTTTATGTCACTGTTTATACTGGCAGATTGGGTTGGGAACTGAAGGGGAGATTTACAGAGGTCCCATTACTGCCCAAGAGGCATGTGATAGCCTTGAGCCCTGCCAGGCTATCAAGGCTCAAGCATTTATTAAGCCTGGAGTGGGCAGAGACCACAAAGCTGTAGAGCAGGCAGGGGTCAGGGGCCTGGTGCCCAAGAATGATGCAGCTACACTGGGGCCAAGGGCAACAGACAGGAGCCAGGGCCTGGTGACCAGAAAGGAAAAATGGGAGCTAGTGCCTCATAGATTCATAGATGTAGGGTCAGAAGGGACCTAAGTAGATCATCACGTCTGACCCCCTGCCCTAGGCAGGACAGAATACTGGGCTCATATGACCCCAGCTAGGTAATTATCAAGCCTCCTCTTAAAGACCCCCAAGGTAGGAGCCAAAACCACTTCCCTTGGAAATTGGTTCCAGATCCTAGCCACCCTGACTGTGAAATAGTGTCTTCTAATATCCAGGCTGAACCTACTCTCAAGCAACTTATGGCCGTTATTCCTTGTTGCTCCAGCAGGTGCTCGGGTGAACAGGGCATCTCCCATTCCCCACTGGTCTGCCCTGGTAAGTTTATAGACGGCCACCAGGTCCCCTCTCAGCCTTCTCTTCTGAAGGCTGAACAGGTTCAGGTCCCATAGCCTCTCCTCATAGGGTCTGCCCTTCTGTCTCTGGATCATGCAAGCAGCCCTCTGGACCCTCTCGATGCTGGCCACATCTCTCCTAAAGTGCAGTACCCAGAACTGGATCCAGTACTCCAACTGTGGCCTGACCAGTGTTGCATAGAGGGGGAAGATCACCTCCTTGGCCCTGCTTGTGATGTATCTGTGGATGCATGATAAGGTGCTATTGGCCTTACTGACCGCGTTCTCACATTGGTGGCCCATTTTCATTTTGGAATCAATAATGACTGCAAGATCTCTTTCTGCCACTGCTTTTGAGAAGGGAGTTCCCCAGCCTATAGGTATGCTGCTGGTTCTTACTGCCCAAGTGCAGTATCCTGCACTTGTCTGTATTGAATCCCATCCTATTCTTATTTGCCCATCCCTGTAACCTGTCCAGGTCCAGTTGTATTCTGTCTCTCCCTTCTAGCATGCCCACCTCTCCCCAGATCTTGATGTCACCAACAAATTTGAGCAGGGTGCTTTTCACCCCCTCATCCAAGTTGCTAATAAAGAGATTAAACAGTGCAGCCCAAGGACTGAGCCCTGGGGGACCCCACTGCCCACATCCCTCCAGGTCGAATATGACCTGTCCATCACCACTCTCTGGGTGCGGCCCCTCAGCCAATTTGTGACCCATCTGACTGTGTAGGCATCAATTCCACAGTCACCTAGCTTTTTAATGAGAATGGGGTGGGAGACAGTGTCAAAGGCCTTCCTGAAGTCCAGAAAGACTACATCCACTGCGACAACTGCGTCCAATGATTTTGTGACCTGATCATAGAAGGCAATCAGGTTGGTCTGATATGACCTGCCCCTAATGAACCCATGCTGGTTGCCCCTGAGCATCGTCCTCTCTGCCGGTCCTGGGCCAGAGCCAGGTCTGATGGAGTCAGAGCAAGGTCAGAGCCAGGTCTGATAGAGTAGGCCCAGGCTAGAACACCTAGCAAGATCAAAGAGGAGGAGGCTGAGGAGGCCAAAGCCCCAATAGAAGGAGCATTACAGTAACACCTGTGAGGCATAGGGACTAGTGTAGGGGAGGATTTGAATCTACACAATTAGCCTTTAAGGAAGGGATGGGCAAAATGATGGATATGGCCAGCAGCTGGATTCCATTTCCCAGTAGCCTCTACTCACATGGCTTGGACTGGTCTCCATAGAGACCCCAGCCACACCTGCGCTGTCATAGCACAAGGCTAGGGCTTCTATGGAGACTGGCCTCAGCCACACTATCAGGGTGCATGGCAGGGAAGGAGCTGCCCTGGAACCCCTGGGATCTTGTGGTGAGGGCAGCTTGATCCAGGGCCAGGGCAGAGCCACAATCCATAGCCTGCAAGCTCCAGCTAGGGGTGCACAGGCAGTGGATCATGGCTCTGCCCTGACTCCTTATAGAAGTGATACCATGGTCCCAAGCTGGGGCAGAGTGGCAATCCACTGCCTGCACACCCCTGCTGAGAGCATGCAGCCTGTAGATCACGACTCTGCCTTGGCCCCAGATGAACCTGCCCCACCAGAAGATCCCAGCAGCTCCAGAGCAGCCCCCTGCCCTGCTGCATGCCCTGCCAGTGCAGCTGGGGCCAGTCTCTATGGTAACCCCCGTCCTGTGATATCAAACTGCAGGTGTGGCTGGGGTCTCCATGGAGACTGGCCCCAGCCATGGAGGCAGGGGCTCCTGGGAAATGGAATCTACTGCTGGCACATGGGCCGGACTTTGCCCATTCCTGCTTTGAGACTTGAGGTTTCCCATGTGGCATGGCTATAGAGTGGAGGCTCAGGGAGGGGCTGGAGGGCTAGTGAGGCCCAGCAAGGGGTTTCATGACCAGTGAGGACCAGTGGGGTGCCAGGGAACCCTAGTGGGGTTTCAGTGGAACCGTGGCCACACAAAGGCCTGTGGGCAGCCTCCCTATGTATCTTTATTTCCATCAAGTCATGGCAGGAGAGATGGGAAGGTGCCCTAGGGGTGGAGTGGGCATGGTTGCGGACGAGGGGCATCACAGCCACTCCTGGGACCCCAATGTGCTACGGAATCCACATCTGAAAAAAAAGGTTTATAGCCTTCCCACCAGACAGAGTTGGTGAAAAGCACTCCTAGTCACCATCATCTGGAGATCCAGGTGCAGCAGAGGATCCAGGAGCAACCAAAGGCTGCAAAAGTGAATGACAAAGGGAGGCTGAACGCCATCAGTGATTGCGTCCCAATTCCCCCAGTGTTGTGGGCCACCCACCACCATCACCTCCATGTTTTCTGGATTCACTCTGAATTGATTCATCCACATCTTATCCCCAACTGCAGTCAGGCATTGTGAAAGGAGAGAGTCAGAGAACCTGGGTCAGATGAGAAACAAAGAATTAGCTAGGTGTCATCAGCATAGTGATGGTGTTTAACATGAAAGCTCTGCATGATATTGCCCAGCAGCCTCATATGCAAGTTAAACAGGAGGGGCAACAGGATGATCCCACAGAGAAGTTCCTAAGTGGACAATCATTCACTTCACTACCCTCTATTAGGAAAAAATGGAGCCAGTTAAAAGCAGTCCCACACGTATCCACCAGGTCATTAAAATGCTTTATCAATACCTCACAGCGAGTTGTTTCAAAGGCCACTGAAAGATCTTAAAGACCATCTGTTAAGACCATGAACATAAAGGCGTGACTAAATGAGTAACACATTTTATTAATAATACCTGTGTTTTTTTAAATAAAAATAAAACTATTATCTCACATAATTATGATTAAAATTAACTTACTGAAGTATATTTATAGTAGGATTTGCAAGCTACCAAAAATCTTGTTTAAAGAGAAATGAAATATTATTTAATAAAATTTATAAGAAGTGATGTCTAGATATTGCCCTCAGAATTGTATAGTTAGAGTATTACCCTCCTAGACAGTCTGTCACTGTCATTTCAAAATGCAGTCTGTTCACATGGACTTCAGAGTTGATCTTTTGAACAACTAACTCCCTTTTCAAGTTCACCACCTATTTTCTGTGAGAAATACTATCAAGGCCTTGTTGATTAGTTTAAAAAATTCATGGGGGAAACACCTTAAGATTTCATCTGCTCTTATATCCTCAGGAAAATGTATATAGTAGGAGTTTGATAACAAATCATTTTATTCCCAGACCACATCACCCGTAACATTTGCCAGGATGATCTACTGATCTTTCAGGAATCTCTTTCAGGAACCTAATCTCAATTGATTTCTTTGTTTATCTGTCAAGTCTTAAGTAGGGTATTTTAAGTGTTAAAAAAATCTGTCTCCACACAAGCAAATGTCTTACAAGTGCTACCAACCATCTCTTACATGATTGGAACAGAGCAATTCAGGCCTGAAGTCTGAGACATTGAGACTGCAGGACTGTTCTGGGCTCATATCAAAATACCATTTTTGAGCACCGTATATCTGGTGGGCCTCAGACTAGGTACTGGAGGCAAGGCTGAAACAGCCTCCCTGGCAGTCTTCTAGATCTTCAAAGGGTCTATGGACTCATAAGAGCAAGGTGAACCTAAAGTGTCCATAAAAATGTTAGATTTAAGTATTTGGACATGCCAAAAGATTTTGGATACCAGGCTCCTTCAAAGTGCCTCAGACTGGGAATCTGAAATAGGAAATAATCCCCAAAATTGAAGCCTTAAACATAAATGCCTATGCCATTAGTCAGAATTCTCTTTTGGTCACAGAGGGTAGATCCAGATAAGCATGCATATGCAGTTTGCGGAGCCTCAGACCTGCTTGTGGTGCCATAAACTGCACACAGCAAATGTGCAACTGTGCACTGTGCTGCAAATTTCATAGTTTCATAGTAGTTTCATAGTTTCTAGGGACGGAAGGGACCTGAGCAGATCATCTAGTCCAACCCCCTGCCATGGCAGGAAAGAGTACTGGGGTCAAACGACCCCAGTAAGGTGGTCATCCAACCTCCTCTTAAAAACCCCCAGGGTGGGAACCTGCACCACCTCACTTGGAAGCTGGTTCCAGACCCTAGCCGCCCTGACCGTGAAGTAGCGCCTCCTGATGTCCAACTTAAACCTTCCCTCCGCCAGCTTGTGACCGTTGTTCCTGGTCACTCCTTGCGGCGCTCGGGGGAACAGGGACTCCCCCAGCGCCTGCTGATCCCCCCTAACCAGTTTATAACAGGCCACAAGATCCCCCTTCAGCCTTCTCTTTTGAAGGCTGAACAGGTTCAGGTCCCGCAACCTTTCCTCATAGGACCTACCCTGCTGTCCCTTGATCATACTAGTGGCCCTCCTCTGGACCCTCTCGATGCTGTCCACATCCCTCTTAAATTTGCAGCATTGTGCCAAAATTTGATACCGGGATGGTCTCTGTATAAAAAAAAAAGACTGCAAAAAGCGGTGTGGCGCATGCAGCACCAGTGTGCACCACCAGAAATGGAGCCTGGTTGTCCAGAGGCATACTCTGGCTGCCAGCTAGGCTTCATGCAGTCAGATCAGCACTACTGGTACCCCAGAATACCCCCAGGACCCCAGGTAAGGCTTCTGGGGCCAACACAGGTGCTGGCCCCAGCTTCCCCTACCCAACCTGGGGCAATTTGCTATGTGCTGGAGTGCACACGCAAGGGCATGCTCTAGAGCACAAAGCTGTGGCATAAATATTTGCCACTGCTTTTTGTGTCCTGGGAAATGCATGCCTCTGCACGTGGGGATGTGTCTATAAGGTACAAATACGACTTGAGATATTGCAGACAAAGCCTGCTCAATGGAGCATGCAGCTAATCTAACTTACCCCAGTTGTCAGGTTATGTAGCTGAAGAGGTGCTCTGAAAATGAGGCCAGGCTCCATTTAGTGGACCACTTTAATCTTTTCACTGTCACAGCCTTTTTTTCCTTGTATGCTCACATGAATTTAAAACTAATCAATTCAAATCTTATCCATCACCTTTAGCAAACAGCAACAAGTGGAAGAACATTAAGCTGTGAATTAGAACAGAAAAGAGACTGAAGGATTATTATTTTGGACAAACAGATTTGCCAAAGAAAGAGAGGAGGGAATCTTTTAATGACTCATAGCAACTTTAAAAGACTTAATGGGAAAGGCAAAATGAGGCTAACAGAGTTGTAAAGAAACTGTGGGTAAGCCAAGTCCTTATACAAACCACATTTTCGTTTGCTGTCACATGATTTTCTTCCAAGTATTTGTACCACATGCAATATGAAGTGCAAGGTTCTTGTGCTTAAGTACAAGGGTGAGTAGAAACCTTGTGTGGGTGCAATTAGGTGTAAGTGCTCGACTACAATGTCCTGAGCATTCTCATCTCTGAATGACTTCAGGGAGAGTTAAAGAAACTTAGCACTTCAAAGGATCTGGCCTTAACTAGGGAGTGAGGAAAATCAAATTTCAAAGCCCAGCCCTGAAGAGCAAAAGGTAAAAATGGGCTAGGCTGCAGGCAGAGAATTGGCAGGGCATGTAGATGTCCTTAGCTATGCACGTCTCTGCTCACTTTCTTGTTAATGCAGAGGAATGAGAGGAAACACTCACATGAATGCAAGCTTGGGTTCCCTTTCTTGGCCCACACTGCACTCCTGTCCATGCTCATTGCTATTTCTCTTTTATGAGTGGAACCATCTGTACCCACCCAATGCATGACTGCACACTTCAAAAGGGACCCCAGTTCTGGAATACAGGATTCAAAGCTTCTAATGATACATGTGCACACACCACACACACCATATTATATATGTTGTTATTATAATATGTGTATATATGTATATATGTGTACATGTATGTGTGTGTGTGTATATATATATATATATATATATATAATGATAAAATATAATGTTTATGGCTTCTACTCCATTAATATATATTCCTATGGCAAAAATGGATTCAAATGTGTTCACTGTAATATGCTACTGGGAAACAGGAATTTTTTGTTTTAAATTCAAAGTTTGATCTAAATATGAAGGGAACCAAATTTGCTATAACATATTATTTCTTCTGCTGTCTCCCATCCCCCAGCCCCGCCAAATGAATGCTACATCAGTTTGAACATTTTGTAGCCTTCCAAAGGGTCACTCTGATTTAATATGTAGTTTGCATCTCTGTACCTGAACACAACTGATAAATCTGTCTATTACTCAAATATCCAGTCTAGGAAAGATGAGTATTACAAGGAAAAAAAAACAATTAAGAAATGGGTGCAAAATAGTCAGCTAAATAACACCATCCTATATTTTAACTTACAACTTTTTAATGACTCCTTACCATGTTATTTAAACTAACTTTGACTTCTTATATTCATCTATACATGGTCAATTAGGCTGGGATACCTCAGTGAATGAAAGGGAGTCTGAGTGAGTGTAAGGGAGTATAACTTTAATCAGTTTATACATTTGAATTTGGCAGGGAGAGCGTCTTGATCATGTAGAAGGTAGCAGTTAACAGGACAGTTTCTTCTCCCATAACAGTCTCCCAGGATTCAAAAAATCAGCTGATGAGAAATATTGGACAGTCAAGGGAGAGACCAGGTATAGCTTGGGTAAGAACCTACCTTCTAATTCAAGTCTCATGGGAAAAATCTCCTAGATTGAAATAGAAAACCAGTTTCTGTGAGGGTGGATTTTCTTCCAATCCATATTTCAGATGGGTATGGACAAGTGCACCCTAGAGATGAATTACTGATATTTGAACTACTTGACATGGGAAATCTAAATATGCTGCAAAGTGTTATGCTAAACCCCTGCCTTTAACTAAATTGTAATAAAATGGCACAGGTGCATTAACTTTAGTAGAACAGAAATGTTCCAGTTTTCAGCAACTGAAAATCTGGACTGCTGTGATTTCATGACAGGTTTATCAGTAAGCTATCCCTAACACATTCAGCAAAATTGAATATGGGGTAGGGCACAAGCTCCAGTATGGCCAACTCCTGGATGGAACTTCTCTGCCAGAGTTGGTCACAGAGGGAACAACAAGAGCCAATCAGTTCTTAAAGTTGTAAGACCTCAATTTAAAGCCTTCCCATTCATGCAGGAGCCATCTTTAGCTACTGTCCCTCCTTGTGGTTGTGGTATATTAAGCCAAGTTTCCAGGATTCTGTGGGTCTGACCAATATTGGGGGGGGGGAATCAAATAGTGTTTTTATACTTTGAGGGCACATTGGCTAGGGTCAGTGGAGTTTTTTTCACTTTTTTCTAGGATGATGGAGAAGAATAATTTAGGTGGAAAGGAATAAGCATAGGGATCTTAACATTAGAGGTATACACACACTTAATTTCTCACAAGTTGTGGCTGGAGCCTAGCACTGATAAAAGCTAAAAGGTCCAACTACACAGGTGAATGAGATCCAGTTCTGGCTGGGAGACCTTTATCTATGATAGGGGGTGGAAATTTGAACTCTTCACAAGATGAAGTATTAACTTAGTACCCTACCACCCCTTCTCTGAGGGACAGGGAGTGGCAAAAGATTTAGGAAGAAGTTGAGAACTATGCAACAGTCTGAAAAGGGGCTACTGGACCTAAATTGCATATACACATTTAAATAATCTGGGAGATTTTTCCCAGGTTTGTTTTCCTGGTAAGAAAAAAACTTTAACCAAAGATGCCTGTACAGACATTTGAATGTTGAGCCCTTGAAGAGCAGAGAGCTTGCAGTGTTGACACTGCAGAGCCAGGGGGACCCAGTACACATTTCAGAGGGCTCTGCAGGATTTATCAGTCTACCCAGAAATAAAATGGCATCAGCACACAAGGCAGTTCTGGCTCACTGCTCCCTTTAAATGGCTTTCCATTTAAATCCATCCCTATACCTGTCCTATTTTTTTTCCCAGCATGTCCTGATCAATTTTATTTCCTAACACAATGTTCTTTTCAAAATATGCACAGAATCTTTCCAAGAATTATCTCCATGGATAACTAAATCTCATAGAACATTTCTATTTTCCAAGTTACAATTTATTTTAACAATATAAAACAGTCATAAATAATTCTGCTTTTCCCTTCATGTACTAAAAAGAAAGATCATCCATTTTAATTATCTTAGGGGGAACTTTCATGTTGAATAAATTATTACATGATGATCATGAATAAATAAATTATTATCGTGGATTTATTTTATTGTCTTCTGAATGACAACCAAGAATTTAGTAACCTAAGGCCAGTTTTGTCTACCTTTAACTCACTTTAGGTGACACTTCTCTTTGTCAGTCATCCCTTTTAAATCAATGGAGCTAGTCAGGAAGTTAGGTCCTACTCAAAGTGTGGAAGGATGACAGGTTCTAGTACCAATTTTGCAATAAGCCAATTAAAGTGCATTCACTTCCTGGAGTTTTGCTGCAGTTAGATAGGTCTGGTTTGATTAATGTATTCTGAATGCTTTAATATGCCATGCAAGAGAAATCCAGATTCTCAGTTAAAGTCGACAGTACCTCAGACAAATCACAGAAGTATCATCCTGTACACAACAATCCTTTAACAAATTAATGAAAGACACTGAGCTGAAAATGTACTTCAGTATTGAAATCATGTTCTTTAAATTAAGCTTAATGTTCAGCAAAGCTCTTTCAACAGAAAAAAGACAGACAGTAGTAAACAGCAAAGAAAAAAGTCAATAAAGGATTTAAAACTTCTTGAAACAACCCCAAGTTTCTTTAAAATACAGTAATATGGCTGTTGTTTTTATTTTAGGTACATGCAATTCTCACTCGTGCATAAAAATACATTGTGTTTGTACTGGGATGAAACAAAGCAGTTTGAGACTGGAAGTCTGCTTATTTTATATAGTATGCTGTTCCACTATGGGGTGTCACACATTTCCCATTTTAGAGCAATTTTTTAATGATATGGCACTTTTACTTCAGAACTCAGGCACCAAGAGAATTTTCCCCCTGGAGCAGATGTGGCCTCCTTAGAATATCAGGAAATAGTTTCAAATAGGAACAGGAATGCTCTTTGTTCAAGCAATAATGAAAGAAATGATAATGCAGCTGTCTTTATTTTACTTTTCCTTACTCAGAAGGTATCAATGCAGAAGTGATAGCTAAGGGGGATGTTGTTAGTTTGATTAGAAGCTTTACTTCCAGAAGCCCCAAAGACTGGAAAAAAATCGTTAGTGAATTAAATGGAAAAAAAAATTAGAGGGGAAAGAACAGCCAGCTAGTGAATAAAAAGGCATTAATAAGCTTACTGTGTTACCTTCTGATAGAGGGCCCTTAGTAGTTGCATATTTAACTTTGTGCCTCTATTTTTATTACAAATGTCTGTTTGCAAATATATTTAGGCATCTGTACAGTTTCTAATTTTGAAATCAAAGGTGCTGAGGAATCAAAGTTTCCATTGACGACAATGGGAGTTAGTACTGTTCAATATAGGGTGCATCTACACAATAAGTGTTAATGCATGTGTGCCCTTAATGTGCATTAACTTAGGCTAATTGTGCCTAAATTGGATACCTGCAAATACAGGTATCCAATTTAGACATGATCAGTTAACACACAGTAACAGACATGTAGACATGACCCAAGACTAACTTTAGAAAAGGAAAAAACATCCAACTCTGCCACTAGGGAACATTCCAGGGTTGGGGTGCTGGGCATCTGCCCCAGGGCCTTGCCCCTTAGGCGCCCACTCTGGGCTTGAAGATCCAAAATATTGTAAGTAGTTTTCCACTTGTATGTAGTTTTCCCTTTATAAACAGGTGTTTTTTTTAATTGTTGGTGGATGGGAAGGGTGGTGGAGAGGCTCTGTCGTTTGAGGGGGGAAGAGGGAGGGGATTCTGTCTGTGGGGGGCGAGCAATATACTGTGAGTTGTGACAGCAATAAAGTTTTTTTTGTTTGTTTTACCCTTGTGTGTGTCCCGAGAGCAGTGCTTGGGGCGGGAAGGAGATAGGAGGTGTGTGGGTGGTGGGGAAGGCAGACTAGAGAGGGGGCTGCAAGAGGAGAGGCTCAGCCAGGGCTTCCTGTAGCTGGTACCCTGCCCCCTGCTGGTGGGTGCATGGGTCTCCTGGGGTCTGGGCAAGGGAGGGGGGAGAGGGAGCTGTTGGATACAGCAGAACCAGCACCATGAGGAGCAGGAGCGTGGGGTGCTCGTCATCACCGGCAGGGGCCAAGCTGAAATAGTGGTGTGCTGGTGTAACTGACACGGGCAGCTCTGGTGTGGGGAGACAGGGTGGACAAGCAGGGAGCTGCCACATGCTGCCTCTGCACTTGGCGCACAACTTTTGGGCAGAGAAGGGGCTGGCCAGAGATCAGTTTCCCAGATAGCTGCCAGGTGCTAGCAGCCAAGTGTGGGAAGCCAGGTGTCTGCCAAGTGGGAAGCCACGTGTCGGAGGCTAGAGCTCCTCCCCGGTGGTCACAGAGGCACATGGCAGGGCTGCAGGGACTTGGGACTAACTTTAGTACCAAGTCCTGTATGTGTAGACATCTGCCAAAAACTGCTCAATGCACATTAAATTTAGTCACGCTTTTATTCACGTGTAGACACACCTATAAATGACTATCACCTTTCATAAGAGCGTCCTGTGTTTCAGAAATGTAACTGACAATTGGCCCAAAGTAGATAATATAGAAGTGTACACCATGAAATGTTGTCATTCCAACCAGTATGTACAGGAGTTAAACTGGCACCCATTTTGGAGCTCTGATTAGATTCCATGGAACAATTAGTATGGATGGAATTTTCTATCTCCTATATGGGAATAGCCTCCAAACGAGTTATCTGGATACTTAGTGCATTTAACCTGTTATATTAAAAAATTCACCCAGCACTCTGATAATTGTCTAAAATAATTTCACTGACTTCCAGCAGGAGTGGGAATAAGAGTAAGTAGCAACTGAAATATATATGAGTCAAAAAGGAAAGCAGATTGAAGTCAAATCTCCTGACAGTGATGAAGCTATTTTTTCCATGAGTTTTACGGCTGTTTAAGGGTCAAAAATATATTCAAAAAAGAAAACTGACGTTGTTAACCATTGTTGTTAAAATAGATATAAATGCTGCTAACAAGAAAAGGCACCTATGACAAAACTTCACAAAGTTTTTGCTTAAATGGGAGGAAATAAACATTGCTCTATGACACCAATTCAATCAGCGAATTTAAACTGTAATATATATTTCCAGAATGCCTAACTTGTGTTTCAAATAAAATTAAATTTAATTCCTCATTTCATGTATGCTGCTGACTACTGTATATTCTTCTCTGTACCTTTTAAAATAGGAACATAGCCTGAGGAACTAATCGTCCTCTAAGCCTTTTTAAATAAGGCTGCTCATGTATACATATTTCTTTGAAGGAAACTTTGCTGTGCAATGATGTAGATGGGCTTGTGTTACATGGGGCTGAGAGTATACAAAAAGCTAAGTTACAATGTGTGACAGGGTATGGTGTGTTTATGGAATTTATTGCAGTAGTAAAATGGTAACCTCATTTTATTTTTAATTCCCCTTGTTTGATTCCATCTCCAAATTCCACCCTGATAGACATAAACAATAATTCACTCTTTATCTAGCCAAGCTCCTTTGACTAGAAATAGCAAATTTAGAGCCCTGATGAATCAAGAGTCTTTTTGTAATAATATGTAAACATCCTATCATCTTCTATGGTTACTAACACAAGATGTTCCACAACTTAAACTAAAATAACTAAAACTGCTGCTTTAATGGGATCTCTTATAAATCTGGTAAGAGATATGATTTAATTATATTAGTTTTCTTTCATGTTTGCTGATTCTTGTGCATTTTTTGCTCAGATGCTTGCATTATCATCTTTTATTCACTGCCTTATCTTAAACAGGATTAATTTTAATCAATTTCCAATACATTAACTCTGACTTCTAGAATCTTTATAATGTTAATTTCTTGCTCTTTCCTTCTCATCTTTTCATTTGAGGTATGCTCTCATTTTCTCTCCTCTTCTCATTCTGAAACTTGTCTTACTAAGACAGGTAATTGAGTAATTAGCAAAAAATAAAAAAATAAGTAAAAAAACAAAACCCAAAAAACATGGAAGAATCCTGAATCCCTCTTACTCTTTGGGTGCCTGTAGATAGATGTACAAGAATGCTGCTCTGATGCACAGTAAGTAAAGCATGTCAAAGCAGACTCAATTAAATCAAGTCTGCTGGAACACACTAATTAGCATGCTCCAGTATCTTGTGTATTCAGTGTCCCTGCCACCATTCTGTTAACGCAGGCCCGCTGCCATTTGGAAGCATGGGATGATGAATACACAAGATACTGCTGAGGCTTTAATTAGAGCTGCTTTAATTAGATTGCCCCGACCCCGACCCCAGAGCATGTGTAAAGACACCCTTTATGTGTAATGAAATATTGGTGGATAAATACACAAATAACTGACTACTGATGGGACTGAACCCTGGATACTTCATCTCCAAAAATGGAAGGTCCCAAACAAGAATGATAACAAGGAACTTTCATGGCTGGGAGAAAGTGGGCTGTGCAGCTGGTATAAGACACTACTCATATGTGCTACATGGGGTTGAAGGAACAACATCTATAGTTGGTGTGATGGACTTTGTGGTATTTGATATGGTGCAATACAAATTACATTCTGCCACAAGAAACTTCAAGGGTGCTAGAACTATCCCAGGCCCTCCTATTTTGACCCAACCCATATGACTACAGAAACAACACCCACCAACACAAAGTCCTTCCCTGTAAGGTTGCATGAAGCTGAATCCTCTCCCATACTGTCTCCCAGTTTTCTGAAACTGCTATGAAAACAAAATAGGAAAAAATGGCTGAAGTGACCTCTATATCTAGACAACACTTAACTGCAGTTTCTTCATGTTAAAATGTATCATTAGTCCCCAGGCCTCTGCTTTTGAAATGATGAATCAAACCTTAACCAGACCCTGCATGAGGACTCTGACAGTCCTGAACTTAGACAAGACTGAGATAAAACCAATAGGTAGAATAATTTTACAAAGTGCATTGCTTCCAATGACAGTGCTTGCCTCTCTTAATTGGTTAGCCTCTAAGGCCACCTATACACAAGCAGTGTGGCTGTTCCAAAGGGCACCTATACACAGTGTGTTAGAGCAGATTTGATTAATCAAGTCTGCTAGAACAGTGAAACTCCACCTCAAACTGTTCAAAGCAAAACTCATTACACTTGTGTGTGTTAAGAGGTGTGTGTAGATTGTAGCTGTGTTGGTTTAAGGACATAGGCAGACAAAGTTCTTTGGGTCAATCTGATATCTTTCATTAGACCAGCATGTTAGTTGGAGAAATATATCTTAATAAACTTTCAGGTTATGGTAATACAACTAGTGTCATCTTTGACGATGGTTCTAAACTGAATATACCCCTATCTCTTTCCTGCATGCAGAATTCAAGCAATCCGTATTTTAGTGAACAACTCCTTGCATCTTGGACATATTTAAAGCAATTTAGCTTAGGCAAAAGACAAAAGCAACCCAAACAGTTGCCAGGAAGTGGCAGACAGTTTAGCAAGCAGACAGATGAAGAACCTTTGTACTAAGTAAACATATGTTTTACAAAGTCCCAAGTCATTTAATGTTTCATGCTTGGTAGACATTTGTCCAGAGGTCTTAGAATGAATGAGATAATTAATTGTACAATTTCTGAAAGCGTGCAGAAGGGGAGAAAAAATCTACATTCAACCCCTGGAATAGGGAAATACCATTCTGTACTCTTTCTTTTTCAGCTGTCTCAACTTTTTAAGGTGTTAATTTTGTACTGAGATTAAAAGAGGAAGTACTTGTGCCTGACCTTCCTTCTAATCAGTTCAAATCAGGAATAGACTGATAAATCTGGATATCTGATCAATATTATGCCCTCAGGAGGTATTAGTACTCAGGGGGCACATCTAGAGCCCACATGTGCGTCTTGCCCCGCCTCAAACCCCTTTGGGGCAGGGCAACAGGCACGTGTGGGAATGAAAAAAGCTTCCTGCACGTAAAATGAAAATTAGACGCCTGGATATCCAGGGGTCTAAAAAACTGAAGTTTAAAAAAAGGGGAGCAGGGCTGGGTCCTCCATGGAGATGCTCTGGCTGCCAGAGCATCTCTATGATTGGCCCCTCATTCTGGTGCTGAAACATGCTGCCGACCAAGCCACATGTTTCAGTACCAGGGCTCTGGTGCTGATGAGTAAGGGGTTGGAGGGGGGCTGGAGGAATGGGGAGGGGACTATGGGG
>NW_017728992.1:31320591-31340162 GCF_001723915.1 Gavialis gangeticus
GGGGCCCCAACCACATAGTGCCGGGCAGGCTGACAGCCCCAGCCTGGGCCCTCCTGTACCCCCATTGCCCTGTGCTGCCTCGGTGGGCTCTGCCAGGAGGCCCTGCAGTCCCCTCACCCTTGCTTCTGAAGTAAGCAGAGACTTTTTTTCCGCATATTTTTCTGTACTTTTTTGGGGGGGTTTTAAGTGATGGTGCCTGGGGTTGTGGTGGTCACCTTGGGGGCCTGGGGGTACAAGTTGGGGGTGAGGCTGGGTGGGGCAGCCATTGGGTGGGCTGCAGCAGCTGGTGGGGGATGGGGTCAGGTGGGGCAGCAATTGGGGGGGTCGAGGGGGCATGTGAGCCTTGCAGGGGGGTGGTAGCCCCTGCAGGGGCCATTTGGCCCCCACTGGGGGGCTGTAACCCTCGAGTGTGGGGGACGAACCCCCTGTTGGGGGGGCCAAACCCCTTGTTTGGCAGATGAACCCCCTGTTGGGGAGTTGTAGCCCTTGTGTGGGGGCCATTGCCCTGTGGGAGGGCAGCAAAATATGTATCTATGAATTCATGAAACATGTATTAGAGTTCACCTTATTATTATAAGAGACTTGCTTTAACACTGCAAGATATATCAATAAAACTTTGTCCAACTGATCACTGTCTCAACTCTCTCTCTCTCTCTTTATGTGGTCTTTTGTTTTACTTGTGGAGGAACATGGATTTGGGGGTATTTTAGAGAGTGACTTTTGTATTTTTTTTATCAGTGATTTTTCAGTTTTCCAATAGGGAACCCCAGAATTCCTGCTAGGTTGGCCAGTGGCAGGATCCTGTCAGCTCAGAGCTGGCACCTTGGACCCAGCTGGCTCTGGCTGGCCTCCTGGCCAAATGGGGCCAGGAGGATATGCTTTGACTGTTCCAAGCAGGCCACCACACCCAGAACATCTTCCAGGCGATAGCTGCCCAGATGGCCGGGCAGGGGGCACACATGGCAATAGTGCTGCACAGAAGCCAACCCTGTAACCACAGTCCACTGGCAGCTGGCCCAGAGGGGCAGATGCCTCTACTGGCTGTGCAGTCCCCATCCAGGTCTGGCAGGTACACAGCAGGTCACAGCCAGGTAGCAGCCCCCACTGCCAGACCCCTGCAGTGGGTAGAGGGAACTCTCAGGGCTGCTGCAGCAGTCCAGCTGGCACAAGGGGTAGTGCCCCAAGTACCTATTGGCTGGGCCCCAGAAGCTCCTGAGAGTTAGTAGCCCTGAGCTACATGGCAGGGCGGCTTTTTATACTGCTGCGGACAGCACAGGTGCTGACCCCAGGCTCTACCTCCCCCTGGCTGCAGATCCGGGAGGAGCCAGGCAGGTTTATTTTGCCCCAAGTGGCACAATTTGCTCTACACTGAAATGCATGTCCGAGCATGTGCGCTGAACCAAAAAGCCCCAGCTCATATTTGCACTGCTTCTATTTGAGCTCCTGCAAACACACATGCTTGCATTTGTGGACATGCCCAGTGGGTGTATCTACATCACATTCATTAATGCAGTTTTGCTACTGCACATTAAATTTAGTACCTCTAATGTGAGTTACTGAATAAATGTGCATTAGGCTATCCTAATGCACAGCAGTGAAAGTACATGCTTTTTTAGTGACACTTAATGTACAGTAGCTCAATTTTACTGTGTATTAGTGTATCAGCACAGTTTTTGATGCACATTAACTCATAGGTGTAGACATGCCTGGGGGGGCCTAAGACACTGGTTTACTCAGTACATATTAACAGAGTTATTCTTCTTGAGAACAGGCGGACTATAATGAAAGCTTCTAGGATATAATGGAAAATGGTTGCTCCTCCATAAAATTCAATTTTAGTCTTTTTTTCTTTCATCTGTAAAAAGGTATGCTTGTTTGACTGTACTTCCAAGCATTCACATCAGTGTTGTGATCTACTAAATTACAAGAATTTTAGTTCTCCATTTTTTCTCTCTGTTAAGATGTTATGCATCACTTTGTGAGTGCATTTGACTTGATGCTATAAACAACCAAAACCATGCTTTATCTGGAGCACTGCTGTTACACTGACAACACCTGTCATATCAGCTGAAACCCTGGAGGCTCAAAATTGCACCTGTCCTGCAAGGGATTTCCTGTGGGTGAATTCCACATAATGATACCTAGCAAAAATGACAGAGAGCCTTTGTACTATAAATCTGCTATTGATCTAAGTGGAACTTTCCCAATATCCTTCAGCTGAGGATCTGGACCCTGTTCCTATTGTGGACTGATAATACGCTCTAGGACTGCAGGTATCATTTCAAGAAAAAGGAGACCATCAGAGGTCAGTGAAGATGATCAAGCTCATCAGGGATACATCTCTTCCACAATTTCACTTTCATCAGATCTTTATTATTCTGACATGAAAAACAGCTTCAAAACCCATGCAAATAAGTTGTATGTAGGAGGAAAAGAAGAAATGAAGAAGGGGGTCTAAGAAAGCAGGGGAAATAAATAAATTGTATGGTGAAGGTCAAGAAGGACCTGAAGTGGCCTAATGTTATTTATTTTATAAAGCAGTCAACATCCTCAGGTAAGAGTAAAGATTGATTTGCCTTAATTGACAATTAGGAGAAATACAATGTAAAGGAACTAATCAAAGAGTACAGGAGTGAAGCTGAAGAGCTGACCCACCACTAGCACATACATGCAGAGTAGTGAGTGTCATGAGACAGGCTTGAAATTCTATTTGAAAGGAGTTTTCTCATCTCTACCAAAACAAAAAACAAAAAAACCTAGGCTAAGTGCAGACATTTGGGAGGATTAAGGGGAGGTTAGAGCAGGTTCAAAATGGTTCCCCTATCTAAGGTTTATCAGGGGAAGGGGCAGGCAGCATCTGTAATAGCAAGTTGCTGGGATCAGGGATGTAGGCTGGGTCCACAGGGGACTGGAGAGAGGGAATGGAGGGGAGTGCTGCTGTCCTGGAGGTTTGGCAGGATCAGGAGACTTGTGGGGTCTGAGTGGGGGGCTTTATCCCCTTGACCCCTCCCCAGTGAACCTACACTTCCATCCTTCCCTCCCCTCCCCTCCCCACACCAGGACTTATTTGTTTGGTTCTTGGTAGCAGTGAATGCTGATAAATCCAGCACCCAGAGAGGCATGCAGGATGGGGGGCTGAAGGGAGCTGGCTGGTCCATGGGGGGGGGCAGGGGGAAGGGTCCAGGAGGCTAAAAGATAGTCTAGTGCCAGGAAGCAGCACAGCCATAGGGCTGCGGCAAGCAGCTCAGCTTTCCCAGTCCCAGGGCTGTGCAGGTAACTGTACTGATGTTCAATGCATTGGTCTAACCTAGATTGAGTAAGTCTGATACTACATCGATCCAGGTCTATCACAGACCAGGTGCAATTTTTAGACTGGTCTGTGTCTGTGGAGCTTCTGTACAGTTACAGGTTTAGATTGATTTTTAATCACTAAAACCAGGTCTGAGTGTAAAGTCGGCACCTAGATGAACTAAGTTAGATCAGCTGGCCATTTTGAACATAATCCCCCTAAGCCCACCAAATGTATACACTTATCCCTAGTGCATAGAAAGTATTAGTTTGAACACATGTGCTGTGTTAAAACAATGTGTGTTTGGCTACAGAAGCCCAAATGGCTGAATAACAGATTTGGAATTCTCTGCCTAAACTCTGATAATGGAAAATTGAATTTCTGCTTTGTGCAAGGTTTGGGTATTTACTGTTAAGGAAGAAAAGTTAAAATATCACTACTTGTTGCGACACAGAATGTTCTTTTATGAAAAAAAAGATTCAGACTACATTGACACATTTTGTTCCAACATATTTTATCTAAATTAAATGCTGTTATTCTCAAGGTGAAATATTTAATTTCATTAATTGCCATGCCTCTCTATGCTGTGATTTCCACGTGAGCCATACAGGAATCACAGCTAAGAGCCTCTCCTGTTCCATTCTTTTGGCTTCCTGGACAGATTACACATCCTCTGGATGTCCCACAGTTTGCTATGATAATTCAGCCACAAGGAGAGCTCAGAGATCATTGTGGGATATGCAGTCTTACTGGAGAGCAGTGGAGAATGGCAGTATGTGGAACATAGAATTATAGCTCCCATGAGGCATCATAGAGGTGTAGATGGACACAGGACATCTCTACATAATTTACAGATCCACAGAGCTGCATCAACAGAAGAGGTGGATTTTCTGTAGTGTCAGCTCTGTTTTATGCTATACTGCGTTACTGCTATGATGTAGGGAGAATTTCCAAATGCAATAGGTACGGGCAAAGTACTGTCTTGGTTCAGGGACATGGCTAAAAGACATTCAGCCACATGCTGGAGATCCGGATCTTGAGAATGGCCACAAAAAAAGGTTCTAGAGTATTTTCACTAAGTTTAGAACATGACTGTGGGAACAGGTGAGTGCTCTGGTAAAGCACAAAAGGGAATGTTGCTCTGAGAAGTTGAATTTTGAGAAAGAACATTGTTTTTGCAACCTGACTAACCTCCAACTATCCTGTGGGTCTTCGGAAGTAGGTACTTATTTGTACTTAATACTGAGACACTAAGATAAACCGCCTAAAAGTGAACAAGTTTTTTTCTACAATCTGATGTTCAAGGGAGCTAAGTGGGGAGAACAAGCCCCTGAGTGCTCTTGAGTTCACTGTCATTAATCCCCCATTAAACCTATACTGAAGAGCAAGTCAGACAATATGCTGCTGAGATGACAGAACATCTTAGACTATCTCAAGCACAAAATCCAGTGGAGCTGATCAAACTATAGGGAACAGTTAAACGCTCTTGTATGCTTACTTGCTGGACCAAGGGGGATTTAAAACTATGATTTGAAATAATTTGTTAGTTGACTATATCATTAGCATAGAAGAGAAGTTCTTAAATGTTTTCTGGTTGTGACTTCACTTCCAGAAGTAATTTTGTGCAACCTTTTACAGCATGTTTCTTCAATTAACAGCACTCAGAGACTTAACTATGCCTCAGCTGTCCCACGATCATTGTGTCAGCTTTTTACCCCATGGCCAGAGTTAAACTGAATTTACCCCTGAAAAAAAAAAAGGTAATGCTGCTCCAGTCTAGTTTTCACTTATTGTAGGCACTGGGACATTTTCAATAGAGATGGTGAGGAATATAAAGTTCCCATATGCATTAAATGCTGTCACATGGGATCACTGTGGGCTCAGGGCAAATCAGAAGTTCTGTGGGGCTTATTTCCCCACTCATGACTACCTAGGACATAGCATATTGGAAGGAAAGTGTTGCTAGGACAGAGCAATCTACAGAGGCATTTGGATGTCCATGTCACAAAGGTAGAGGACCTGGCAGAACATTATGCAGAGCCAGGAGAACCACTAAAAAAGAGGAAGATGATATAATAATGGCAAGCCATCAAGAAGCTTGGAAACAGCATGCTGTGGAGGTGTTGTACGAGGACAATGGGAAAGATAAGAGGTCTAAGAAATGTTTGAGATGGCCTGAGAGTGGCTGCATCCAATTAAGGTAGACAAAGAGAAAAAGGAAACAAGATTATCTGCAAGAAAATTAACATGGAGCTGTGTGAAATTCTGTAGGGCACTAAAAGCATGATGAGGCATGTAGACATTATGGAAGAGCTTACAGAAAGTTACTATTCAAGCAAAGAGATACTGAAAGGTATTTAAAAAACCTTTATAAAGGTTACCTAAAATACTAGTTATAAGCACAGAGGTATTTTCAGCAAATGAGTAAGGTTAGTTTTTCTAACTCATTCTTGATATTATACAGCAATATGCTTTTACAAAGACAGCTACAATGTCTTTTTTTTCATTTGATTTCACTTCTTGACATTAACTAGCTGTATGTATATTTTAGGATTCACAAATGAGTTCCTTCCATATGCTACTAAGCTTATGATTTCCTCAAAAATAGTACAACAACAATAACAAAAAACTATTTGCCTAGAAGTGCAGTTATTCAAGTGTGTTTAATATAAATTTAGAAGTCCTAGAATAGACCTTGAAGTTGATATATGGGAGATAGAGCCTCAGATCTGAAATCAGGTAAAGTAACATTACAAAATACATATAAGTTAGTGGTTGAAAACCTTTGATAGAAGAAGTACTCTGCCTTCCGAGCTGGTTAGTACAGAGCATCAGTTTAATTATTTTAACTGTAGAAATAGAAATAATTAAGAAAAATGTGAAGCAGTTCTTTTTTGCTTTGCCAAGAAACAAAGAAAGATATAAATAAAGCTGGGCAGAAAATGTCTAAGGTAATTAGGTCTCAGGGAAATGAAAGACCTGAAGGTCATAAGTATAAGCTTAGCCACAAAGTCTGCAGTATGCTAGCTATTGACTTAAGAAACCCCAGGAACTCACCCTGTATCTGAAGTATACTTTTTAAGCCTATCCAGAAGCCCAGAAAATGCAGGTACATTGATTGCTGGTGCACTATTGAAAGGTGCTTGGCTACTGTGGTGAACTATTAGTGTGCAACTCAAGGTGCTTAGAGAGCAATCAAGTAAAGCTATGTGAGTGATTCCTTTCTTTGGCAGCTGCGAAAACATGTTTGCTTGTTCTGAAATGTTTTGCTTCATTTTCAAGCTCCAGTTATAAAGAGGGACCAAAAGGGAAAAGAAACATTAGTGGGCCTAATCCAGAAGCAGAGACATAGATAGCCATATTAGCCTGAGGTCAATTAGAAGACAGGGTTTGTACTTTGTCTCTCTGTGTTGTGTGGTGTGTGCATGCTCATGGTTGATCTATAGGTGCAAATCTATTCTGCCTTCTACCTAATCCAGAAGCCAAAGTGACACTGTAATCAATGAGCCTGATTCTCTTTTAATCTACTTTACATAGGGTTACACATGTGGAAATTACAGAGAATGGAGTTTAATATAATTTTTGTCCAGGTAAAACCTTAAAGATAATTACAGAAATTTGGAGGCATTATGGGGAGGTTAAATCAGTTCAAAGTGGTGACCCAATATCAGGTAAACTGGGATAGGGCAGCTAGTGAGGGGGTTGCGGGAGATAAGGAGGCTGGGGGACTATGGGTGTCCACTGGGTGTTGGGGGGTCAGGTGTGACCTCTGGGTGATGTGGGGAGAAGGCATGACCCAAGAAGGGTGGAGGCAAATGCCATCTGTGGGATGTTGCTAGTGTCTGAGAGGGTCTGGCAGGATCAGGTGGGCTTGCAAGGCCGGAGGGGGGGTGTGGACCAGGGGATATTTTTAGCCCCTGATGCCCTCCATCCCCCAGGTGAACCAATACCCCCATTCTTCCTGCCCTTCCCCCCACTGGGGCGTATTTGCTTGAACTCCAGCAGTGGCAGCGCTTGGAGCAATGTGTGGGATAGGGTGGTAAGGGAGACCTGATCCAGGAGGCAGTGAGGTGCTGGGGGGCAAAACATAGCTCAATGCAGGGTAGGGGCAGGAGTCAAAAGCACAACCCCAGGGCTGGGATGAGTGACTGGGCTTTCCCAGCCCTGGGGCTGTGCAGGGAATGTGTACAGAAGTTCCATGCACCACTTTGACCTAAATTAATTAAGTTTGATGCTATATCAATCCAGATTTATCTTAAATCTGGTTCCACAATTTTAAGATCAGTTTGTGTGCGTGGACCTTCTATACAGTTATGGGTTTAGACTGATTTCTGGTCACAGAGACTGGGTCTGTAAGTAAAGGGTTGGTATTGAGATGAGCCAAGTTTAAATTGGGTGGCCATTTTGAACCTGATTAACCTCCCTGAATAGCTGTACTTAGCCTAATGCCCTCAGCAGACATTACATTTAAGACATGATTAACTGATTAATCATGTCTTCAGTAGTGATCTGGCCACACATTCCATCAATTAATGGTGTGATAAAAGGAGGAATAAGCCACAAAATTATTACACAAATGGCACTTCCTGCTGTTACACAGAATGCATCATAACTTTGTGGTTGGTTCCTATCATGCCTTTAATTAAACAGGTGATCAATGCCCATCTTTGGTAGCACATGGGAGGCTTTCAAGAATCCCATATGCTCCAGAGGCAGGATAGCCCCTCAGCTGGCCAGGGATCCTCACTGGGGAGCCCACTGCTCATCTAATTGGGACCAGCCAGAAATTGGGTTTCCCATGCACCAGCAATATGGCACAATGGGATCTGATATGGGATCCCACAATCACACCTCCTGTCATGCTACACAATTGTTGGGATTCCACATCAGTTCCCATCATGTTTTCACTTTAATGTCTGTAAGGGGTCCTAGGTTGTAAATAACTTTGTATCCTAATCAACTATTATTTAATTTTAGTTCACTGCTTATAGTAAAAAAGCAAAACAAGTTTAGTCATGTACAGAAACAGTGTTGTACACAATATAATAATGTTCAAGTTCTTCTCTAAGTCAGGTCAGAGGTAACTATTATGATTGCTTCTAATGCCTTCTGGAAAAATTGAATCTTGTATTACAAAGTTAGAATAATATGATGTGTCATCTTCTGACAGAACTGAGACAGAGAAACTGCAGAACATTGTGTCAGGCACATACCTCTGCATCATAAACTGCTTTGCATTATTTTTTCCATATATAAACTTCCTTTACACCTTCATGAAATGTCCAGTACATTTCAATAGATGATTTAACAACCAATAAAGAAATTGATAGTGGAGCTTTTGCCCTTCTGTTAGATCTCAGCATTTATTACTTTCTTACAATTATTTTCTTCTTTACTTTTGCCTTCAACTTTTCTCTTTTCAGCATTTACTATTCAGGATATATTAGTTAACAGCTACTGTTACCCATACCTACTGTTTAACAAAATTATAGCCATACTATTCAAACTGCTAAAGTTAACGTCGTGTCAGCACTTTTGTAATAAAAAAAAATTGCTCTTTCGAGGTTTATAATTCAACCATAAAAATTTGTTCTGTGTTGAAACTTGGTGTATAAGGTCATAGCCCAAGGGAAATGTGTTTTATCAATTTTCAAACAAATTGATTCTGCCATTTTGAGTGGTGCAAATATAAATCAAAACACAAATTTACCAATTTAAAGCAAACTACTGAGAGTCAGATGGTGTTGCAACAGGAAACAATCAACTTCCATGGGCTTACGCTAGGAATACATTTGGCCTCATTAGCTTAAATGGCAGAAGACAGTACCTTTGTAGCTGCAAATACAGCTGGGGACTTAGTAGTTAATCTTCTCCCTTAGACAAAATTCATGACAGGTACAAGTCTACAAGCTAGATGTATACTCAATCATAAATTTGACATACGGCTCCAGTTTTCATCAGGTCAAAAATGTTTAGATTTGTCTATACACACTTGTTATACCAAATTAATTTATAAATCAATACAGGTGAATTTAGCAAAGATACAGTACTAAACTATACTATAGTAACCATCTTTTGACAAGCATAACTTCATTCACACTAAGCATACTTCATTTTACTATATCTTTTTCAAACCAATATAATTAAATCAGTACAAAAACTATGCGGACAGGCTCTCTAATGACTGTAAATGAGTTTAATAATAATGACCTAATTGCACCATTTGGCAACTTCTGCTGATGGCAAGCCTAGCTTGACCTCTTTTCATTTATATGAACTGGACAGAAGTTTCTCGTCTTGAAAACAGAGTTGTCCTGTGCTATTAATTTCATAAGCTCAAGTGAGTTGTGTCAAGAGTCCTTCAGGGGTCTTTTTTCCTCTAGCAAAGGATTTGCACAGATGCTTTGCCAGTAATTGCATGCCTTCAGAGGAATTTGTGCAAAGTGAGAATGAACTGCTATCTCAAGTTCCTGCAGACAATGCACTTTCTTCTACTGTACTTCACAGAAAGTAAATCACACCTGCCTCAATTACAATAGGGAGGCACATTAATTGTGTCGTATTATATGATGGCTGATAACAAGTGTCCCCAAACCAGCTGCAAATATAATAAGCACACTAAGTTACAACCATATTTGATTATTTTAAACAAAGATAACATTGTTTGGGATCCTTGAAGACTGACAAGACAAATAAATGGGCAAGCCTTCTCTTAAGCATCAGTATGTGTAGGAACCTGAACAATGCTGATGTTAGAATAGACAATGTCACTATTGTTCAGCCTTTCAGTTATACTCCAACATTCTGCCAATTCTTATTTCACTTTACACCATTTCATCTGTTCCTATCACTCGTGTTTATGGTTTTTCCAGGCAACCAGACATCTACCAAGAATTAAGTATCTCAGTTAAACATGTCCTTCTGAAGTTTCTCTCTTTTTGTATATATGCAAGGTTTTAACTTGAGTTGCGCTTTCTTGATTATCTTTCTTTCCATTATTTAATTAATTTCTGGCCTGAATTCACCACCAGAGCTCACTAAAGTGTAGGGAAAAGAACAGTAGAATTATTATGGTAGCTATTGAATACAATTTCCCCTTTATACAGCTCAAAAACTGAGTGGTTGCCCAGTGGTTGGCCTGATTTTGTTACCCCAGAAGGTAACAAAATCAGGCCAACCACAACCACATGATATTTTTCTGAATCACCCAATTTCCTGTTTAGCCTTCTCCAGCTCTGGTGGATTCCAAAGCTCCAGAAACCTGGAGTGAATCCTCAGAGAGGGAATAATGTATGCATTACTCTGCCACTGCAGTGTATCTGTGACCTAATCTGGTTTTCCTTCAACTTTCTCTGCTTTTAGGCTTTTCAAGGCACATTCAACCTGCCTGATTTTTCTCTCATTTTTTCTCTCTCTCTTCTGTTTCATTTTTCTTTTTTTAATCTCCCCTGATTCTTAATCAAGTCTCCTTGCTGTTTTTCTTCTCTTTTATATGCTAGATGCTTCTTTTCTATACTTTATTTTCTAACTGGTGAAGCTTTACATATATCATAGGGATACGCTGTGTTCACTCAATTTTGGGAGGCTGTCAGGGTTAAAAGTCAAAACTCATCACATATAGAATATTAACAGCTGAAAACTGAAAAAGTCCTTTAATTTTCAAAATGTAAGAGTGTTATTGTAGCCTTGACAGTCTGGGTCTATATGATCAGACCAGAGGAAGAATGTCTTACATTCAAAAACTTGTCTAACTATCCCAGCTACATAGCTGGTCCAATAAAAGATACCATGCTAAGAAATCCTTGCCTCTCACTTAATTTTTAAATGCATTTTACTACATACACCTTAAAATTCTCTAAAAAACAAGAAACAAATTAAAAAACAACAACAAAAAAGCCCCAAACAGTAACATTGGTGGGTTTTTCCCACAGTTTAACTTCTTCTGCATGCTAACATACCCCATATGTAAAACAGTAAATGTTTTCATTAAAATTATCATTTGCCTCCTGACAACGTATTTCAAGACTATTACAAATGCTGTAAATTCATTATTATTCAAGGCATCATGGAGGAAATGTTCAGTGACCTCTTTTCTGTATGTACGATATGCAGGCACAGACTGTACATGCAAAATGTATGGTTAGGTGAGTGCTGGTTGGGCTCAATTCAGAATATCTATGTGTCTGACTCATATCCAATGCCTACATGATTACTGGAACTATAGAATCTATATCTTTAAGGTATTTAGTCTTAATAGTATTTCCCTATCTGTGTTTTATTTCTTATACAAATTGGGAATTGAGTCATACAGTCCAAGGCCTAAATACAGTTAGATGCCACAGGCACCTAACTAGGATTGGGGAAGAAGTTAGGAGCCTAAATTATAAAGAGTAATCCAATGTGTCCCTTCTACATGAGAGTCTTGGCAGCACCTCCATTTTGGACTACAAAATGTCCTACCCTTTGGCTAGGAGCTAAGTGTTTAGTCTTAGTGTGATAACACCTCCCTGGAAGGACACCATCCAGGAACATTAAGAATTGCATTCAGAGCACTGAATTCAGGTAATTGGTAGTTCCCACCTTTTGTCCAATAGCCTAGTGACTAGAAGATTCACCCTAGAGGTGGAAGACTTATGTTCCAGACTTCCTCTGACTGCAGCAGTTTAATCCCACATCTCTATGTCTCAGATGTGTACCCAACTATCCATCTAAAGAATAGGCTAACTGAAGGTCTTGCTACCTCTAAAACAGTTACCTCTGATATCAAAATAGATCAGACATACATCCTTAATGTTTTCAGGTATCTAACACTCCCTGTTTTCCCCAGGCCTCCAGAGTCCCAGGCTTTCACTGCAACCACTATGCTATTTTTCTTCATTACATGGTAACCTCATATTAAACATTAGGGGGTCTAATGAGTCATATGGATGCCCACTGTTCATCTTTAAGGATTAAGTAGAGAATGTATAAGGAGGCATAAAGAAAATTAAGCATCTCACTTCTCTTTGTGCCTCTGAAAATACCAAGCTATACAAATAAATATTGCAAAAATATATTGGGCATTATAATCTATTGACAAGCAGGGCTAGAAGAGACCTCCAGAGGTCATCTAATCCAACCCCCTGCCTGAGGCAGGATTATCCTCATCCAAACCATCCTATACAATCCATAATCTCAACTGTTTGTAATACTACCATCAACACAAGACATAACACTTTAATCTTCCACAGGTAAAGCAGGGGAACCATGGCAGCCAACGTCCTGTTTCTATAAAATGTTAAGTTCTTGTTAATATAGGCTTGAGAGGTCCCAGGTGAAGGGATACACCCCTTGTTACAGAGGAAGGCAGCACCCCCCCCAATTCATCCCAACCTAACCATGGGATAAAATTACTTCCAAATATGATGATTGGTCTAACCCTGATTAGAGGGGCAAGACTCCCTAGCCAGGAAGCTCCAGCTTTGGTCCCAGCAGGAGCATTGGCACACCCCAGTCAAAAACCCCAGCCTAGGCTGCAGCCAACCCCCAATGTTCTGAGGGAGGATTAAAATCACCCTGACATATAGCAGAAAGTGGTGATGAAAGGAAGCAGAAAAGCACTGAAGCATGGGAAATACCCATAGTAGAACATAGGCATAGCTAGCTTAGATCAATGGTTCAATGGTTCCCCGATCAATGGTTGTCTAACCTCTTCTTGGACACCTCCTGCAACTGGCCAACACCATGGGATTTTAAATATCAGTATATACTAGAGAATATTTTGCCTGTCAGAGTGAAGCTCTATTTACAGTCAAGTTGGATGGAGGTTCTAGTTCGATAGTACACTGAAATGCTATTTTTTTTAAAAGTCCTGACCATTAAAATCAGCATGAATCTTTTCATTAAAATCAGTGGGTTCAGTGATAGCTGTTTCAGTAAAATTCTGTGAGGGAAAAATACATTGCCTTATAGAAGGTTTCTATTACTGCTGCCAAATACATCTTAGTCATAGATTATGTGTAATAATTTTTGAATAACATAGTACATACAAGAGGGATTTACTGCTTTTTTCCATATGGGCAGTAGAGCGTAAGTACTCAAAAGAACTCAGAATTATATTCAGTCAGTAATCTCTGCACTAAAAAAGGATGAAAGCATGCAATAGCTCTAACTACTTTGTCAAAAATTTAGATAGAAATCTCTTGATTTTCATGTGAACTCTTGTTAATCTGGCACACACAATACATAACGGTGTACTGATAGGATTTTGCTTAATTTGTACAGCATAGGAGGTTTAGAGAAAAACTTGCTTGGAGGCTTGGAAGCTTGGAGAACAACAAAAGGTTAAGCTGAAGGGATCAACCTTTCTCTAAACTTCACCTCAAATCATTGGGTTCACCACAATCCTAATCATAATACTTCACAAATGTTGTATTGAAACACAGAGGTATGTGACTTCCCAAGATTACTCAGCAAGTCAGTGGTGGACAGGTTGAAATAAAATTTGGACCTCAACCCCTCAGCTCTGGGCACTGATATTTGTGATGCTGTATTGCTTTCTAATTATGTCATTTGTGACAATGGGAGTCAGAGGACCAGAAAAGAGTCATAGGTAGCCTACCTTAGTTAAGTGCCTGCAATGTTGTCTGCAAGACTGCTGACCAGCTTCACAAAATGATGAGAAAAGAAAGCCAGTTGATATGTGCAGTGTTGGTTTTGCTTATCCTGTTTTAGCAACAGACTCCTTTGCTCTTTAATTACTGGAAATTGGTCTGAGTACACCTAATTACTAGGGCTGTGTGAAATCTCATTGGCTCTTTTGCTTCAACGCTGTTTTGACTCATTTCAAACTCAAAACAGCGAAATCAAAACAAAATGAAAGACTTCAAAACAGCCTGGAAATGAAAAGAGGGCAGTTGAAATGTTTTGAAAGTTTTGAAAACTTTCAAGTTTTGAAACTGGGCTTGCTTGCAGCTAAAGAGAAATTAAGGTGAGGGAAGAGGGGGGAAGGACTGGTCCGATATTGACACGTGCAGTTGGGCAGTGACTGTCATCCTTCCCTGAGGTCCCTTCCAATCCCAGTGCTCTGGGGGAGGGACAGAAAAACAGGATAAAAAGCAGCATTGTTTGAACTGAGCTTTCTCTGTGCTTTCTTACTCACAAGTGACACAAGTTTTGCTCTGAACACCTTGAGGTACAGTTTTCCAGAAATCCCTGCACCTTTCTCTTTGAAACTTGGCAGGCTTTATGACCTCAGCAGGAGCTACCATCCCTGCTGTTTTCACCCCACTGTGCCTTAACACACACACACATGCATGTCACAAGTTTTGCTTGTCAGCAGCTTGAGGTGCAGTTTCCCAGAAAACCCTGCACCTATTGGAAACTTTCCAGGCTTCATAAGGGGCTACCATCCCTGCAAGGTTCTTCTGAATCAGGAAAGAAATGACAAAATTATAGGCAGTTTTGTGCTTCCCCATTATAGCCTATGGGCAAAATGTCAAAACTGTGAAACACAACAAAATGAAGTGGAACAGTGCTTTCGAAACTAAACAGAACTCAAAAACAAAACACTGTCCCATCGAAATGGTGAAATGGAAGTTAAAACAAAATGGTACTGTTTCACACAGCCCTACTAATTACTAAGCTACAAAATATATATTCTTTATACTCTATTAAATCTTTGCACTTTTTACTGAACAATGTCACTGTTTCTAGTGAATGATTGGAGAATACCCCCACATGGCACAGACAGGTAGTTGGACCACTCTTCTGGGAGATGTACTTCCCTGAGGCAGGAGGACCTAAAACCCAGGTTTCCACATATGTGTACCTGTACATACAGCTGCATTTTTCCTCATCGGGGACTGGCAGATGGGATGATTAGGCAAAATAAAGCGATTAATTAATAGTAATGATCAATTAATAGTAATTTCCTAAAATTCCACTTATTGGTCTGCTTAGTTAAATAAGTCAGATACAGTTTCCAGCATCTACTTTGAATTTTCTTTAAAAAATAAACACCTTATATGATATTATTTTGACACTTCAACAAAATCTTTAGGCTGGTAGAATACCCCATATGAGTGCCTCTTGGATAAGACAGGAACCAGGGTAGACAATTGTTTTGCCAGCAGCTTTAAATATATGCATTGAATGTATATGAGTTTACATATGTCTGAGACACTACTTTTCTCTATTTATCCTGTACTTATTAGGAAACTTTGATATTAAACACATGTATTTTACCATAGCTACACACCTACACACACTGGAATTGATACTGTTGGTTCTTAATAACACAAGATGTTAGTTTTAAAATATCCCATTAATGTTCAGTAATTTTATGTAACAATGGGACGTTTTTGGAGACCTCATTCTTATTCTACAATATGCAGGGCTGCTCTCCAGAAGTAGCCCCCTCAAGGCAAATTGTACTTTATCTTTCTGATGACCAAAGTGCAGTTTGAGACTAACTCTGAACTGCTCAAATGAAATGTAGGAATGAGTCTATCATCACCTATAGGCGTGTAAGTGTCCCTATTATAGGAAGAGGGAGACATCTGCCTGCCTCCAGAAGGTGATTTTTTCTCCTATAATAGGGGGTCTTACATGCCCAGAGGGAGTAATAAAATTACTCTTCCAAATAGGTGAGTAACTCAGAGTTGCTCTCAAGCTGCTCTCTGGTCATCCAGTAAATGAAATAGAATTCTGCCTGCTATCAGTATCTGCAGTGAGAAATGGGTGACCCAGTGAAAGTAAGGGACTATGCTTTGCTTGCAACTATAAGCTGTGTTCAACCTCAACCAATATTTGACCTGGGATTCTCTGAAAAGGGAATGAATTAGGCAGATAGTTGTCAGGGCCTCTGGCCAGTCAGGTCTGGCTGGACCAAGCTCTTGAACTTCCACACCTGACCTTGATCCCAGCTAATGGAACTGCCCCAGTTTCCTGTAAGTGAAAGAGAGAGCACCACATGCCCTTTTAAGCACAACTACAGCCTCAGGCTGCCAGCATGCTTTGACAATAGCCTCAGTCTGCTCTGGCAAGCATTGAGTTCATGGCTATCTCTGGTTTTCCTTGCTCCTGACTCAGCTTCCACTTTCCCTGCCCCTGCTCTTGGATCTCTCCTGGAACTTAGCACCTGGCTCTCTTATTCCCTTGGTTACTGACCTCAGTTTGCACCCTGGATTACTCCTCTGGGATCTCTCTCTTAAGTCTCCTGAAACCTGGTCCTGCATTCCCTGCCATACCAATTCAGATGTGGACCTGATGCCCTGCTAACCTATACCCCCACTAAGCTGACCCCCTGGCCTACTTGCAGGCCTGGCTGCCTAGGCCCTCGCTGAACCCTCACAGTAGTGAGTGTTGGACCAAACAGAGCTGTTCCCTGTAGTGTACCACTATTTGTGACTACATCACGTATTTTACTTGAAGATTCATTATAACACAGAGATTGATCTCCCACACTAGTCAAGCTACCAGATTTGCAGCTGAAAGGGTTACTAGTTGGGGTGATGCTGGAATTCAACCATCCCATACAATAGATCTAAATATGTGCACTGTTCTGGGGGATGCCAGAATTGTTCATGGAGTTTTTCATAATTTTAACTATTACATCAACTTCACTGGGAGGTAGGAGGGTGGACTGTGTCTTGGCAGTGGTTTAAATAGCAGTTGGACAACATTGTGTCAGCAAATTGTTTTAGTTTTGAGTTGGTATATTTCAGTGTTTAGTTTTCACCAGCTTGGGTAGTAAACAGATTACCACCTAAATATACCAATTCACATGAAAGACTAGGCCACTTGTTCTTTAAATTCTCATTTTACAAATTGGATTCCCACAGAGACAGAATTGAATGTGGTACTCATAAGGCTGGTTGCATGCATGTTTTACCTTGTTGGTACCTCTCTTAATTTTGATGGAATCAATACTGATTACACTGGACTAGTGCAAGTAAAATGAAGACTTCTGTTTCTCTGTACCTGCTGTGCACCTTTCCCATCAACCTTAGATTTGGACGTGACAACCAGTGTAGAACAAAGCACATCACAGTACAACTCATGTCATCTCAGGGAGCTGTACATGCAGAGTTTACTGCAAGTATCTTGGTACCTGGAACCATATGCCTGTCCTGCTGTGGGAACCTCATTTACTGTAATAACTTAGCTATCAAGCTGTTTTGCTTCAACATGAAGAGTTGTCCTGGTGACTGTCACTGGGAAAGGGCAAGGCAAAAGTGTGATGAGAAACTATGGTTACTATAGCTGGAATGCAGCCCTGGCAATCAGTCACCATATATGCTCAGCAGCAAGCTAAGACAGACCTCTTGTCCTTGTTTCTAGAAAGAACACCTTGCCCTTCTGTGTAAGATCAGAAATACTTGCTTGGAATATTGGGAGAAAGTGGAGGCATGAAAAATTCATGAAGCATTTAATGAAACATTAATTAGAAAATATGAGAATACTTAATTTTAATAAAAAATGTAAAGCAACTGGGAGAATTAAATTCAGCTTTGTCCACCTAAAGGTTTGCAAGGTGTGTGTGTGGGGGGGGGAGGGGGGCGAGAACTTGCATGGCTTTTTCCCATTCTCTAAATGTGCTTTCCCATGATTTAGAAGACAAGGTGCATACGGTACATAAAAAGAAAACCTCTTTAAACCCTGGTTGCAGCGTATAGATTCCTGGAGGCAGAGGCAACAGGTGTAGCAGGAAGCACTGAACAACACTAATCCATGGTGGCAGAACATATGTTTCTACTTACTTTTACAATGGAAAATTAGTTTTAAAAGCTACAGGCATGTTAATAGGGTTTAGACCTATGTCACAGTCAGACTATTTTATTGAGCCTCAGCCACTCTTTCCCTGTTGCCATTTGTGGAAATAATCGAAACATTTGAAGGAATGGAAGACTATGTGGAAAAGAAAATAAAGCACAGTAAATAAATAAATAAATAAATAAAAGCAAGCACCACCAGGGTGGGAAAGTAATTTGAGTTCTGCCCTTCACATCAAATAAGATCTGACAGACTCAATCTTGTCTCCAGTGTACTTAAAACCAGAATGAAATTACTTCAAATTCAGAACCATGGCACTTGGGGCCCAGTGGTGTCTGAGGGAACATGTAAGGGTTGAATGCAATAGGATTTTGCTGTGATAACTGCTGTTAAAGGACAATTTTCAAATTTGTGCAAGAGCTTCCCCACATGCTAATTAACACATTTCTGGAACGTATTATGCATTATGGTGCAACTGTAAAGGTTGTCAATCCACTTCTATTAAAATAAACAGTGGAATATGCAGTTGCCATTTCCTAGCCTGCTGGTTAGATTTGATCAATTCTTAGCCTAGAGTATTAAAAATATATGCACAGAAGTTTGTATATTTATTTATAGAGGAAAAGATTATTTTTTTTCCTGCTTGCTCTCTTGTTTTTCAATTCATTCCACAAAATGACATCCGACATGCAACATGCATTTTGATCAGCAGTGCTACTGTGAGAGGTCACAAAGCCAAGCATCCAGTTAATTAAAAACAAAACAGAACAGTCTCTTAGAATCAGCATCTGACTGTGAAGCTGGAAGAAATTTAGGAGATGAATACTGCTTCCACTGTATGGTGGAGTAATTGGCAAATTCAGCTGCACAATTGAAATGGAATGCATCCCTCTGGTTTTTAAAATATACAATTGGGGAGTTTCTGTTGTACTATTACAGTTGGGCTGGCTGCTGTCTTGCTAGAGTAAACCTGGAGCAACCCAATATATTTTGATGGTGTAAGTGAGATAATCAGTTACACTGGTGTCAATGAGATAAGGGGGAAAATGAAGTCTTATGTGATTAAGAGTTATTTGTTTTTAATTATTCAGAGAGGAAACTGGAGAGACAAATGGGCTGGCTGCAAAGAGTGTTAGCATATTCTTAGCTGGTGTTTGTTTGTTTTTTGGGTTTTCTTTTTTTTTTTTTTTTTTGCTACTGGTCCAAATATGGCTGCATGCAATATAGACCCAATCAGGAAATGAAATAAATGTCAAAAGCAAGTCAGTGTAGGCAGACAGAATCTGAGAAAAGAGAATGAATTGAAAAGTCTTTCTCTTTCCTCCAGAGACAGAAAAGGTTGTTTCTCCTACAAAGTAAAGAAAGATAGGAAGAAGGTACAGATGTTTGGCATAATCTCAACAAGCACTAAGCAGGGCAATTTGCTAATTAAACAAACTGAAGGAGGCAGGCACTGTAAAAAAAAAAAAAAAAAAGGGGGGGATTTCAGTCTAGCCCTTCCAGCAGGGGGCATTCACTTAGAAGGACA
>NW_017728992.1:31345162-31365906 GCF_001723915.1 Gavialis gangeticus
TCACTTAGAAGGACAAATGTATGCATCAGTGCAAAGGAAGGGACATACACAGTGGCTGTAAATCCCATCTATCCAGACACCTAGGAAATAAATTTTGACAGTGTTGCTGGAGGGAACAGAAAACGAGACACATTTTAATGGGCTAAAGACTGAATTTGGATTTTAACATTTAGCTCTCATGAGCCAACCCAATTCAGATTTTCCAATCATAGGCAACCTGACAAAGGATGTCACAGACAGACATGTCCCTGTTTTCTAAAAGTTACCTGTGTGTTTTAGCTGACTGCTAATTTTAAGATCGAAATATACTGGTCATAGGTGTTTTAGAGAGTGAAGTTAGTTCTGGATTGGCCCCTTCTGGAGTTCAGTTTACAGCTCTGTTCATTTCTGTATGATCCTGAGCAAGTCACTAGCACTCCTTGTTTCTCTGGATTCCCAGCTATAAAATAGAAATGATATTATTTCCTTTCTCCTAATCTTTATCTAATCCAATTTATATTATAGGATTATTGGGGTATACACTATTTTTCTCACTTCCCCTTCATGGAAGGGTCAAATGGAGTTCTGGCCTTGCTTGGAGCCTCTAAGCATTGTGATGAGGGTGGTAATGATAATGATAATAACAATACAGTTCCCCAATTAAGATTACATTTGCATTTTACTTATAAGCATACTAATTAAGACACCAATTAATTTAAGCCATGCTCAATGTAAGCATGTTTTGGTAAATCAAGACATAAGAATTCTTCCCATATAGTTCTGTACCTGAAACAATAAGCATATTTTCCTCAACAAATATACAGCAAATTTGTAGCTACCATCTTAACATGAAAAACCCTTTAATTATAAATGCCAAGCACAGATGTATAATTGATATCATAATATAGTATAGGCTGAAATTAATTTCAAATGAATGATGGGGACAACAAACAGTGAATTCTTAAACTGCTAACTAGCTAGCTGGCTTTCTTCACTCCAAGGCCAAAGTATTCAGTCACTAGGCCCCATCTCTTTCTTCATGGGTTGATAGTTTTTCATTAGTTTTCAACTACAGTAAATGACTCTGACATGAAATGATTTGGGGTAAATTATAAATATTCTCTTGAAAGTTAAACCCAAAGTTAATATCCAGGCTCAATATTTAAAGTCATGAGTGGGGTATTCCCAAAACGATAATTCAAATGCCATACAATCTAACTAATAAAGCCATTCCCTGGTAACACTCATGGGCCAAATCCCAGATTCACTGCTGGAATTATGTAAAGGAGGGGGGACAAAGATATTTATAGGGTTGTAAGCTCCTTAGAAGTATTATATCAGAACTAGGCAGTGTAGAAGGGAATAATACTACTTGAGAAGCATCATGCTATTATTAAAAAAAAGCAAGAAACAGAATGTGTTTTGAACTAGGACATGCTGCTGATGCAAGGGTACTCTCTGGGGCTTCTGCATAGCTCTCTGTAGCTGTGGAGTCAGGATATATGCAATAAGTAGGTTGATAACCTAGTTGAGTAGGAAGCTTCCCTTCCAGCAATCTCTTGATTGGACAGTTGACATCCTATCCCATTGTTGGAAAGGATTTCCTCTCTTTGAAGGGGACATAGGAAGAAGCTCCCTACAGCCTCTTCCCCTGAAGGATATAAAGCAATATTTGGCTGGACTAGACTATTTGGTATGATGCATTCATTTTGTGACTGTCTGCACTCTGGCAGTTTGCGACTCCCCTCTTTTTCTCTCTCTCTTTTTTTCCTCCTAGAAAGTGCAAGTGAAACAGACAGGCAGCAATCTCATGTGTGTTGTAATCTATCCTCCCTCCAGGGCTCTTTTCTTTACTCCTGCTACCAATTACAGCCCTCCAGTCCTAGTCAGTAGGACTCTATGATCATTCCATACCAAGAATTAAGCTTTGTATCTTAACATCAGTTCAATGATTCTATGCAGTAGGGAGCTTAATCTCCCCAAATTATTGTGACAAAACATTATTCATCATAGTTTTCATTTTGTCACAGATGCATTTTAAGGGTGCTGGATGCATTTGTGACATGGGTGTTTTTAGCAGTCCTTCACATTAGACCTATTGCCAGAACTATCCTGACAAAAAGCCAACCTTAAATCAGGTTGATCTTTAAGGCTAGGTGCAGACATTCAAAAGCCTGAGGCAGAATTGATCTAAGTTATGCAGTTTTTGTAAGCAGCATAGTTTAGATCAGTAGCAAACAGAACACATTCACCTCTGGGGGTGGAGGGGATCTTACACTGAGTTCTACCATTTTTAAACAAGTCTGTGTGCGCCAAATCTCTGTCCTGTTATGGGTATAGACTGGTTTCTGATCACTTCTATTGGTAAAATCATAATGTCTGTACCTGGCCTAAATGATCTGTATCACAGATATTGCTTGGCATTTTTCTTTAAGTATTGAAGTAATATGATGTCTTCCTTCAGGTGTATTTAAGATAAAACACTACTTTTTAAATCAAACAGATTTCCTAATTTATCTGAAATACCTAAAGTAGAGTGCTATAATGCTATAGTGCTATCAATAACTTACAGTGGAAGTTTCTTTACATAATAATCACTGAAATACAGCCAGATTTCGAGAAGAGCATAGCATTTGCTATAGAAAACTAGAACACAGTCCTACAGCAATTTAAGGCAGGAAATCAAGACTTTTTTTTTTTTTGTCTTTAGAGTAGCAGCTTGCAATTGCTCATTTTAGAATTTGGTTAGAGAAGCAAGGTTTTCTCTGAGGAAAAGTGCTATAGAATCTTTAATGACCACAAGTCATCTGGACCATTATTGTACTTCTCATCTTAAAGCTGGAATCTCAATAAGGCTGCAGCATGTTGCTATTCAGATCATAAGCAATGTATGGGAGGGATAAAATGACTATAGATAATCACTCTTCAAGCTAAGAAAGCAGCATGTCAAAATAATATATATATTTAAAAACCTCACCATTAGAACATTTGTATTAATGGTTACTGTCTGTTAGTGTTGCATCTAGGTCTCAGAGGAATCATGTCAGATCGCAAATATCCTATGGTGAGCAGTACATGGGAACAAAAGGTATAAGGAAGTCGGGTGGTAATTTGTATTTTATAGGCCTAACTCTACAATTGTGATTCACAAGTATAATTTTTACCTGTGCATCCCATCCCAGGTCTACATTCTTCAGTAACGTCACAAGAGTGAAGAATGACTTACGTGAGTATAGTTTCATATCATGAAGATTATTCCCTTTTGTAGTCGCCTAAGCCATTAGAACCTCCACCCCTTATTTCTTGCCCTCCAGTAATGATGGTAACTGTCATTGACTCTCTTAAAGGAATCCCCAGGTGGGGAGACAATAACAGAATAGATAAAACTGTCCCATGATGTATTACATTTATCAGGCATCGCAAAAGGAATGGTGGGGAGAGGAAGCAGCAATATGAACCCTCTGTGTGTTTTTCTAGTTGTTCATTGTCACTGGCCCTCACACCATTCAAGTCTCTATTTGCCATTTCTGCACAGGTCCCAAGACCTATCCAGCATTCTCTGTGAAGTACAGAGGCTAGAGAGGGAGGCTGTCTAAGCCTCAATACCATGTAGGAAATTCATTCATGGAGTGGATCTGAGGCATAAATATTAGTACTATTTGAACCTGTTTATATTTAATCTTCTTTTATTAAAATAATATAGTCATCTACTATAAACAATGTTTGACACATTCATAATAGTATGACTATTTTGGGGGTTGCTTTTAATAAAGGACATTCACAAGTGCACATCATACATTTAAATTCCTCAAAAAATGTCAGATTTAAAAATGACAGTATGTCAAAACAAAGCAAAGCAAAAAAGAAAAGCATCTACTAAAAGCCAACCTCTAGAAAAGGTTCTTTAAGCCTCTAAGCCTATTAATAAGGAAAAATAAATCACATCTAAGATGACAACATTGACTTGATGCGATGTGTGATAACCCACTCAAGACTGGTGTTCAAAATGTAGCAATGGAATCTTTTCTGTAGCACTGACACAAAACTGTCTTAAGTAAATAATATACAATATTAATTTTTAAATAAAGTTCCTTGAATGTATAACCTTTAACATAACACTGTAGGTGACAATCTCCTCCCAAGTGGAATAGAACCAGCTTGCTCAGTGGCTCACGCACATTGGACATAGGGTTAAATTGTTAACCCTCATGTTTCCAAGTTTAATCAATAACCAACGGTTGTTAGCATTTTGGTTTGGGTGTAGAGCACATATGGAAGACCTAGTATCTCAGTTGTTTTTTGTGGCCTTTACTTCAAAGAGACCCCCTTATCCAATCAAGTGAAGGTCCTGCATTTCTGTACTTTTGCAAACGTTTATGGTTGCAGGAGGGCTAATCTTGCAAATTACCTGGATTCTACTGGTTTTGTGCCTTCTTTTCAAGCATCGCCTTTGCCAGAAAAGATAAATCAGAGATCTATTAGAATATAGCAAATCCAAAAGGAAGAGAAACAAAACAAACAATCTCCTCCCCTTGCCCCCCACACCAATTACTTCCACTTCATTACTCCTGGATGACAGAACATACCGAACTCATGCAAGAAATAGTGCTAGTTCTTTTAAAATAAGGGAAAATGGCTATTAGCTAGATTACTTCATGCTATTCTGTGTTCAGCTAATTGAACAGAAAAATATTTATTCAGAGAGATGTACTCTGAATATTAGTATTTTCTTTTTTCCTAAGAAAAAAGGAATTTTACTTGATTCTATCTTCTGTTTGCTTGCTTGACTAGCCAAGGTTAAAACTGCTAATGTGCACTACTGCAGTGAAGCATATAACTGCTTCACATCCAGATTTTACTTACTCCTGATTCACTGAAAATTACTCTGAATAGGCAAACCAACCATTTCTAAGAACAAACAATACGTGATATTTTTTTTTAGTGAGATTAATTTGTTCTGAAAGAACCAGAGTCAGACCTACTGCTCTAGTATTCCTTCTGAGAAACTTAGGACAGAAGACCATCAACACGGGTCAAGATACATGTTTAACCTTAATTTCTAAAACCTAATCCTTAATCCCCATTCTGGTCCCTCCACATCTGGTGATAAAGCATATGGCTGCTGCTACTAAGCAGTTTGGAAAAGACTGCTCTAACTGAATTATGTGTCAGATAGCAGTAATATTTAAATAAAGAAGCTTCTAGTCTTGAAAAACTGAGGCACTCCAGTATCTTTGTAAGATTTGATAAGTTGCAAACAACTGGAACAAGACTTGCACCTTAAGGGCGCGTCCAGACTAGCACGCACATGCCTCTTGCCCCATCTCAAACCCCTTTGAGGCGGGGCAACAGGCACGTGCGGGAACGAAAAAATGTTCCCTGCTCTGTAAGTTTGTAGCACGGGGAGAAATTAGACTGCTGGATATCCAGGGGTCTAAAAAAATTGAAGTTTAAAAAAGTAGAGCAGGGCACGGTCTCCTGAGGCAACTGGAGGCTGGGTCCTCCACTGAGACGCTCTGGCTGCCAGAACATCTCTGTGGCTGGCCTCTCACCCTGGTGCTGAAGCATGCGGCCGGCCAGGCCGTGTGTTCAGCACCATGGCTCCAGCGCCTGTAAACAAGGGGTTGGGGGGGCTGGAGGAGGGGACCATGGAGGGACCCCCGCTGGCCCTGACCACTCCCCCAGCCCCCTGACCCCTGCCTTGGGACAGAGTGTGGAATAACCCCACGCCCTGCCCCCACCAAGGGGGCCCTGCCAGCTGGTGTCTGGCCCTGGCCCTGGCCCTGGCCCCACCCACCTGCTGGAGTGGCGCAGGGGGCATGACCATGATGGGGGCAGCAGTTTGCCATGGTTTCCCCAAATGTGAGTCTCTTTCCAGTGGGGGGCCATGCTGCAGGGTAGAGCATGGTGGTGCTGCAGGGGGCTTGGAGGGCTCTGTCCCCCCTCCCCTGGGTTCTGGTGCTGCTTCATGAAGTCTGCTGCAGCTCTCCCTTTCCTGCCCCAGCTGGGAAGGGGCTCATGCTCCCCAAGACTGACAGGGGCTGCTGCCCCCATCAAGGGCCCTGGTCCCTCCCACTCCAGCGACAGGGTGGGGGCATGGCCAGAAGCTGGCTGGCAGTGCCCTTTGTGGGGGGGCAGGGGCAGGGACAGAGGTTATCCCCCCCCAGCATTTGGCAGAGAAGACAGAAGGAGGTTTATTTCTCCATTTGCCCCAAGCAGGAAATGAATGGCGGTGGCAATGGTAGGAGTGGTAAGACCTGGCTGCAGTCCCCTGGGGTAGAGGAGGGAAATAACTCCCCTCCCTGCTTCCTCTGCCTCAGGAGCCATGCTGGCCCACCGCTTCAGCAGTGAGGTGGGGAGCCCCCAGCAGACCCAGCTCAGATCCTTGCTGGTGGGATAGGGAGGGGGGAATTAAACACCTCTCTGGGCAATTCAGCCTGCACTGGCCATGCCCTGCCCCCCCCCAGCACAGCTTCTCTGCAGCTGACAGTGTGCTCTAGCACCCCCCCGGCTCTTGGCCTGAACAACTGCAGGCATATGCCCACTGTTCCTCAGTCCAGAGGGAATGTCTGAGGTGTTACAAACTGGTTCAGCCTAGCCAGGTTAGACTAACCTGCAAAGGTTGTATCAATTCAGGCTCTGGCTTTTTGAATGTCTGACTTTAGCCATAGGGGGTATCTCTATCATATTCCCAATCTGAAGCATTTTGGCCATATGCTATATTGACTCAACCTGAATGAACAAACAGAAGAAAGGGTCAGAGACTGTTTCCATTAATACATGGTATTAGAGACAGAACTGCAAGGCAGCTATGATAGTTTGTGATGTATCTAAAAGAGCCTGGCAGTAAGAGATAACGCATACAAAAAATAACATGAACTCCATAAGGTATAAAGTGAAGGAGTGGAAAGACTATCCTAAGCCCGTTTAGATTAAAACACGAGACAGGAATAAGTGGGGGATATGAAATCAGATTTAGCCTTCGGTTGCATTTCGGATGTAGGATCCTACCACCTCTAGAACTAAATCTAGCTATACCTTAGCTAAATTTAGATGATACAGAGATAGTACTACTTCTAATGACAATTAATAATTTGTAATTATTATAAAAATTGTAAATAACTTCTATTTAAAAATGTATCTATTTTAAATATTTGTGAAGGAATCTTGTTAGCTGTGGCTTGGACACTCTTTAAACTACCTAGTGTGAGTGCCAGAATATAATGAAATACATGCTGCTTAAACAAATTTTAATTTTCTGACCCCCCCCCGACTTCTTTTTTTCCTATGTTTCTATGATGGTAATGTTTCACAGAAGTAAAGAGGAAATAGTTTTTCACATGACATAACCAAGAGAGAAAAGAGAGAGACTCCCAAGCTACATAATAAAAGAGAAAATCAACTACATAGAGACTGGCAAATGGCCTAAAAACAACTGAAAATGCTTTGAACAAGATCTTTCATACATCTGTTCCAGAACTTCAGTATTTGTAACATTCCATCGTCATTTAACCAATGTGGTACATGCAGTAATTAAAACAAAAACAAAACAAAAAAACCCACTCCTGAGTGGGGACCTTGGGTGACTTTTGCAGGGCTTTACCAAATGCTTTAATCTAAACATGTGATAGCACATTTTATGTTTCTATTTATCACTTACTTAACTCTCAGTGAATATTCTGTCCAACACATAACACTCAGACAGTTATAAATTAATAGGTTTAATGAGATATGTTGCACTTGAAATTGCAGATTACCATGGAAGCATACTCTTGATACCCTTTAAGCCAGACACTTGTTTTTAAATAAATAAATAAAACTAGCTTTTTACATTAGTGAAGGAAATCTGAGCCACAACAACTAGTTCCCGTTGTAAATTTTTAAGCTGTGCCCACTCATGGCTTACTTTACATATCTGTCATACCATAGGACCCTATATTTTGTAGGCCCAAAAATAATTTTCCTAATCACATGGAGAAAAGGGACTGAAAAATATGCACTTTAGTCAATAATAACCTATGTTAACTGATTGCTGGACAGAGGGTTAGTTCTTCACTTTTTAACTATTAAGTTTAGGTAGTGTTCTCTTAAAATCATACATTCCAAATTATGGGTTTTTTAATTTTTTTTTTTTATTTATGGTCTGGTTCCTTGGAGATAAGAGCTGCATGTGAGAACTCTAATTTCCAATGCCAAACATATGGAGTACTGACAGAAGTGCAAAAAAAATGCAAAAAAAAAAAATGCAAAAAAAAGCACTATACCAGAAGAGAATCACCTCAGTTTGACCCAGCTCCCCACTGTCTGTATAGATCATGTGCTTCAATGGGGCATCTCGACACTTTTATTTAAAACTGATTCAAACAGCTAATAGAGAAAGCCACCAAAAGCCCTGCTGAAGTGCACAATCTATACAGACATTGGGCGAGCCTGGTCAAACTAACGTGATGCCTCTTCCGGGGACGTGCTGCCCTAGGTGTGGGGGTACTCTGTTTCATGTCTGTAAGCAGCATTAACTAGAACCTAAGGAGCAATTATTAAACCTCCATCTGGTGTCAGCATCCACCAACAGTTACCACAAAGAATGTGTTAGTGCTGAAATCACCACAACATAAAAATCCATGAACTGGCTTTAGATTAGCCACCCAGATTATAACTGCTAGCAGTTCAGCCATGTCAGTAATGAACTCATCAGGGACTGCAAAGCCTGCCCAAGAAGATGAGCAAATGCTTAGGTGATAGTTGGGGAAGGTAGCCCTTACAAGTTGTACCATGGTGTCTGGTACTTGGGAGAAAAATAATTAATTCAGATACCACATTAAGGTTACTCATCAACAAAAAAACATTATAAACACTTCTGAATTGGGATATTTTATGTTTTCTTCTGTACATACTTTTTTCAATTGAACTTGCCACCAACTTATTTTATTACACCAACTTATTTCAATTGAACTTGCCACCAACTTATTTTATTTGTGACCCATTTGGATTAAAGGGACAGTCTCATAATTAAATGGAAGCAAACAGTAGTCAAGTATATGGCAGTCAACTTATATATGAGTGTACCTGAAATCAAACTGAATTCAAGATAAACCTATATCCCTTAAGAAGTAAGAGTCCACTGGATTTTTGGGTAGACCTGCAAAGCCTCAGTCAAAGCTGACTGCAAACTCTTTGGCTTTATTTTGATATCTGAAAATATTTGAAGGCTGCTTTGTACATTTCAAGTATAAATTGAATTTTCTGGTAATATCATATAAAATAAATCATGTTCTTTTTAACATGGCAAATGGCTCCATTCTCAGTGAATGCTAGTCTGTGTAAACTCTTGTAAAACTGTGAGAATGTAAGATTATGTAAGTAGATGTTCAAACCCATTGAAAATGAGCACTTCCTGTCACAATATGATGTGACATGGAAAAAACAGGTTTCCTATCAAGTGGAGCCTTCTTCAATTTCAGAGTGTGGGAACTCAGGCAGACCAAAATAAAAAAAAAAAAAATCAGCAATATGTTGTAAACTGAATTGTAAAAGGGTCACCTGGCTTTATGGCAAAATCATGTTCTGCTTTTTGTTTATTACTAAGTAAACAAAAGAAACAGAACCCTGCTATAACTGTGCCCTCTCCCCACCACACCCAATAACATGAAAATCAATTTATTTGTACATTACATTTTCAAATGGTATCTTCTTCTCCCCACTTTACATCAAACCCAGGCCAGAGTAAAAGACAAGGACAATCCTGAGTAAATGCACTACAAGAATATACTGTTCTTACTCAAATCCAAAAATGATTTTTTTCCCCATTTAATGAAAAGAAAAATAAATTTCTTATAATTTTCCATGCATAATATTAAATTATTGGAGGGTCATTTCTGTATGTTAAATTAAGTGTTGTTTTGGATTCAGGTAAATATGGTAATATTAAACCAGTCCTTATACGTGTTTTAGTTATAAACTTTGTAATAATAGTCTTCTAAATGTAAACCTGGTTGGGACTGATGTCTTATGAACAAACAGATTAGTTATAAGCAATCGTTTAAGTAACTATTAGATCATTATACAGGCAACCCCTGCTTAATGCTGTTTTGCTTAGCGCTATTTTGCTATAAGACTGATTTTAAACTGATACCTGATTTCACTTAGCGGTCAGCAAGTTTCATTATAATGCTTGTGGTTGCCATCTTGGGTCATTAAAAACACATGGGATCACCATCTTGGATTGTCAAACACTTTCGGTTTCCCTTAACACTCAGTTTTTCAGGAACCAATTAAGAGTGTTAAGCGGGGGTTGCCTGTACCATCCATATACCCCCACCCCCTTCCCCTTTTCTCGGTAGTGATAAATACAGGGAAAAAGCATGTGATCCTTCTACTGAAGATTCCTTCTTCCTAGGCCCGTATACCTGAGTAAAACAGAAAAAAAAAACCCATTTCTTGTTCTTTCAGTGGCTACCTGCAACAGCATGACAAAAACTCTATCACTTGTACAAAGACCACAGACTTCATGTGGTTGAAAGAGGAGTGGTTGGAGAAGTGAAAAGCAGACCAAAATTCAGGAGCAGCATGTGGCATGGCCATAAAGCCAGCCTCTCCCTCACCTACTTCCTCAAGTTATCACAACCTTTAGTTGCCATAGAACCTACTACATGTTTTCTCTGTTTTCTAATCATGCAAAAAGAATTAGACCAACTTGCATTGCAACATGGCATATCCCTGGCATCAGTGGGGCATGCTAGAAGGGAGGGACAGGTTACAGAGGTGGGTGAATGTGAATAGGATGGGATTCAATACTGACACATGCAGGGTACTGCACTTGGGCAGAAAGAACCAGCAGAATACCTATAGGCTGGGGAACTCCCTTCTCGAAAGCACAGTGGCAGAAAGAGATCTTGGAGTCATTATTGATTCTAAAATGAACATGGGCTGCGAATGTGAGGATGCGGTCAGTAAGGCTAACTGCACCTTGTCATGTATTCACAGATGCATCATGAGCAGATCTAAGGAGGTGATCCTCCCTCTCTATGAGACACAGGTCAGGCCACAGTTGGAGTACTGTGTCTAGTTCTGGATGCCGCACTTCAGGAGGGATGTGGACAACATGGAGAGGGTCCAGAGGAGGCCGCCGACATGATCAGGGCAGCAGGACAGAACCTATGAGGAGAGGCTACGGGACCTGAACCTGTTCAACCTTCACAAGAGAAGGCTGAGAGGGGATCTAGTGGCTGTCTATAAACTTACCAGGGGGGAGCCGAGGGGAATGAGTGAGACCCTATTCCCCCGAGCAGCTCCTGGAGTAACAAGGAATAACAGCCACAAGTTGATTGAGAGTAGGTTCAGGCTAGACATCAGGAGGCACTACTTCACAGTCAGGGCAACCAGGATCTAGAACCAGCTTCCAAGGGAAGTGGTGTGGTTCCTACCTTAGGGGTGTTTAAAAGGAGGCTTAATAATTACCTAGCTGGGGTCATATGAGCTTAAATTTATCAGGGATCATATGAGTGGCTAGGATCTGGGCGGCTAGAATCTGGAACCAACTTCCAAGGGAAGTGGTGATGGCTTCTAGCCTGGGGGTCTTTAAGAGGAGGCTTGACATTTACCTGGCTGGGGTCATTGGAGCCCAGTTTTCTCTTCTGCCCAGGGCAGGGGTCTGACTAGAAGATCTGCAAGGTCCCTTCCGACTCTACATCTATGAATCTATGAGCCCAATATTCATTCTTGCCCATGGCAGGGGGTCAGACTTGATGATTTGCTCAGGTCCCTTCTGACCCTACATCTACGAACCAATATGGTCTTCCAAGTTAACCTGGGCAGGCTCAGCATGGTTCACCATGCATACAGGGGATACACACCTTTGTTCACTAAGATATATAGCCCTAAATGCATTTACAGTGCTGAACTTATGTTGTAGAAGGAAAAGGCACAAGGCCTTTTCAAGGCCCTTGAATGTAGTGGATGGTAGTAGCTTCTGAAAAGGAGGCAGGGAATAGGAGGGGCAATACCTATATATACTGAAACTCTGGTCAATGCAGTACTCCTGAATACATCAGGCATCACATTCGATGGACTTGGACTTTCTGGACTGTAGCAATTTGAGACAAAGGAGCCATCTGACCACAGTTTCTCCTACAATAATTTCTCTCTGTCACTCAGCATTTTACTTCTCCTCTCCATTTCTGCTTTTACAGTTAAGAGAAAATGTATCAGGTTTAGATCCTCAGCTGCAAATCAGAAGAGATCCATTTAAACCCACAGAGCTATGGCAATTTACATCAGCTGTGAATCCTGGTGGTGTTATATGTAATCTCTGCTACAATTCAAAAGAAGAATCAAAGAACGGCTTGTATGAATCCCCCCCCTTCTCTCCCGCCATTCCTAGATTTTGATTATTTTTCCCCTAGGATCTTAGACCTAATCTTATACTCTACATGATAAACTCCAATTCTGAATACAGAGCACTTGCATGTCAAGACATAACATAGTATTGATTGAAAGTGGATGGAAAGATAACCTTTTGCATTTATATATGCTGCAACAAATTCTGAAATCCTAAGGGAGATGGCAAAGACTGTATTCATAATAATATTTACAGTTGTCATCATTAAGATCACTACAATGTTGCCTTTGCCAGTACAGTAGATAAAAGTTACCATGTACTAGATGAGCAAACTGAATGATTTGTAAAAGTGTGCTCATTTTTTGTTTTCTAATCTTTGTGCACATATCAGCTAATGGATTTAGATGATTCTTCTGTCCCCTCAGATAGATTTTATGGATGGATATAAATTCACATGCACAGGAACAAATAAAATCTTAAGGTACTTGAGCTTGACTCCCCTGCTTTGTTGCCATAGCTGAATACAATATTGAGAGATATTTAAGAGGCCTTATATTCAACAGAGATGTCCCCTCCCCACCACCAATTTGCCTAGGCTGCCTAGAGAGGGCTTACTTCTGCAAGCAGCTAAACACTCTTGTTCCTAATCCAGGGAAGCTTTTAAGCCCACACTTAACTACTTCATTGGGTGCTTAGTCTTGTTGTATTCAATTTATAAAGGTAACCCAGCAGTAAGTAGTTAAGCTTATAGAGGCCAATGTTTTTTGCAGGCATGCTATGAATTAGTCTTGCACTCTCCCCAAGTGTCACTGACCCATCTGTCCAATCTACTGCTATGCTTTCTGCTTCCTTCCCTGTACTCCTTGTACAGTTTGGTGCTTTGCTTTGCTTTGTTTCCTGCCCTATAACCCACTATGCTGCCTGTCCCCTCTGCAGTGTCATGTGCCACATACAGGGTTCATCTAGATAAGACACTTACTGTGCAGTAGTTCATTACTACTGTACAGTAACTCATTAGTATTGTGCAGTAGCATCACTACTGCACAGTAAGCCTCACCAGGCAACCATGCTGGGACGCTACTGCAGAGTAATGTTGGTTACTGCGCAGTCATTTAGTACTTGGTTATGCACGTACTAAATGACTCCACAATATCAACTGTGCAGTGGGCATCTCATGTAGATGTGCCCACAGAGACTGCCTCTGATTTAAGCTATGATTAGAAAACAGAAACTCCTGGATCCTTGCCCCATGCTTGAGCCCTTGAGTTCTCTGCAAATAACCCATTGAAAAGCTTACTTCTCCATTTTCTTTTCCTTTCTCCTCTCTTATTTTACTAGGTATCAGGGAAGTAGACAATATATAAATCTGTGCACAAAACAACAGGAATACACTTCATTTTACGCATGATATGCACCAGCAGCTATTAAAACCTGACAGCATTGAAAGGCCATGACCATAATTTATCTGGTAATGCACTGGTCACTGCATTTTTGTCTGAGTGTTTGGCTTCTCCATCCTCACTGATAACACGAAAGAAGGACAAAGTGAATTCTAGCATCAAATCTGCTGTTTTACACTTGAACTGGCACAGTGAATCAATATGCAAGTGAGACACTTGTACACTTGCAGTGCATAAAGTAGAACACTTCCTTCTTACAATTACAGGAGACCTTTGACTACCTGTGAGATGAGGAAAGAAAATCCAAAAGGCTGTGCTATCTGAAAGAAGGTGAAAGGGCCACTGCACAACTCCCCCACTACCTCCCTGCACAGAAATCTTTTTCACCAACAAGCCACAGTCTTACATCATCCCTTCATCCTAATCTTGTTTTTCTTCCAGCACTTGCTCCTTCTCTACTATTTCATTACAGCCTTGGTAACACACCCACAGTTCTATTAGGACATGAAAAGATTAGTTATTGACAGTCCTTAATGACTATCTTATTCACAGGCAGACAACCAACTCCACCCCTCTTTTCATAACATCAAGTGTAATAAAATGCTACAGCAGAAGACAACCATACAGCATAAACCTACAAAAAGTTCACAAAACCAAGCTGAAATTCCTTCCTGCCTCATGTCCTTGTGACAGGTTGTTTAGCAGAATTTACAGATTCATTGGAATCTGACAGGCTGCATCATGAATGCTTTCTCTATGGCCTTGAACTTGCACCCTCTGGGCTGTCAACCATGCGCTACCCTAGCCCGGGTCCCAAAATCTTCACTCTACACACACTGACACAATAACCTAGGAGGACATTAAAGATAAAATTTAAAGGGAAAATCTTATTGAGGAAACAACAGTTTTCTTTATTGGCCGGATACATCCTTGGAATAAGTGCTGCTCCACTGACTTTGTTTGAGTTGTACCTTCCAACATGATGTAAGTCTGGCTGAGAATGTTCCTTAGAAGCCTAAAATAACACAATTTATTTTAAAGCAACCAATGCATCAGACAGACATAGTGACCACAGTGTCTTGGGCCTCAAAGAAAGCAGGTTTAGCTTAATGTTCTACAACCCTGGGGAAAAGCAGATGATATTTATATTACTCTCTGCATGTGAACAGGAATAGGAAAAGGTTAGGGGTTATTCTATTAAGCAACATCATCACCGGACAGCATGAAAATTGTATTATATTTCCTGAAAAGATCTTGAGGGAATTTTAATGGGTCCATTGATGTTATTCTTTGATTCAGGCTAAATTAAGTGAAGACTTTATATTTATGAGTTTTTATTTGGCCATAGATCAATATTCTGTAGTAAGCTTCAATTTACCAGGTCTGTGTACAGTCAAGAAGCTTCTTTGCTATGATTTATGTGCATATTTTAATGACTAAACTCTGAATAATTGAATTATGAAACATCTCTCTCATGAAGGTACCTCAAAATCATGTCCAAACCTACTTCATAATAAAAGAATGGACCTAAAATGTTAACTACACAGCTTTCAGCTACCTCCTCTGGTGTGATGACAAGCTGTTCTTTAAAAGAGACTGAAGGTCAAAACAAAATTCAGGAGTTAAAAACCTCCTCGCTTCGAAGAATGATAGCTTTGTAGTTAGGAAAGAGAGATGGAACTCTTTACGAACGAGTTGAATTCACAAGTCTTAAATGGGCGCCCTGTGGGATCTTGATCTTTCTGTGCCTCAGTTTCTCATCTTCAAAATGGAATAAAAATAATTCCTTTGTCATCATTTTCTCTGTCTAGAATTTAATCTTTTCAGGAAATAGATTTTTTCTAATTGTGCATTTGCATGGCACCCAGAACAATTTTGCCTTTATTTATTATCTAGAGGTGACATCCTTTAGATAACAAGTGAATAAAAATAAATGAAAAATAATAGAATATGCTATTAGATGGTGTAAATAGCTCCTTTTAAAGTGTTGAACACTATATGGATTCTTCATGTTGTACTGACAACTTAACCAAGTGGGGGGGGGAAACAAGCATTATTCCACAAATACTACCCATAAAAATACTGAATTACTTTCAGAGAATGAAATGCTTTTTTTTTTAAATATTGTATAGTACGTTCAAGATCCTGGCTTGCATCATAAAGAGCTAAACTTGAAGGGAGGAACATCTGAGATTTAGTAACCTCATATTCCCCAGGAGAAAGACATGTTTTTAACCAAATTTAATTAAGAGGAGGTAAAATCCTAATGAAGAAAAGTAGTTTGTGGTTTTCACATGAATGAGCAGGGTCTTTTCATTTCACTGCATGAAACTGACTGTAATTTTTTTGTAACTTGAGTGATTCACAAAGCTCTATATATAATGGGATCATAGACACTGATATCTAGCTCCTCTGAAATACTATAAAGGCACTTAAGGCAGCAGGTTAGGATTCTCTTAAAGTAGCCATCTCTCTAACCATCTCTTCCTACACCTTTTCTCATCTCCACACTGAGAGCACCTGAAGATCATGACCTGGTACCAGCAATCATGGTCCACAACTAAAGCTCCCTGTATGGCCATATGCAGACAAGTGTGGACATGTGGTATGTAGTGCCACAGACCTGTCTCTGGTGCTGCACATGCAGGCATTTTCCCAGAAAGCGATATTCCAGGGTCAAAAAAACCCACACCAAAAAAAGTGGGTTGGTGCGAAGTGTCAAAGCCAGAACCTGGCCAGCCAGAAACAAAGTCTGGCTGCTTGCCAGGCTCCCTGCTGCAGGAGTGCTGTGGGTACAATTCTGCAAGGCCCCCAAGATTTCAGGTAAAGCTACTGGGGCCAGCACAGCTGCTGGCCCCAGCTTCCCCTACCACACCTGAGGTAACTTGCCATGTGCCAGAATGTGTGTGGTATGGGCATTTCCCGGGGACTAGCAGCAGTGCCACAAGATGTGCCACTGCTACTTGTCCCAGGGGAAACACTCTTTCTCACTCATTTGGATGCAGCCTATGAGGATTTATGTTGCAACAAAAGACAGCCTTCTGATCCAGGACCCTCCTAAATTAGGAAAATGGAAAAATTGAGTCAATTCACTTTTGCTTCCTTCGCCTCTTAACTGGTAGCTTAAATACTGAAAGGTAGTCAGCCATGTTATTCTGAAGTCAGACAGAAGGCAGGGTAGAGTTCCACTTTATAGAATAAGTGAGTCAGTGACGCATAAGCTTTCCTAAGCCACAGGTTGGCTCAAATTTTGCTCTGGTATACCTGGTGCTCTAGCCCTTAAAGCTGATGTAAAATCATAGAAACTTAGGTTTGAAAGGGACCTCAGGAGGTCATCTAGTCCAAAGCAGGTCCATACCCAACCAGATCATGCCAGCCAAATCCTTGTCTAGCTGGGTGTTGAAAACCTCCAAGGATGGAGCCACCTTTCTGGGTAACCTGTTTCAGTGTTTTACAACCTTTCTAATGAAAAACATCTTCCTAATATCTAACCTAAACTTTTCTTGCTGCAACTTGAGACCATTGCTTCTTTTTCTGTCATCTGTCACCACTAAGAACAGTTCAGCTCCATCCTCTTTTTAACCCCCCCTCAGGTAGTTGAAGGCTGCTATTAAATCCCCCCTCAGTCTTCTCTTCTCCAGATTAAATAGGTTCAGTTCCCTCAGAAGTCATGTCTCCCAGGCCCCTCACCATTTCTGTTGCCCCTCCACTAGACTCTCCCCAATTTGTCCACATCCTTTCTGTAACAGGGTACCCAAAACTGAACACAGTACTGCAGGTGTAGCCCCACCAGTGCTGAGTAGAGGGGAATAATCTCTTCCTTTGACCTACCAATGCAGCCCAGTATGCTGTTAGCCTTCTTGGCAACAAGGGCACACTGCTGGCTCATATTCAGCTTATTGTCCACTGTAGCCCCCAAGTCCTTTTCTGCAGAGCTGCTACTCAGCCAGTCAATCCCCAGCCTGTACTGGTCCCTGGGATTGTTCTGTCCTAAGTGCAGGACTTTGCACTTGTCCTTGTTTAACCTTATGAAATTACTTTTGGCCCAATCCTCCAGTTTGTCTAGGTCACTCTGAATCATAGCCCTACCCTCCAGTGTATCTACTACTTCCCTCCAGCTTCATGTCATCTGCAAACTTGCTGAGGTTGCACTCTATGCCATCTTCCAGGTTACTCATGAAGATAATGAAAAAAGTCGGCCGCAGGACCAACCCCTGGGGCACTCCATGTTATGCCAGCTGCCAACTCAACATCAAGCCATTGATTACTACCCTGAGCCCAATGCTCCAGCCAGTCTTCTACCCACCTTACAGTCCATTCATCCGGCCCATACACCTTAGCTCACCTGTGAGAATGCTATGGGAGACCATATCAAAAGCCTTGCTAAAATCAAGGTACACCACATCTACCAGTCTCCCCACATTCACAGAGCCAGTCACTTCGTCATAGAAGGCAATCAGGCAAGACTTACCCCTGGTGAATCCATGCTGATTGTTCCCAATCACCTTTTTCTCCTCCAAGTGCTTAGAAAAAGATTCCTTGAGGATCTGCTCCATGATTTTTCCAGGGACTGAAGTGAGGCTGATTGGTCTGTATTTCCCTGGATCCTTCTTCTTCCCTTGCTTAAGTATGGGCACTATGTTTGCCCTTTTCCAATCATCCAGGACCTCTCCTGATCACCATGAGTTTTCAAAGATGATGGCCAATGCCTCTGCAATCACATCAGCTAACTCCCTCAGCACCCTTGAGTGCTTCCCATGAACTTGTACATGTCCAGTTTTCCTAAGTAGTCCCTAACCTGCTCTTTCACCACTGAGGGCTGCTCATCTCCTCCCCAAACTGTGCTTGCCAGTGCAGTAGTCTGGGAGCTGACCTTAGCTGTGAAGACTGAGCCAAAGAAGGCATTGAGCACTTCAGCCTTTTCTGCATCCTCTGTCACAAGGTTGCCTCCTCCATCCAGTAAAGGACCCAACACTTTCCTTAATCCTCCTCTTGCTACCAACATACTTGTAGAAACCCTTGTTACCCTTCACATCCATTGCTAGCTGCAACTTAAATTGCACTTTGGCCTTCCTGACTTGTTCCCTGCATACCTGAGCAATGCTCTTATATTCTTCTCTAATTATTTGTCCAGGCTTCCACTTCTTATAAGCTTCATTTTTGTGATTTAGTTTACTGAAGAGTTCCCTGTTAAGCCAAGCTGGTTTTATGCCATACTTGTCTTCTGCCATACTTGCTAATCTTCCTGCACATTGAGGTAATTTGTTCCTGCAGTCTTAGTAAGGCTTCTCTGAAGTACAGCCAGCTCTCCTGGACTCCTCTCCTCCTCAGTCCAGCTTCCCAGGAGACCCTGCCCATGAGTTCCCCAAGTGAGTAAAAGTCTGCTTTTCTGAATTCCAGGGTCCTTACTCTGCTGCTCTCTATCCTTCCTTTCCTCAGCCTCCTGAACTCTATCATCTCGTGGTTGCTACTGCCCAAGTCACCATTCACTACTACATTCCCCAATTCTTCCACGATTGTGAGCAGCTGGTGAAGAAGAGTATGATCCCTACTTGGCTGCTCCAACACTTGCACCAGGAAGTTGTCCTCAGCACTCTCCAAAAACTTCCTGGATCACCTGTGCACCACTCTCCCAGCAGATGTCAAGGCCACTGGAGTCCCCCATGAGAACCAGGACCTGTGATCAGGAAACTTCTGCTACTTGTTTGAAGAAAGCCTCACCCACCTCTTCCTCCTGGTCTGGTGGTCTGTAGAAAACCCCCACTGCAACAGTGCCCTTGTTGCTTTGCCCTCTTACTCTAACCCAGAGACTTTCAACAGTCCTGTCTCCAGCTTCATACTGGAGGTCTCAGCAATCATATGGCTCTTTTACATAAAGTGCAACTCCATCTCCTCTGCCTCTCCTTCCTGAACAGTTTGTACCCATCCACGACAATGCTCCAGTCATGTGAACTATCCCACCAAGTCTTTGTTACTCCAATCATGTCATAGTTCTGTGATTGTGCAAGGGCTTCCAATTCTTCCTGTTTCCCAGGCTCCGTGCATTAGTGAACAGGTGCCTGAGGTAACTAGTTGATTGCTTTGATTTCTCAGGAAGTATGAGAGCACTTCCCTTGTAGCCCCATCCTGCTTTCTCTTCCTCCAGGAGTCCCTCTTCCCCACTTACCTCATGGCTTTTGTAACCTGTGATGCTGTTGAAAAGTAGTATTTAGGTACAAGGATTCTTGTGCCCATATTTTTGTCACATAAATATATTCCAGTGCCCTTTATTTCAGAAGCTCTTTGATACCACAGACATAAATATTGAAATCTGTTGGTTGTAACTGAATATCAAATAAAATTCTCAGAGGGAATAGGCATACAAAATACAGTGAAAATTAATGGCATGCTAACATTTTTGCAAGAATTTTCTGTCCCCAATTAATCAGATATCCAATGGGGCACAACAGAACGTATATTTTCTAAATCACACCATCCATTTAGCCTGGCATCCAAGGCAGAAAGAGCATACTTCACTATGGAGCATTAAAGAGAATAAAAAGGGAAAGAATATGGTCTAATGCAACAAACATGAGTTTGTTAGTTGTCATAATAGATAGGTTTTCTGGGTATAATCATCTCTCTTGAAGATTTTCAGCTTTCATAGTGATGAATCATTTGATAAAATAAAGGCAAAACTCTTAAGGAACTCTTAAGGAATACTCAAAACAGAAGGGGGAGGATTACGCCAACTCAAGGCGGAAAAATCCGGTCTGACACACTTTCTATTAAATCACAGACACAATAGGTACTGCACATTATTTTTTTGAGTTTTTGGTTCTGTTTAAAAGTTATGGGGGGATTTCAAAGTCTTATCTTATATCCCATATTCTGTGATTTTGTTAAGTGGCACATTTATATCTGTCAATGTAGAATTCTTTTTTAGGGGGAGAGGAGGTTTGAAATGACTCACTGTTGACCTAACTTTCTTCCCATTCAAGTCAAAGGGGACAACTGTTGTTCAGTAGTAGTCAGGCCAAGTGCCAAAT
>NW_017728992.1:31370906-31377809 GCF_001723915.1 Gavialis gangeticus
GAGGGCAGGAAAAGGCTGTTTGCTTATCTTTCCCCACTACAGAACTAGATTATCTGAAAGATTTAGTCTACAGGGAATCAAACATGAAACAAGTTTGACTACTGTTGTCAAAAAACAAAGACCCCATATAAATATAATTGAAATCTCTAGGGCTCTACCATGTCATGTTACATTAGATTAAGCACAACCAAAAATGAAGAATGTACAACATGCTCAAGCATATTATTAAATATGTCAGTGTCCTGACAAGGAAGAGCTGGATATTTTCCCTGGGGCACCTCCTCTATCATAAATATATTTTTGATATTTTGCATCTTCTTTCCCGATTACTAATCCCAATGAGTTAGATCTTACTTTCAGTTATATCTATGTATATTAAGAGTAAATGCACTGAGCTCAGTGTCTTATACCAACTTAAAATAAAATCAAAATGTATTCTTATATTCCACCAGTATCCAGACTCATAAAATATTCATCCTCATTTATTATCCTAGCAAAGATAAAACATTGAATCAGTGCTAGAAACACTGGTTTTCTCTTCAAAAGTGGTATACTTAGATAATAATGATTCATCAGGATAGATCAAGAGGCTGGTAGATTAATTATATTCTTATACCTTTCCATACATGGCAGCAATCTGTCTTCCTCTTAGAATTCTGATCCAACATATATATCGTGGGTGTACAACAATTAGAAACTCAAGTCAGAAGCCTCTGATAGAATGTTACATTTAACAGTCAAGAATTCCTAACCATATTTAGTGTATTTTAATTATTGGCAAAAGGGAGAGACAACACTAAGGCTGGTATGAATATGGAAATTGCTATGGATTTTTTACTACATCTTTTCTCAAGGGAATGAATATTTCCCTGTGCAGATGTGATGGGCTAGCTGGCAGTGACCTAGCCCAGGGGTTTTGAAAGGGCAAAAGGTGATTGGAGGACTTGGGATTCCCTTTCCTCACCAATCAGGCCCCAGAGACTCATCCCCCCTCCCCCTGTCCCGATTGGCCCCTTGCGTCACCTGGAGGGAGATAAAAGGGGCAGTGTGGGCTGACTCAGGGGAGAGACCAGCAAGGAACAACAAGGAAGGAGCTTCACAGAGCTGGCAAGAGCTGAGCCAGCGGGGTAGGAGCAGTGCCCCAGAAGAGCCTGAAAGAACAGGACCTGCAGGCAGCAGCAGGACCCTCAGCAACGCGGTGTGCGGCCAGCAGGAGAGGATTCCCACTAGGCTCCAGGATCCCCTACGAGAAGCTGCAGCCAGCAGGAGAGGCTCCCCCTGCCCCAGGAAGGATCTGAGCAGCGACCTGAGAGGTTCCCAGCTCTGTTTCCAGCTCCTCCAATCAGAGGCCAGGCAACTGGACATGAGGCCGGGGCTCCGGGAAGGTCAAGACCCCTAGCAAGCTGGAGCAGAGCCACCAGTGGTGGCTATGTGGCAGCATGCCTGCCTACCATGTGGGAGATCTGGGTTGAAGTCCCAGCTGAGGTGACTTGGGGTGAGTGAGATAGCAAGAAGCAAATCTTCTTGCAGTGGAAAGGAGCCATTGTGTTGCCCCCCACTTTCTCCCCCTCCAGGTACCAAGGCCCTATATTTCCTTGTCATTTTGCATTTTGTACCTTTTTATAGTTCACCAACCCGTATTGTTTGTTCTGCTGTTTATGTTTTATATTTTGTTAACCCTGTTTTTTGTCAATGATTGTAAGTGTCTAACCTTTGTTGAATCCTGCCCCCTTGGGGCAATGTAGTGTCCACTATACCCTCTGATTTATGCCTGTTATGTTCCCAGTATTAAAAGTTATATGGCTAAGTCCCCATTGGTGGTCTGGTTCTGCTCTATAGGGGGAGGAGAGTCTCTACACCTTCCACAGCACTTGTGCACCTGCTTTGATCCCTTCAACTGGAGAGGGGGTACCTCTTGGAGTACCGCCCGGGTTACACATACAATCTCTGAAAGCTATCAATTTAGACAAAGTTGCAATCAATTGGAGCACTTCCATCACCTGAAAATGGGCCATTCATGCTCAAATCTCACTTGGCATTATAAATACAACTATGGGTACATACAGATATTTGTGGAAGTTAGATTTTGTTAAAAAAAATCTAATTTAGCTTGCCCAGGTGTGGACCTTACAATTAAGATTCCTAGTCAGGTCGATCTAAGTGCAAAGTGTAGAGAAGTTCAGGAAGGTGAGATCAGTCTAAAAATGGCCAATCCAATCTAAGTTAGTTGTACCTCAGAGGTAGTCTAACTTAGATCAGGTCTGGTAAGTTCCCAGCACAGCCCCAGAGCTGGGAAAGTCCAACCACTAGCCCCAGTTCCAGGGGTACCTTTTTCCTACCCTTCTACTGGTATCAGGTTATTTTTAGCTCCCCACTCCCTTGCCCTAATCCCAGACAGACAACCCCTCCTCAGTTGTGGGTAGACAACCCTGAGCCCACCAAATCCCCTTCCTGCAAGCTGCACCCAGTGCTGGTTTTACCAGTGTTCACTAGTGCTGGGAGCCAAGGAAGTAAGTTGGGATGAGGGAGGGGTGGGGAGGATTGGGAGACTTGATTCATTGGGGGGTTGCTCATCTGGGGATAGGCAGCGAGGGAACTAAAAATAGCTCCTGGTCCTGGAGGGGAGAGAGCCTCCCAAGTCCCTCCACAGATCCTGCTCCTCCCCTAAAACCTCCAAGCTCCCAAAGACCCCCCCCAATTCTGCCAAATCTTGGTGGGTTGTACCCCACCAACCCTGCCGCAGATGCTGCTTGCCCCCTGATCTCCTCCCACTCTGCAATGAGCACTGCTTTTCCCTCAAATCCTGCCATACCCCCAAGACCCCAGAATTACCACCCCCATGGACCCTTCTTGCCCTTTGATCCCCACCAGCCCTCCCCTAGACACCTCTTGCCCCCCAATCCTTCCAGGTTCCACCACTAGCTCCCCCATCCCAACTCTCCTAAGATCAGGTAGCCATTTTTAACTTGATCTAACCACCCTGAACATTGGTACATACCTAAATGGCCACATTAAATGGTTAATATTGCTGAAGAGGAGGTTGCTAATTTTAAAACTGAAAAGAAACTTTAATAATCTCTTATTTCCTAATACCTTCTATGTGTCCTGAGCACAGGTACATGATAATTCAAATGTTTTGTATGATCAAAGATTAATTAAACCTCTTCATAACCAGTTCAATAAATCTAACATTGCTGTTAAATATTTGCCATTATATTTAGATGTAAGTGTACAAAAATGATATGTCCAAAAATACATATATGCACACATAAATATGTAAGTTACCCTATACTTAAAATACGCACATAGAAATCTTAAGAAGAAACATTTTTTGTAAAGAACTAAAAAGATGCTCTCTCTCAATCATATATATAGGATGCATTTACACATCACCCAATGGCTCTGTAGCGACACGCTATGTTCACCATATGTTGTGCTATGGTGAAGTAGCAAGCACGTGTGACATTTCGCCTTGAACGGTAGATGCTTTGGCCATTCACTGCTTTACAATATTCCTTCTTCTTTCTCAATCTTGGATGTCAACTGAAGAAAGCAGCAAAGCCTGTGCTTAAGTCCATCCCCATTCAAAACTGCATTTAAGTACTGAGGCTTAAGTCCTTGCCTAGAGTTAATTATATTGTCAATGAAGAAAAAAAGAAAGGAAAATGTCCTAAATATGGATGGTTTCTCAAAACAACCAAATCTTGTCTCCTTTTTAATAATAAATTCAGCCTTGATAATACACAGTCATTAAAGAAATGGTAAAACTGCATACAGTCATCCATGCCTGAAACCGTTTTGGTTTTTCCTGGTTGAGTGCCCTTTCCCACTTGAGACATCTCTGCTCATTTTAAAGGTTAGTTGCTGTCCTGATTTTTTTTCATTTTTTAAGAAACAGTTTGTGAACAGGACAATTCATCTGAAGGGAATGGTCCCATAAACCAAGCAAAACAAAACAAAAGGTCAGAAGAGAACTAGTTGATTACTGATGTTACAGCAAATTTCCCAACTGTATATTAAGGATCTAACGGTGTTTATAGACATGCTCTAGGAGGTAGTGGGGGGTGCTTTAATTAGTGAGCCACGTTAATTAAAGTGACCGAGTGTCACTTGTATCAGTGTCCCCATGCTGAAAAAACATCAGCAGGGTGCTCTAAACTAAAGTTCAAGCTTTAACAAGCTTTAAATCAGAGCACCCCACCACCATTTTTCAGCAAGGAGACACTAATAAATGTGACACTGGAGGCTGCTGGAGCATGTTAATTTCCATGCTCCAGCAGACTCGATTAATTGACTCTGCTCCGATGCACTGTATTTACAGTGTATTGAAGTAGCCCCCACTGCATATGTGTAAGTGTCCTAAATCACTGACAGTTGCCCTGAAAAAAGTTCAGAATTTCTTACAGTTGGTTAAAGAAATGTGAGGCATAAAGAACGTCCCTTAAATGTATTAAACACCTGTCATTTGCTTTGAAAGTATTTCTGGTATTTCTTAATAGATTGATAAAGGCTAAAGAAAGTATATAAGGGCTAGGGACAGAAATTACACATAAGGCAATACAAGTGATCAGAAACCAGTTCAAATCTTTAACACAACAGAAGTTCAGTGTGCATAAATTGCTTTCAAAATGGCTGAAACCAGTTTATAGATAAACCTGGATGGATGTTGTATCAGACTTAACTGATTTAGGTTAAGTTGGTTTATTGAACCAGATCCCCTCCAAATTCAAGTAGTCTGGGTCACTTCAGGCATGTGGCTGCATTTCCAGATTCAAAAGTGCATGTCTGTTCACTTGCTTATCAGTTCAATTTATGCAGTTTAAACTAACCTGCAAAGATTGAATCAATTCAGCCTTGGGATTTGACTGTCTGTACTTAGTCAAGGTGTTTTTTACTTCTATGTGCAGTATTGGAAAAAGCAGAGGTTGTAGCAGCTTTCATTTTGGTTTCCAATTTAGTCTCCTATTTTCAGTCATTAATATGTCTCTGGAACAAAAACCAAATGTTGTGTTGGACCTTTGACAAATAGCAGGTTATAGTAAAAGATTCCACTGTAATGAGGGAAAAGTTAAATTTGCACTAAAAATGTGATTAAATAATGTAGTTGGCAGCACTTTGGAAGCTTATTAACTGTTTACATGAACCAGCCTGTATAGAAGGATGTAAATCAACTCTGGAATCCTGTAACTCCCAACTGACTGCATACCCATGCACTCTCAACATTTGTGTAGCAGGATGTACTATCCTTCTGAGAAACCATCTGGACTTCATGGTCAAAACAATCCTTAGCACCACTGAAGAACAACCTGCTCTATATTGAATGGAAAAATTAAGAGAAAGATGAATGAGAAGCCTCCCTGCCCACAGGCTTTATGACAGTAATTTGATCTGAGTCCTAGATTTTGTCCATTGATTTGATCACTCTGAGGTAGAGCATTGTTGTTCCTCCAGCCTGTTGTCTGTGGAAAAGACAGGAGAGATGGTTTGCTTCCTAGGATGTTAAAGCAAATATGGCCTAGCTGGCTTCATGAGTTAGGAAGCTCTTTTAAAGGGATTTTTTTTTTCTTTTTAGTTTTGTTTCTTGGCATCCTCATTTCTTGAGCCCTGTACAATTTTTTACCATATTTTTGGTATGGTAAAAAATTGTGGTTTGGTTTTCATTGTACCGATTACATTCTTCTCTGGTATAAGAAAGCACAACTTTAAACTTGCTGGATTGAATTAAATTAAAATATTATACTACTGTATGAAATTAAGCAAAAAGCCATTAGTTAGAAAATAGGTTGCAACTCATGCTATATTAAGAACAATGGTTTATACAGAGTAAAAATAAATACATAACAATTTCCAGAATCATTAGTAACTAATGTCTTAGCAATTATTTACTCTAAAAAGAGATACTAAACTGAATGGACTTTATTTTTAGTGCTTAATTAGGTTGTAGTAAAGCTCAAATATGGTTTGTGCCAAATGAAACTAAATTTTGAAAAGGCAAAAAACTAAAATGTGTTTGCATGTACTCATTGCCTGATGCCTCAGACACAAACTGACTTTTGTAAGATGTAAGAAACAAATGCAGAAAAGACTCTGATTCTGGACTTTAATGCAACTAAAGGAAGGAAAGCACTTTGCCATTTAAAATAAAAAAGCAGCAGACCCTTAAGGGAAACTCCCATTTTAAAAAATAGAGTACAGAGTCCTTTCCCACACCCCCCTTTTATTTAAATATTAAAAATGGTTCCTCATGTTTAAATTAATTTGTATTGATTTTGAATATACTTTAGACATACATCATGCTGCATCTGGAGATTTTTAGTTTTTGTAACAGCTGAATAAAACTATGACTCGCTTTCTCCATAGGTCTACTAAACTCCACATTACGATGTTATGCTATAAGACAAGAGGATTAGATACATGTAATAAGTTTTATACTATTATGCTTCCTTTTGATCTTAATGCTTCTGACATTTTTGTATAAATAAATTAATTTCCACAAACCGCAAATGTTAAGTGATTCAACCTGTACACATTCAAAACAGAATGAAGCAGTTTTCTCTTCTCCAACTACCATATTTATTCAATAGAAGATGACCCTGATTATAAAATGATCCCACAATTAGATTCTATATATGGACAATTTATAAATTTGTTATAACTTTCCAGGTATAAAAGCTAATTATTGGAGATTTACCTTGAATTTGTCCCCTTCCCTGTACTGCAACAGGGAAAAAATTGGGGTAGCCCCTTTTGTCCCTGTTTCCCTCCAACTTTTCAGTAGCAGCCCCTTCCTCCTCTCTTTATAGTCAGACCCTGCTTTCCTTGAGCTCATAGGAATAAATATGAAAACAATGATCTTGAAAATAAATAGGGCTGTAGCAATTTGCATATAATACCCATATACTT
>NW_017728992.1:31382809-31384384 GCF_001723915.1 Gavialis gangeticus
CCTTATAGTCAGACCCTGCTTTCCTTGAGCTCATAGGAATAAATATGAAAACAATGATCTTGAAAATAAATAGGGCTGTAGCAATTTGCATATAATACCCATATACTTATTCATTCACAATTGATGTGTTACCTTTTTGTCAGACTGCTGCAAGTTTTAGCACATGTACTCCATAAACACACTTATGAGAAGCATTTTAGCACCTATATGTAGTACAAACTATACATGATATTAGTCCAAAAGCAAATGCTCATTATTTACCCTGTAGTTCATTGGTCTGGGTTCCAGCAGAGTGAAAAGCATTTCAAGTCATGGTGATCCCACAGCTCAGCACTGCTCAGTATGTGTGTGCACTTCAGATACCTCCCACAAAGGATACATGTGCTAATGAGTCACCCACTCATGACTCGAACCAGGTGTTCATGTCATGAGTCCTAGGATGCTCCAAAAAATTGCATGCAGACGAGATGCAGGTAAACCTGACCCAGCCTCACCTCATGGAGGACAAGGCCACACTAATCATACATGCCAGGTGGAGAGAGGGGACAACAGAGGGATTCTGAGTGAACTGTTTGGGGCCCTGTTTGTTGATGTTTTTGAGGCATTTAAGGTTGGTGAAGAAACAGGAATCATTGGAAATGTGAAAGAAAGGCACAGCTCAGCTGTGGGTGTGAAAAGAAAATTGGAAGTTATGTAATACAGTGATTCATCGTGCCTTTAAAAAAGAGTTACTGGTAAGGGAGCTTAATGGGCACTACCATGTATTTTATTCACATGGGCTCTGTTGGATTCAAAACAGCATTTAAAGGTCTCTTTTTTGGGGAATTAGCTTTGAGTTATAGATTTATGCATTAGAAGGGTTCAAGCATCCCTGCAAACTGATATTGACGACCAGGGTGGACAGCTGGAGACCCTCTGGTTTAAAATCCATGGGGAACACAGCACAGGGGACACAACGGTGGGAGTCTACTACAGACCTCCCACCCAAAGTCCTGAGCTTGACCAGGAGTTCACCCGGGAACTGGCTGAGGCTGCATGTTCCATGATAATGGTTGTCATGGGTAACTTCAATTACCCGGACATCTCGTGGGAGGATCACTCAGCAAAATCCGAGCGGTCGCAAAGCTTCCTCTCATGCGTGGATGACCTCTACCTGACTCAAGAAGTCTATGGGCCAACAAGAGGCAAAGCGCTGCTCGACCTGGTACTGGCTACTGGGGATGACCTAATCGGTGACCTAGTGTTCGATGGAAAGCTGGGTGACAGCGACCACAAGCTGAACACCTTCACCATCCTCCATAAAGCTGGCAAGTCAGTCAGCAACACGGAAGTCCTTGACTTCAGAAAAGCCAACTTTGACAAGCTCAGGAGGCTTGTCAGTCAGGCCCTAAGGGACTATGACCCCAAGGGGAGGGAAGTTCAGGAAGAGTAGTTGCTCCTCAAGGGAGCGATCCTCAATGCACAAGAAGTCCATTCCATCTCGGAGGAAAGGCATCAAGAGGGCACAGTGCCCCCCCCCCGGCTCTCCACAGACCTAGCAGACCTCCTGAGGCTAAAAAGAAAGGCCTACAAAGG
>NW_017728992.1:31389384-31407276 GCF_001723915.1 Gavialis gangeticus
GATGGACAGCAGGGGTTAATTGATTTGTAAGAGCCTGGGTCTCACACATACAATCCCATATAGCCCTGGAAGCAGGCAGGCTGTCTAGCATGACAAGGCCAATGGATGGACACAGCCTGAGAATTGAGGGGGTCATGACATACTGCAAGATCACAGCCTTCAAGGCAGACAGGTTGCCTAACACAACAAGGACATAGAGCCTGGGAAACAAGGAAGTATGTACCATGTTGTCTCATAACACAAGATAAGTGACACCAGCTACAAGGGCCCAGAGTAGCAGGGGGGCTGAGTCCTAGTTCTGGGGGACCAGACCAAATTAAGAGAAGGCCCAGAAAGCTATGTGTATGTTTGACCACAGAGAGACAACCAACCAGAGATAGCCACAGATGAAGAGCCATCAAGAGGGAAAGAAAATACAAAAGCAGAGACTTGAAAATAACAAAGGATCCTTCCTTGTTCCTCCCTTTGTCTCATCCCTCCTTCTCCTCCCCAAGAGGGGCCCCCATTCCTGTTCCCTGGGAAGGGTCCCTGAGGCTGCCATGGACAGAAGGCATACCAGCAACCCATTTCATGCAGACCACTGGGGGAGGGGGCTGTGGGCCTCGGCATCCCACCTCCAGATTGCTGATACCTAAGAAAAAGAACCTCAGAATAAAGACTGCATCCTGGCCAGATGCACCCTGGTATGATGACAGCCCCAGGATTGAAATATAAGAAAACAAGGAATTCTGTATTATTGATTTTTTATTATCACTATATATCAATAAATTTGTCTATTATCACATGGAAAGTTCGTAAGTGGTCTGAGGGTTGTCCCAGAACAAAGATACAAGGGCTGGGTCCTAAATCCAGTGCCAACAGACTGCACTAATCTATCCTTGTGGTACATTCCTATCAGCATGTGTGCCTAATATGGCCCACATGTTTTATAGTCATGCTCAGTGCTGACTGTATTTAATCAACTTCATAGTTTTGACTACTGAGAACATGTTACTTCTGGCAGCAGTTTAATGATAGACAATGTATTTAATGAAGTTAACTTGTACACAATTATAAGATGTGGAACTTTATCTGACCCCGCTCCCATCCCAATTATCAGAGAACCCCCCCCTCATTTTGTATTCAAGTAAATATGGTATGCTTCCAACTGGATTTTCAACTACTTACAACAAATCTCTGAAGACCTGCATCTAATTAAATCTAAGAGGCCCTTTTTTCTCATTCTTCTCCTTTTTCTGCTATCTTTTCAAGCTGACTCAGTCTCCTCTCTCCAGTTCTGTGGCAGCTCTTTGTTTCTTCTGTCTTGAAACCCAGTCCCCTCAGTATTTTCTAGGTGTATAAAACAGACAGATCTACTTTTAAAAAATAAAAACAAAAACTGGGAGATCAAAGAAAAGAAGAAACCAGAAACTTTGCCTGCCCTCCACTTACACTTACTTAGGAGATGGACCTTGGAGAAAGTGGTTTTGGTGGGACAGAAAGGACAACAGCCTGTTTAAAAGGTAATAATAATAATAATAACAAAGAACAGTTGAGGAGATCTCAGGAAAAGCAAAAAAACCCCCCAAAAAACAAAAACCAGAAAAACCATTAACACTGAAGACTCTAACAAGCACTCATCCCAGGGTGGCCATCACGCTTCCTGGTGGCTGCTCAGCCCTTGCCTAGTCTGGCTCTCTTTGGGCACTCCCTTCTTCACTTTCCCACCATGCCTTGATGTTATCTTAGAGAAAAGATAGGATGCAGGGCTTTCGAAGCCTGATCTCACACTCCTGAGCTCTGCTCTCTACCTTAAGGACTAATCACAGGGCTCTGATTACCATTTATTAACTGGCAGGTATGGTTGTGGTGCATCAATCATCTCTATCATCAGCCCCCTTGGGACATTGGCTCGGTCCCTGTGATTGGACCTCCCTGCCTGGGTACTTCGCCTGCCTCAGCTACTCCCTGGTGTGATTTCCCATCTTGCCTGCTTCTCCTTGGCACTTCGCCTCTCATGACTATTCCTGAGTGCAGCCTCCCTGCTGGTACTCCCAACTCAGGCACTTCACCTATGTAGGCTACTCCTAGGGCAGGATGCAATGGCCATCAGGCTCCTTTGCCCTGATCCCTAGGCTTCTTTGCTCTGACTCTGCCTCTCTCTGGGCTGTAGGCTCCTGGTCCCTATCCCCAGGTGACTTTGCCCCAATTCCTGGGCTTCTTTGCCCTGCCTCAGCCACTCTCTGGGCTATGGACCCATGGTCCCAATCTCTGGATTTCTCTGCCTTGTTACGAGGCTCCAGCCTTGTTCCCAGGTCTGTTGGGACCTCCACCACACCTAAGTCCCATCCACAAACCTCCAGTGCTGCTTATCCCATCCCACCTGTTACTTAGGAGTTGTGCTGCAGCCCTTCTGCCCAGGAGCTCCTCTCTCAGGGCTAGGCTACTGGACCAGCTCAGGACCCTGATCTTATATACTGATAGCCTGGCCCCTTTGCCAGACTCCCAGTAGTTACCTGAGCCCTCACTACAGCCTCATCTCCTCTTAAAGTAGCAGGTGTGCATTAAGAGCCCTATCACACAGATGTACAGAACATTTAACAATAACATCAGAAAGAAATTCCTCTATTATTATTCCTTTCGTCCTCTTTGGTCTTCACTACTCTTATGGTTTCAGCCAGTTATAATCTCTGGCCAGAAGCTTGAAAAATATCCTTTTGTCTTCTCTCTCTCTTTCCCTTCTTTTGATTTCTTTCATCACTCAGACATAACCTTTTGCATAGTTTTGGGTTTTTTATTGCTTATCAAGACCACTTACAAATTAAACCCAGAAACTCAACCAATATAAATATACTAATTAATGCCATCTGAGATTTGGCCCATTATTTTCTTCTCCTTTAGCAAATTTCTTTTCAATCATAGGTTCAAGCACCACGTTTCCCTCTAAAAAGTACTTTTGGTGGGTGCAAAAAGAATCAGGCCAATAATCTATGGCCAGTCTCAGTGGAAAGGTAAGAATTTAATTAGCGTGGATTTTAAACTAAACTACTTTATTCATAACCAGACCTAGTCACCCCAAAACAGATTCAAATCCTATTAAAAAGAAATAAGGAGACTTGTGGACTTTTTATCATCTGTATGTGTTCTCAGGACAAACTATAGAAGTTTCATATTCTGAGCTAGCAGTTATCACCTTTCATAAATTCTACATTTTATTATGGATGTAAAAGAAATATGAACTAGAATTATAAATTAGTATGTTTCCTTATGTTTTTCCTGCTCTGTCTTGTTATGTAAATTCCAATTTTCCTGAACTAATCCTACAATAACTGCCCCCTATCTTAGAACAGGCACTGTTTTTTACTCTAATTATTTTATATCATGTGCCTCCATTTTCATAATTTGTTGCATAAAGATTTTCTTTTCATACAACCATTTTCCTCCAAACTACATAGTTGTGTTGAAAGGAAATAAAGTTTGGATACAACTCTGACATCCTTTCACAGGATGCAGTTTTTCCCTGGGTGTGGGGTGGAGCTCAAATCTAGTTCAATGATAGTTCTCTTTTAACTTTTTTTCCATTTGGAAAAAAAAATCCCCACTGGTCTCTGGTTTCATTTATTCATTTAATCTTTTTAGAGCTTTACCAGTCTGTCTCCAAGAGATAATCAGAAAAAAATAAATATAGAAACCAGTTAAAAAGTCCTTACATTAGGGAAATGCACATCCATTATGTCTAGCAATCTTTCCAGCTGGCATGAGGTATAATATATAGTATATTGGAACCCAGCCCTGTCCATTACACTACGGAAAGATTAGCAGCCACACACCATCTCCACACCACAACTGGCAATTTATACAGCAAGTATAGACACCTACAATACACAGAAGTGGAGTCCATAGCAGATGCTTCCAATCATCCTCATGGCCAGGGGACAAAATTATAATTTTCCAGGTAAATATATTCTTCTAAATGATTCTTTTTATTTCAGGTAAATGAGAAGTGGAGCACATATGACCATTAGAAAGAGAAACTGAGACTAAAGGAGCAACCATGCCACAGCACTTCCTGGCTAACAGAATCAGAAAATTGTTCTGTGGGAAACATAGTACATCAGACTGGAGCTCTTTGCTGAAAGGTAAGAATTCAATTAGCGTGAATTTTAAACTTAACTGCTTTTTTCATAACCGGACCAGTTCATTACATCTGAACTTCTTTCCAGGGGCCAAGGGATGGTGGGGTACCACAGTCCTGTTTGACTGATACTTTTTGCCCTCACCGGTAGGTATAGGCTAGTCAAAATATAAATAAGGGAAATAAGGGATTTGTTGATATTAATTTAGTATACTAGCTAATACATCCGATTTGGCACAGCAAGTTGTGGCAATCTGTTATCAGCCATCCTTATCTGGGTGCAGTGGGAAAGCACAAATACAATTGTGCCTCTCTGCCCTAGCTACTCCAGAGGCAGTATATTTATGCTCTAAAACAGCAGTTCCCAATCTGTTGTACGTGTACTACCAGTGGTATGCAAACAACCTGTCAGTGGTACATGTTAACCAATTTATTATAATTACTTCACATGACAAAAATATGCTGGTTGTACTTAAGGTTGAACTGAAAACTTTGCTGGTGGTACTTAAGGTTGTATCACTTTAAACTGGTGGTGTGCAATCTGTCAGAGTTTGGGAACTGCTCTAAAACCAGACAAAGCCTGTTCATGTAACCCTGAATTAAGGGCCTGATTTTGCAATGTACACCATGTCTTGAGAGAGGCTGACTAGTTTCAGTTCCCAACAAGAGTGGCAGAGGCTTGGCAGACCTCAAGAGTATGCACTGCCTTACAAAACTGGATCCTTCACATTCTGTCAGCCTACAGTCATCTATGGTAATATGCAAAGTTATTAAATAATCCCGTTACATTTTGACATCCATGTTTTTTAGAAAAGTCTCACAGTTCATCTGCCAAACAATAGTAACAAAATAAGGAGAACAATAAGTAATTTCACAGCTCTGTTCACTCTTTTAATTACTAAACACATTATTTGTTTTTTTATTGCAACACAAACTATCAGACCAGGCTTTATAGATGTATGTTGATAAAGAAAGGGATGATCTTAGGTGGAACAGAGGTAGAGGTCAGCTCCTAACAAACAATCAGAAATAGATTGGTATTTCTTTTGAAGTGCAGACTTTCTCCATTTCTGGAAGTTTCAGTATTTTTTTCACATTTAAGAGACTGGTTATCTGGGACACCCATTATAAAGCTGTTCTGTATATACATCGGCTATTAAAGACATGGGTAAATAGTGCCATATTAAGTGTGTTAGTGTTATTATTATAAATGGTTATTCTTATTTTAGTACTGCTTAAATTCAGTAGTTAGAGATCAGGGCCCACTGTGCTAGGCGTTATAAAATCCTTTTTAAGTATCACTTTGATATACAAGAAATACACAGATGATTCATGACTCAATAATTATGGCATCTTAAGAGAAATGACAGGCACGAACCCAGGTGTTCTTTTATACAACACAATAATAAGCTAGAAGTTGCAGAAAGCAGAACATGTGTTTTGCTAACTTCAGGCTAGAAACATATTTTGCACTCAACTCATACCCTCAGTGTCTGAACAACTGGTGTGAAATGCCATTTAGAACTTCCTTGGCATTTGGCAAAATGACCAACCCACAGGAGAAAAAATGGTTCTCCTCCAACCCCGCTGTCCATTTTTCTTAATAGAGTTGTTAAGATATTTAAATACCTAACTCCCATTATTTTCAATGGAGGTTAGATCTCTATCCATTTCTTCTGTCTCCTGATTCCAGCTGACACCAAAAATGGAAATGGTGAAACTGTATATCTTATTGAGAGCACACAGTACTTGCAACTTCAGGGGCAAGTTTATTTTCATGGGGCATTTTTGAATCCCTGTTTGAGCAGGTGTTATTCTGCAACTTGGTTCTATGAAAGGCAATGAACAGACATTAGCCAGTCTCTTATCACTGACAGCTTTCTTGACAGGTTTTTTTTTTCTTTTTTTCCCTTTGCTACTGAATATTTAGACATATTTTGATACTGAAATGGAAAAACACATTAAGAAGCATATTTTCTTAAAGAAAGGAAGTAAGCAAACAGCTGGTTATGAGGGAAAATGTTATTTTTCCAGCATGGAAAACATAGTTAAAACTTCAAAAACATTGTGTAAAACTTGAAAAACAAAACAAAAAACAATACATAACAATGTGAATGTTAAGTCCATAAATTGATACTTTTTTGCTTTATTGTGGTATTTCATGATGTGTGTCGCTCAATGTTACTGGATATCACGGTAGGATATTGACACTGCACATGGATTATGGTCCTGGGTATGACCAAAAATTGAATCTGTCTGGAGGCCTGGTTGCAATGTTGTGGGGCTACTCATGGTAGGTTAGCTCCTATAAAATACCGTAATATTGAACCTCCAGAGCAAGGCAAGCATAGGGGTCCTCAAAACCTTAGCCCCCACTGCCTTGTGAACATTCTTGGGTTAGAGAAAGGCTAAGGGACATCACCCTGACAGAAATGCACCCCCTTGCTGAGACATTAGGCAGTTAGCATCAGCTCTGACCTGTTGCTCTCCGGCAGAAGATACAACCATCGAGGCACTGAACATCTGGGCTTGGTCTGGCCTTTGAACTCTGTCTCAGTGGTCTAAAGTGGAGATGGTAGGTTTAGGGCATCCTCCACTACTCCATACAGTTGCCTGAGCATACACATTTAAAGTCTTGATGTGATGGTTACAGGACTCTGCCAGGGGCATAAGGAACCTGAGGTAGCTACCAAGATATCCAATCAGCCCTATTCGGGGGTGGCCTGCTTGCCAGTCTTGAGGAAGGCCCTAGAAAAGGGAGCCCAAAAAAGTCATGCTCCAACCCAATCTGTTCTAGTCAACTGAATATGGATTATAGGAAAAATAGTACAGAAGAGGGATTAAAATAGTCAGATTAATCTGATAAAGCTGGTGCAGCCCACCGCTGTGTTAACAGTATCATTACATTTAGGAACAAAAATAGAGGCAGAATCTCTTCCACATGCATTCACTTGGAAGGAGCATGAGGATATATTATATTACAAAACCTATTTTTGCCATGACCTGGGGAATAATGCGGTCATCTATTTTCAGTGTTTCTTTTAAATACATATTAAAGGTTTCCAGATACTTTTCTCCTAAAAGAAATATTAAGTTTTCAAATATCAAGATTCAAGTATATTAATTTATGCCCATTGCCCTTAGATATTCTGCATATCTATTAGAGACACTTAAACATTTTTCCTCAGATAGATTGAGCGACTGTTGCTTTTAACCACTGAGGGTAAAACTCAGTGCATTATAGAGAACCAAAACAGACTTTACATCCCTTGATCTTCATAACACATGGAATGTGGAGTTCTGATGGAACTTCTACTGGCCTTCTGAACTGAGATATATTCTTCCTGGATCATTTATTTAATTTTTTTTTAGTATTCAGGAAATAAAAATGTCTGCTCTGTGCAACAGGTCACCAATAATAGCAAACTCCCAAGCCTTTAGATATGTCGCTTGTTCTTTATTTCATTATCTTTTTTCTTAAGGAATAGATATTGCTTTTTTCAACAACAGAAATTCCTGTCCCCAAATGTATTAAAAAGTAAAAATTGAATTTATATTGCCTAAAATTGTCTTGATTATATTAAAGCAGGTAACGAAAGACTGCAAGGGTTCTGGAAGTTTCTACAACACATGTAGGAATCTGAGAACTGCACTGAATAATTGAACAAGTCTAAGCTTTGGGGCTAGAGACCAATATTCAAAAAGCCTGAATGGATTCAACCTTTGCAGATTAGTCTGCAAAGCTTGAATCTATTTGGAGGTGGATACAGATTCCCTTTTCATTCTAGAAATGCAGGCACATGCCTGCAGTGGCTCAGGCTAGAAGCCTGGGGGTGGGGGGGAGGAGGTTAGGGCAGCCCTCTCCTCAGTTCTACAGTGCTGAGATAGTGCTGAGATAAGGTGGGGTGGGGGAGTGTGGTCAGGCCCCAGCAGGATACGCCCAAGCAGGATGCTCCCCCCCCATCCTGAGAAGCCCAGCAGGGAATGTTTATCACCCATAACTCAGTATTTATCAACCCATTAAGAAAACAAAGCCTCTCTCCAAGCTCTTCTTAAACAGCTTTTCCAAGGAAGCACATTAAGCTACCTGTTGATTAGCTCCAAAAAGCCTGTCTGCCTTTGTTGTCTCCCACAGCACAAGCTGTAGCCAGCAGGTGTTCTGCTAGCTAATGCTGAGGTGTCTGCATAAGGCAGAGAGGTGGAAGGAATAATCACTGTTTATCAGGGAGAAGCCATGCAGACACTCTGTGCCTGCAAGTCTCTGCCGGAGGTGCAGCCAGGGAGCAGAGGGGAAGGGCCACCCCTCCTATGGAAGATTGCCCTGCTCAGCCCAGAGAGCATGCCAGGATGCTGAGGGAGTGTGGTTTATCTTAAACCAGCAAGGGGTCTGAGACAGACATTGCATAAACCAGTTTGACCCAAACCAGAATCATAGAAGTAGGGTTGGAAAGGACCTTGTAGATCTTCAAGTCCAACCCTCCCCCCTTTTTTTTAATTCAGATTTAATTTATACTCTTTACCAAAGGGCAAAGATTTCACTACATACAACAGAAACCTTAAAAACAGCTTTACTTTCTGATGAGAATAAGACAGAACTACATATATCCCATGTTGCTTTTTGTTTCCCATCTTTTCTTAGCTTCAAACCCCCAAGCAAGCTTCTTCTTTTTCCGAGCTTCCTGGGATGTTAAGTCTGATACTACATTCAAACAGGCTTATCTCAAACCAGTTTTAGTAATTTTCAAACTGCTTTATGTGCACTGAACATCCGTTCGGTTACGGGTTTAAACCAGTTTCTGATCACTTAAGATGATTTATGTGTAATGTCTGTCCCTAGCCTTGAGGGCAGAGACACTGTATGTGTAAAAATTGTTAAAAATTGTACCTAGCACAGTGGATCCCTAATCTCTGATTGGGATTTGTAGATAGTACTGTAACAGATTAGGTTTGGTAATTTCAGGTAACTAGATACTGAAATTTTCCTGAATTCCTTACCACATCTTTTTTATTAGATAAGAATTGCAAGATTCCCATGTGGCCTAGTGTGCAGCCTACCACAAAGGAGCTTAGATAGGGTGACTATCCAGGACAGTGTGAAATGCCTGCCACTCCTCTTCCCCTCCTTACAATGCTGCAGGCTGCAGGAAATCAATGGACTGTTAATGATTCATTGTTCTTTAATATAATAATCACCTTTAAATTAACAATTAGTGCTAACAGGACTTTCTATTTCACAGCTCCTGCAGCTCTTCCTCCATGCCCTATTTCCAGGACCCTTGTTTTAATTTTCACTGGCCATCCAGAACAGGTATCTGAAATCTGGGACTGCTCTGGCCAATCTAGGACATATGGTCACCCTAGGCCAGTTATTTTTTTTCATTTGTGGACTGCTGAAAACTTTTGAGTGGAGGTGCAGACCATGTTGAATTGTAAGTGTTGGTATTCATATACATTTGATTGATTGGGTTCATCTTTTGCACACCACTGAGACACAGTGTACAGACCCCCAGGGTTCAAGAGACCACAGGTCAAAAACCACTGCCTTTAGTTTAGGATATCTATTTTCCATTTCTGGTTCTTCTGTTGTTTGGGAAGTCTGGACTAATTCACGTAGTTGCTCTTTGCCTTTCTCATAATCGTAAAATAGAATGTATGCTGCTCACCCACAAAATAATTTCAATCCAATTATTGATTTTACTAAATAAGAACTCAGTGCTCTCACTGTGAGTGCAGTTTTCCTTGGGAGCAGGTAATTAGCAAAATATGTTGACCTATGAACTCCTGGTCCTATGCAATTTGGGTCACTAAAATTGCTTCCATTCTTGTTTGCTTGTTATTCTAAAGGATTTTTAATAGTAAAAAAGTGGGAGGAAATGAACAAAGGGTATCTACAGCATTTTTTTTTAATTAAAAATTAAAATAAATGTTAAAAAATAAAAAATAAAAAAAAAATGATTTTACACATGTAAAAAAACCCCAGGAAGAATCCCCAGGTATAAAAATCAAAACAACAGCCCATAAAACAAAAAATTATAAAATAAAATGGCCATTGTAAAACACCCTCCTTCATTCACATACACCCTGTCTTTTCACTTTCTGTACTGTGCTCCATCACGTTTGTTATCCTTACTTACTTCTCCAAGTGCTAGAGGCAAAAAGAAAATTATGAGTGACAGAAAATACCATGACAGAAAGTTTAATGAGTTTCTTGAATTCAGCACCACCATCACATCCTCATTATCAATTGCAAAAATGCTGAGGTGTTCAGATACCACAGTAATACAATACAATACTTAAGAATAGTAAGGTAGTATTGTGACATTTAAGTGGGAATTAACATCCAGTTTTTGGTGTATTATAAACATTCTTCTCAAGCTATCATATGAAATGTATTCCAAATAGGCACACAAAGACCATGTTTTTAGCCACACTATAAATCTGTGCACAGTCTGTACATTCACCTATCTTTGCAGCTGGATGGAATTGATTTGTGTGGGTGGATGTGCAGTTATCTGATCTGTATATACAGACAAATGTATATAGGAATTCAGCTGCTGTCTGAAAATCTAGCCCAAGTAAGAAGTCAGAACCTATGATTCATTGTATACAACATACACATTTTCATAACAAACTCAAAGACAGGTTTTATGCCTTTACCAGCAAAGCGAGAAACAAACAGAAAATATCAGTGGAGATAGCAAGTGTGATGGAGTTATTTTTTACTATTCATATGTTGTAAAAACATATGTAAACCAGCACTTGATTTATCACCTATATAATGTTAAGGGTAAAAAATACCATAGAAAATAGTTTCTATGGGCAAAATCCTCATCAGGCTTCCTGAATGTGCTAGGCCAGAAGTAGATCATCTTTTCTGGCTGTGGGCCAGAATGACCCACCTCATGTCAGAAGTGGGAAGGTGCTAGCACCTGCCCAAGGGCTGGCACCTCTCCTCATGGTGGCAGGAGAAGAACACCCACAGCTGAACCACCCTGCCACAGAATACCACCAAAGCCCATTTATGCAGGCCTGACCCAATGGCTATAGCTTGTCAAGCCCTGTACTAGGCTAGAGAAAGATGCTGTTTGTCCTTCTGTTAGCACTACAACATAATAACTGAAAAAGTCTTGAAGTAAAATACTACAAGAAATCAAGAACTTCTATGATACTTATAAGGTTCAGCATGTCTCTATCAGACGATGTACACCTTATTTTTTCAGCATAAGCTAGGATGAATAGATGCCACCAGTTTCCCAGGAAACCCATAGTTTTATGAGCAATATTTAGCCAAATGGCAACAGTATGATGAGGAGGATCATGATGATATTTTGTACAACCTTCTTCATGAGGTATAGGGTAAGGCCAAAAAATGACAGAGATGATGCATCCGTGAAGTACAAAGAATCAATGATACCACTAGATAAAATGGGGTAGAGGAGGGCGGGCAGGTGGAGAGAAAATAACAGCTCTCCTTTCTAGTCCACTTAGGATATTCCTCTCTATTATGTAATGCATTTATCCATAATTTTATTTCTCAGGTAGTGTAGCATGCTCCACAAAGAGGTAAGAAAGGCATGTGGGGAGAGGAGGATGTTGCAAAGCATTGAAAACATTATTACAATCTAAAGCAAAGAATATGATGCTCCCTCTGCTCCCCATATATTTCTTGTTTTAAGGACATGCATCCTCTGTCAACCCTTCAAAATACACACATGTAAATTATATAGGCTTATCTTTGTAATCACTGCTGGCCATTGGGAAAACGCTGTCCTGGGTGAAGTTCTATTTTGAACTGGCAGCTCCCACTTGTATCCTCTCAGTTACCCTCCCCCAAACCAAGTCAGTGGCACTGCTGCAGGCAGAAGCAGGCAGGCAGGATCATGGTCCAGTGTGGGGATGGAGTGGCATAGTATGCCAGGCAGACACCGCTGCTGTGCCTGCACTGCCCAGCCTGGTTCCTCCTAAGCAGTGGCTGGAGATAGGGGGTGGGCTGGGCTGGGCACTGCTCTTCCTGACTGGGGTGGGAGGAGAGTGCTGCTCACATGTGTAAGTGTGCCACCCTCCTGACCCTATTGCCCATGTTTCCCACTCTTAAGGCTGGTTCTGTTGATGGATTTCTTTACTTTTGCTTTCACAGTAATAAAAGGGGGAGCCTGACTATATATATATTTTCTGACTGATTTACAATCATCATGCAGGAAATATACAAATCATTTAGTGACATAAACAGTGCGAGTTTGTATTTGGGAAGGTGAGAGGGTGGGAGGAAACCAGATAATTAATTTAATTTAAAGGGCAGATCATGACCCTGGCTACTGTTCCATGAAGGGAAGTATGGGAGTGGAAGGAGGCTGTAATTATTTACCTGCACATGTTGCCCTGCTGTGCCTAGCTACATGAAATGGTAGATCAGCTATGGTTGTCTTACTCCTCCTCACGGTAATGAAAGGGCTAAACAGTGGCTCCACTTCTCCCTCTCTCCCAAGGAGCCAGCCAGTGCCCCAGTGTGGCATACTAGTGGAAACAAGTTACACCAAGGAATTGGTGTGTTCAAGAATCAAGCAGAGATTTAATTATGACTCTGAGGGTATGGCTCCAGGACACAATATTATACTGTGAAAAGAACTAACTAGCTAGCTCAGAACTCATTAATCCATTTAATTGAAGCAGTATAGTTTTGTTAATGTGAGACTCCACCCGTACCAAATAGTCCCAGCAAGGACTCCATGAACTGGCAACTTTCTCTTTACAACCTGCTTCTACTATGCTAGGACCCATGTTTTGGCAGTCTTCATGTCCGGGAGTTAACTTTTGTTGACTAATAGCATTCAGGAATGGAAATAACTGCAGAAGAAACCTGTATTGCCATTGACACCTGTATGGTGTCATTTACATAATAATATTTCTGTCTCTATACACAAATTTTAAGTAAGTAACAAAGCTCACTGGACATTATTCCATTTAGTGAATAATAAAAAAAAAAATCAAACTACATTATGCATTGTCAGATAGACAACAATAACTCTAAAGGAGCCATTCATGTTTATTGAGCACACATCATAATGCATGTTAAGCACATTGTATTGTAAAATTACTCCCTTGCTGTCATTGTGGTCAATAAGGCAAAAAGCACATTTAAAATTATTTATATGGGAATTTATGCTATTGACTAAAACTTTAAAGAGATTATGTCAGAAGTTTTACACATTCCCATAAGATATTTTTCCATTAAAAAAAAATTATATACTCTAGAAACTAAAGAACAAAAAATGGAAAGAAAGACCTCAGGGTATATAGGGTTGGATTCTGCTTTCATTTACTGTAATGCAAATCAGAAATAACTCCACTGAATGATACAGGCATGTGTTTATACTTACTCCTATTAGCAATGCCCACAAAAGTCATGTAAATTTAAGTCCACACATAAATATTTGTAGAACAAGGGCCTGCATACATATACAAGAGGTTTAAACAAGAGGAGATGCTAATACTTTATGTTAATGAAGAAAATAAAGTAATACATCTGCTTCTCTGGGTGTCTTTATAGAGCCTGATTCCTCTTTCACTTATCCTTCACTTATTTCTGGATTTACAATGTCAGAGAGGAGGGATGGCCCCATAACACTGTCAAATTCTGTTCTTAGACTTATGCAATGGCAAGACAGCACAGCAATGGAAGAGGAAGATGTAAGCACTGTATCCCACACATCTTTATCCATCTTTACTCACATAAGTATTGCAACTTGAGTAGTCCCCAGTGAGGAAGTACTGTTTAGAAGAGTAAGTTTTTTCAGGGCCAGGACTAGGCTACAAAAGTAGTCATTCTAAAGACACCAACTATTCTAAATTCCTGTGCAATGGGATCTACCAGGATTGCAAACTCAATTATAACATGTATTAATATTTTATACATTAAATTTCATAAGTTATACTTGGCTGAACAGAGTGACTGAATTAAAATTTGATTTATAATTAAAAACTTATCAATCATTTTAAGAGCACAAGTACAACCAGGCTATATCTTGGCACTCTGCTATCACTGAAAATTGTGAGGTAACTTGTCAAATAACAAGAGTCATCAGTTTTGTGTAAAAGATTATTGTTTGTGATGATACAGTGAGCATTTAGAACTTATCAGCAATGGCATAATGATTTATTACATCCATGATATGTGTACTACACCAGAAAACTGCAGATACACAGTGATGCATTAAAACTCCGAGTTAAACAGATTTCAGATTCCACATAGCTCTACACTGTAAAAGCCTGGTTTGATTTTCTTTCATCATCAAATAAAGGAAGAGGGTGGGGAGGATTGGGTGAAAGAAAGCACTGACATTTTACAATAAGGTCTGTATAATTCTTTATCTCTAGCTTGAGTCATAAAGTATGAAGGTATTGAGAGATTTTTCCACAGATTTCAATAAGCTGGATAGGGCCTATAGGTAGATAGAAACAGAGATATTGAAACCTGCATAATTTCCATCACAACTGTCATTTAAAAAATGACATTAAGCTAAACCGATATATTTATATGTTCCTTATTATTAAGTTGATATGGTTATTTGTTCACATCATTATTTCCAGTTGGGATGTATGACAGCACTACTGCAATAGCACAGAATTTGGTGTGTTTTTTTTTTCCTATTATGTTCTGTGTTGGTATAAGTTGAAGTCCTTCGAAGGGATGAGTGTGTTGCCCAAAATGCTCAGCAAAATGTACATTACGATTTGACTTGACTGGGACTACTGGCACTGAAAGTTAAGCATTATCAAAAGAGTTTTGCTAGATCCAAGCCAAAACATGCAACACTTTGTTGATTTCATTTCAAATGATGAATCTAGTAGTCTTTACTTGAAGGTCTTTAAATACTTGCAGTATGTAAATCACCTAGTTGGGATTTTTAGTACATGTTGGTGCAGACATAAGTGACAATTTTCACCCAATCTGGCCACAGAAAACTGTAACCAAACATACGTGCATGCCTGCAGACAGCTTCAGAAATGACCAGTCAGGTCTAAATCTGAATCCTCACTGCATGAGGAGTCAGATGAACATGTTTCAAAACAGACCATCTTTGGCAACTTATGTCTGTGCTGCCTCAAGCTGCTTTCGAGGGGAAAGGGAACAGAGAGAGCTTGGTTTAATATAAACTGATGAAAGGCAAAAGTGTGGTTTATTCAGCCCCCACTAGATGGTGGGACGGGTGTATTGGAGGGGGGGCTCCAATTCACCCATCCCAGCCTCTACAGCTAGCTGGGGAACCCCTAGTATGTGTTCCCTTTCCTTCCTTCCCACGCTCCAGTTCTGAAATAGAGACAGGCTGGGAGGGAGGAGGGGCCTTTGCTAGAGAAAAACCAGCTGCAAGCTGGCAGCCAGCAGCTAAATTCCCCTGCCCCCTGGAAACAACAGCGAACTTCTGTTTGTCTGGGGGATTGTGGTAACTCAGAACACTACAAAGCACAGAACAAGAAAACAGTAGATACAAACCAGAGAGAAAAAACCTAAAATCAGCTAGTTGGAAAGACAAAAGGTGAGTCCATGCCACAAAGTTTGGATCCATATCCAGGCATCCACAGTATTCAAGTATGTTTGGACTTAGTGATTTGATTTAGGCTTATGTCTACCTAAAGGTAAGAACATAGCCAGTAAAGCCTTAGTAGTCATACTACAGGGAAAAAGAGAATTAACAAGTGCCAATAAGGAAAACAAAGGGAAAGAAAAGGGAATGAGGACTCACACGCACAAATTCAACTTCCAACTTAAATTTAGTGGAGACATACTAAAGCAATAGAAGTCATGTATTTCTGACAGTAAAGAATAAGAAAAGAGAAGAAAAAAACTCCAGTAGGCATGTAAGAAGATAGAATTTATTTTAATATAGCATACAGGAGATAGACATGATTACTTACATGAAATATAGTCCCTGGCAGAGGATTCTGCATTTTGTCTTCTAAACCAAACATTTCAATGTATATGTCATATAAATTTAGAATTTCATCATTTGGATGTGTTGAAATCTTGACTGTTGACACAGTGTGGGGATTTTTACACAATTTTCATAAGTCTTCCCTTCCCTTCCTCTTATGAACTGCTTTGACATGTTATGTTTTAACATAATTTATAATTTTGTTAAAAAAGGGTAGGATTTTTTTAAAGCAATTCTTAAACGGTTTTGGCTTTTTGATTACCCCATCAAAATGCAGATCTATTTTGAGAATTAACACTGGGAAAGTGACTTCTGGATATTTATGGTGATCATTTCTTAATAATTTTCATACCAAATATTTTCACGTTCAAAGTTTTATTTCTTCCTGCTTGTCAGCTGTGGAAACCGAACCTCTGCTCTAGAAGTTCTTTTCCTTTCAAATACTCAGTAGTAAAAAATCTCTTCATGGCAAGTCAGGTGATTAGCTACCCATGTGAAATTCCACCATCTTAAACTAAGCCCACCAACAGAACTGCTAGAAACATTATCATTGTTTTGCCATAAAAAGTGTGAATGTTTTATTGTTTTCAGGCATATGCTGATTTCATTGACATTTCCAATAGAAAGAACATTGACACAGTTCAGAAGAAACATAAATTATTTCATTTAAACTTCCCCAGTTATGATGTTCCAGATCCTCATTTCACTTTTACATTTTGTTTACATTTTAAAATCCTGTAGTGGCATGCTTTCAATTATATGCAATTAATATTTGTTGTTTCATTGCTATATAAAAATGACACCCACACAAGAAAATCACAGGGTCATTTTTATGGTCTGAATTGAAAAGTTCAGAATATCCATTATGTGAAAAAAATTAAGTTTTGACCTGTCTTCCCAATATGGGACCCAAAAATAAAAATGTCAGAATTTCTTGAAGGACAGGAATTCCATTTTCCAACTCTCTCTAGTCTTTTGTAACAATGGTAAGGGGGAAAAAAATCCCATCATGTTTAAAAGGCTTTCTGTCTTCATGTAATCACTTTGTGAAGCACAGCTCATCTTAATTGACTCAATGGGCATAAGTGGTATTCTTATATACATTTCACTCTATGGATGGCCTGGGGTTAGCCGCTAGAGCACCAACAAAAAAAAAAATCAGTTCTCAGTGTTTAATTAATGCTTATAATCATAACCATTGGGCTTTATCACACAGGAAAAAACCTGTGGAAAGTTTACACGAAACACGCTGTTACTTGATAATTATCTCTTTTCACAGCAGTTATTTCTCTGTTCATTAACAATGAGATCAGTCTCCTTTTGAAAGCCATATGGAAGCTAAAATAAATAAAGAAATAAAAGCCTTACTTGACACAAAGTATTTACTACAATGGAAGTTTCTAATTGGTGTCACGCTAGGTCAGGTTGCTGTGTCACTACACATGCATTGGAATTGGAGGAAGTCAGGACAGTGTAGTACCTCATGGAACCTGTCTAGGGATAATGAGCATCACCATGCTACAGCAAGAGCCGATTCCTCATCCTTGCAATTAAAGCTGAAATTGTATCACTTCTCATGGGCTGACAGCATTTTTAATTAAAAAGACAATCTTCCTTAGCCACTGGCCCATTGTCAATTTTGATTTGGGGAAATGAGAGCTGATTTTTTCCAAGCAAAATCAGAGCTCAATTACAAAACACGGCACAAGGAAAAGGGAAGTTAATGCTTAGCAACTGGTGTCCTGTGACAGATAACAACTATACTTTGTGGTTCTTAGACAAGCATCATTTGGGCATCCTAATTAGTTATGAAAGAAAATGGAGGGAAAATAATTTCCTCAGAAGCTC
>NW_017728992.1:31412276-31414188 GCF_001723915.1 Gavialis gangeticus
TCTGCTTTGTGGTTCTTAGACAAGCATCATTTGGGCATCCTAATTAGTTATGAAAGAAAATGGAGGGAAAATAATTTCCTCAGAAGCTCATGCCCATCCGTCCTTGAGGTTATTCACTGCTAAACAGTTCAAACTAAGACACAAAGGGAGCATCTACACGCTTTACTGTGGAGTTGACTAGTTCTACAGTAAAGTGTCACCTTCTATACATGTGGTGCTATTAGACCAGAGTAAACTAGTTAATTCTGCTGTAGGATAGTACTGCTTGACACAAGTACTATCCTACAGTGGAGCCATCCTAGGCCTGTGTAGACAGTGACCAAGACTGGTGGGGGCAGAAAGGTGCTACAGTGCAGGGGCTGCCTGCCAGCTAGCCCTGTACTGTAACACCCTTGTGCCTCAACCAGCCAGGTTGAAGCAATTTCAGGCTGGCAGGTTGACCCCCGGGGCTCTCTGCTAGCTGGGGTTGTGCTACCTTGGCTCAACATGCTGTGGTCCCAAGCACACATGTAAATGTTGTCTCTGGGAGCAATAAACTCTGGCACGAGCGGCACCAGAGTTTATTCGGCCATGCTAATTGAACATATAGACTCACCCATAGTAGTTCAGACACCTTCCCTGAGGAACTAAATGATTCCTTTAAGCAACCTCTGCTCATATCTGAGGATACACTACCATATCCGATACAAGATTTCCCTTTTGACATAGCTGTGTAACACAAGGGAGTTGAGCATATTCAGCTATTAGGCAACGTATCTCAGCGTTGACTATGTTCCAATGGCTGTCTGAGAAATCCTGCATAATACACTCTGTGCACCTGCTGCTTTAAAAAAAATCTCATTATATCACATTATTGTAATATGCAAAAGAATGCCAAGAACTTATTAAATACAGTACCAGTAATGAATATAATGTGTACGAGAGTGGGTAATTTGCATTTCAAATGCTTTGCATGATTTTTAAAAAAACCAAACCAATTCAAACACGGCTGTTTTTGAAAAAATGCTTCATATTTCTTGTTCTATTTTCAACCATATGATTTTGCAATTTCAAATAAATGGTATGAATTTTATGAGTAACTGATTATTTATACTTTAAATTCCTTTCCCCCTCTTTTGAACAGTATACAACACAAAACCAGGAACATCAACCACCAATAGTATCATTTAAAAGTCTCGAGGCTGGCACTTACAGGAAATATATTGCATTTGTTGGATCCACATGCCAGCACATTACAACACATGCCTTTTCTTCATCTGGCAGCTTTACAATCACTGGAAACAGAGTACGGTAAGGACTTCCTACTCTATTTCAGCATTGGATGAAAGCATTTTCACCACTTCACAATCTAAATTGCTCATTAAAAAAATACTCACCTGGATTCATGGAAGGATAACAATTTTATAAGACACTGACCTCACTGAAATTATTTTTAGAAGAAAATAAATGAATGCAAGAGCAGGGCCAAAATAATGTCTTCCTAGCTACTGTACATACTGGGTGTGTCTATACGTGTGCATTTACTACACAGTAACCAAAATTACTATGCAGTACAGGCACACATCTACAGGTGCACACCTGTACTGTGCACTACATTTGCAGATTTATGCCAAGTTGAGCATAAATTTGATGCCTGCTTCATGCAGGTATCAAATTTACGCCTGGTTACTTACTGCACAGTAACACAAGTGTAGACATATTATTGCACAGTAGCCCAGGCAGCCTTCCTACTGGGTCTGCCTAGCCACTAGGGGGCAGCCTTAGCTCAACCCCAGGGCTCCTGGTTGGCTGCCTGTCCTGTCTTCAACTTGGGAGTAAAGTTAGTCCCAAGTTCTAGCTGCTGCCTCTGGCTTTAATTCGTGACTAAAGTTAGTCCCAAGTGCTGGCAGCCATATGGTTGAAAGGTGGAGCT
>NW_017728992.1:31419188-31419652 GCF_001723915.1 Gavialis gangeticus
TAGTCCCAAGTTCTAGCTGCTGCCTCTGGCTTTAATTCGTGACTAAAGTTAGTCCCAAGTGCTGGCAGCCATATGGTTGAAAGGTGGAGCTCCCCTCGATGGCCGCAGGGGCACATGGCAGGCTGCTTTGACCTGGAACTAAATTTAGTTCTGGGTCATCTGCATTTGTAGATGCTGACCTATGTCGCCTTACAGTGCAGTAAATTTAAGCCAGCATAAATACATATGTAGACACACTCATTAACTTACATATAAAGGGAATTCCCTACCCAGGTTCTCATTCTGAGCATGGAAGGCCAAATTTACGTTGAGCAGATGGCTCACTCAGAAATGCCATGTAAAACAAGAAAATTGGATTTAAGTAGGTCTTGAGTAATGTACAGCCCTTGCATTGGTGATTTCATACTTTTAATAGATTTCAGAGACATTAGGGCTCGAAGGGACCTCAGAAGATCATCGAGTCC
>NW_017728992.1:31419663-31448665 GCF_001723915.1 Gavialis gangeticus
TGCTTATTCCCCAAACTCCTGGCATTTGTGTACAGGCAGCCAAGTGTCCCCTTGGGGGCTTTTGCCTTGCCCACAAATTGTACCAGGGCTAGGGCAAGAGTGGGCTCCCTTAAGTGCCTTAGCCCACTGGCTTTGCAAGGGTTGCTCAGCAGGCCAGCAGTGGTGGTAGTCCCCCCTTTCCCCGAGAGGCTTAGTTTAAAGCTCAGTGGAGCATGTCAGCCAGTCTGGCTAAGAAGAGCCTCCTCCCCAGGAGACAGAGGTGGAGGCCATTTCTTCCCAGCAGCTTGCTGCCTCTCTCGCCAAAGAGCGGGCTGTGGTCATGTAAGCCAAAGCCTTCCCGATGACACCAGCGCCACAGTCTTTGGTTGACTACGTGGATCCTCCTATCCCTCCTCAGCCCATAGCCCAAGACTGGGAGGATTGAAGAGAACACCACCTGTGCCCCCAGACCCTTTAGCCCCATTCCCAAATCCCTGTAGTGCCTCATGACCCGGCTGGGAGCACTCCGAGCCGTGTCATTGGTGCCCACATGAATAAGGAGCATAGGATAGTGGTCTGCGGGCTGGAGGAGCTTAGGGATCCTCTCCACAATGTCCCAGATGCAGGTGCCAAGGAAGCAGCAGACTTCCTGGACTAAGGGGTCGGGGCGGCAAATTGCCACCTCAGTCCCCCTCAGGATGCAGTCTCCCACAACAAAGACCTTACTTTTTGTCTTGGGGAGAGCAGAGACAGTAGCTGCAGTTGAGCCTGTGTTGCCTGTGGGAGCTGGCAACTCAGCAGACTCTGCTGGAGCAGCAAGAGTTGCGTACCTGTTGCTAAGCTCCGGAGGGGCAGGGGCCTTGGTGCGGTGGGCCTTAGGGCCCTTGACCACCTTGGTCCATGCCCCTGACTGGACAGAGTGAGAGGTCCCAGGGTCCTCCTTTGTCCTGGAGGGAGACGGTGGTCTACCCTCTGGCTCCCAGGGGAGAAGGGCCTGGCAGTAGGAGTCGATCTCTCGCTCACAGTCCCCTGATGGCACGCAGTCTCTGGACTGTGGCCTGGAGCTCCTCCAGCTGGCGTGGTAGAGACCCCAAAAGGGAACAGACCCCACATGGGGAGGTAGCCATGCTCCTGGGCCCCAGAGCCTGAAAAAGGGGCAGGGAGCCTCCACAGCCAAGAGCCAGGGGTTCCATCTGCGTGCAGCCTGGAACCATGGGCTCCATCTGGGTGGCGGTCTCTGATGTGCCCGGGGGGGGGCTGCAGAGCCCAGGGGGACCCTCGGGGTGTGACGCGTGCCCGTCTGTGTCATGCCTCTGGTAAGCTGGCTATGGCTGAGATTGTCTACCCTGGGGGGTTCACAGGCAGGGTCTCGGGCCCTCCTGCACACCCTCCTGTGCAAACTCCGTGCTAACTCACGTGCCGGCAGGCAAGCACGCCTGTTTGCACAGCCTGGTCACATGGCTCCCTGGGAGGCTGGGTGAAGTAGAGCCCTGGGCAGGGCTTGACCCGGCCCGGCTCCACGTAGCTGCTGCCTCCCACTCAGTGAGATGTTAACCCCCTCCCACCACAGGCCCCGCTTGCCTCCGGCTGTGCTGGGGGTTGGCAGGGGGCTCTGCAGCTGCTGGGGGTGTCTGGGGGGGCTTCGGGGGAGCAGGGGCATGGTTAGCTTTCACCCATGTGTCTCTCGCTGCTCCGGAGCCTAACTGGGGCTATTTTGCTGTTGGCAGGCTCTTTTACTGTGCATGCGCAGTAGGCCCGCCATTAGGGAAAGCTGCTCTTGGGCAAGGGGGGGCCCTGCCCGGGATTTGGGGGGCCCTGCCCTACTGGAGGGGGACTGGTGAGTATCCCTTCCTACCTCTCTCTCTCCCTGGGGGGCTGGGCCAAGTAGGGGCCTGGGCGGGGCTTAACCCGGCCCGGCTCCACGCAGCCGCCTCCACCCACTCAGTGAGAAGTTAACCCCCTCCCACCACGGGTGCCACTTGCCTCTGGCTGTGCTGGGGGTCAGCAGCGGCTCCGTGGCTGCTTGGGGGTGTCTGGGGGAGTGGGGGCGCAGCGGGCTTTCACCCGCGCGTCACTTGCCGCTCCGGAGCCTATTTATCCAGGAATAATTTTCATCTACAGTGAACTAGAAGTATGAATTCCATGGAAATATAAGACTCAGTGCATGCACCTACACAAGATGTTCATCACAGAGCTTCCTAATTAGCTCCCCAGGGAAGTTTTCTTGTTTATGTGTGGCTCCATTAGGCCACAGTAAACTAATTAACACCCCTGTTAGTGCTTGTAAATACAAGTATTATCCTGTGGCGGAGCCTTATTGTGCAGCAATGCACATGTAAATACTGAAGGGGCAACCAGCTAGCCCTGCACTGGAGCACCCTCATGGCCTTGACAACCCCTCCGCAGCATGTTGAGCTGGGTCAGAGCAGCCCCAGGCTGGCAGGTTGATCCCCTGGGCCCCATGTCAGCTGGAGCTGCTCCAATGTGGCTCAGCATGCTGCAGTCCTGGGTGCACATGAATATGTGGTACCCAGGAGCAATACATTCTGGTGCAATAAGTGCCAGAGTTTACTGCACTTTATTAATTGCACATATAGATGTGCCCAGTGGGTGCATGTACATGTGCAATTAATTCAAAACAATAAACTGTGGAACAGTTTGAGCTGGAGTAAACTACTCCCAGGTGCAGCATCTACACATGTATCTGGGACATCAGCAATTTGAGTTGGGGTGAAGCATTTTACACTAGGGCTAGGCGAGTGGAGGTGGGTCAGCTGGGCTCTGGATGGCAGCATTGGGTGGTGGAGGGGTTGGCTTAGGCACTAGGGTGCTGAAAGTGTGAAGCTATGTGGCTGGGCAGCAGGCAGGAGTATGGCACCCAATAGCTGGGCTAGCTGGATGCAACTCATGCCTGTGTTAAGCCTCTACACCTGTGTTTAATTGCAATTAATTATCCCACTGTGTTAATTAACCTGCTGTGTTATCCCAGCAATGTTAATTAGTTTATTGCAGCTTAATAGTGGTGCACATATAGACAGTGATGATTTGCTCTGCAGCTAATTAGTCTATTCTGCAGTTAAGTGCACATGTAGACATGGCCAGCTTGACCACAGTCAGTTGGGCCCAGATGTGAGCTGGGAGTATCTAGGTGAGGCTTTCCCACCCTCTACATTTTAAAATAACTTAATGCAACCCTGAAGACCCCAGAATGCCACAGTAAGCTAACTCCCAAGTGTCTAACTCCTGTCAAAACAGGATAAGGAATAAGCTTGGTTTGACAAAACCAGAGTATTGTGGGTGGTTGTGGTATGGGAGGTAAGTGTTGAGTGACTTTGCTAATACACATTTTAAACATGCGAGCATGTTCAAGGGGAAATGAACATTTACAGGAGCTTGGGAAGACATGAATTGAGATGGGTGTTGTTGCAAGTCAGTAAGTGTCATGTTTTTTCCCCTGAAAAATTTGACTCAAGTACTGTCTCAACAACAGATATCACAATCTCAACGTAGGACTAAACTCTAGCAGAGTTCCGCTTCCTTCCTTTATGCCTTTCTCCTTCCCAGGAAGATAGAAAAACCTTTGGTGTATTATACAAATCAGTATTAAGTTATATTTTTTAAAAGTGGATTTTTAACTTGACAGAGTGTAACAAAGGAACAATTTTGGTCCATTTTTCAAATCCTTCTAACTCTGCACTATTGATTTGAGTCAATTGAGCTGCCAAGCATGTACAATGAAGTCTATGTGCCAAAAATAATCCTCATGAAACATTTATTAAGGGAAAAACCCTCCATATTTTCACTAGTGATATCCAAAATTTTGCATTTCAGATATTTTACTTGTTTTCCCCCCAAAATCCACCATTCTACATCATAAAACACTCACCAAAGAAAGCATATTTCAGCTGCATTAAATGTGAAAATAAGTTTTAAACAGATCATTTGCATTTTGTTCTTTTTACCCATTCACTCATGTAACTTAAAATGATCATATTTCAAGCTTCAGCCAAAGTCTATTTTTTATAAATGTAACCTTTTAAATAAAGTTTAAAATCAAACAGACAATAGCTAAATGGTACTAGCATGTTACATTGTGCAAGCTCTATATATATTTAGTGAAGTGAGTATGAGATATCTTTGCTTCTAAATCAGTGGTATCAAACACATCCAGCCTCATGGGCCATATGAAAGGTGCTGGGCTGGTCTGTGGGCTGGATTGCACAAACAGACTGCCCTCATGCACTGGTGCAAGTGCATAGGGCTGATCTGGTGCAAGGGAGCTTATGAGGCATATGCCCATCCAGGGCTTGCACACAGAACCAGCACAGGGCATACGTTAAATGAGGTACCTGCACCAGCCCAGCCCTGCACACTGCTCCAGTCCGTAGGTCTGGTCTGTGGGCCTGTCCAGACTGGCCCAGGAACTACCTGTGTTGTGTGTAGTGCCCATTCTGGACGCAAACCTGTGCATCACATGTAGCATGCACTGGCCCCAATCCAGAGCTCACACTGAACATAGCACATGGGGCTGGCATGGCAGCACCAGACTGGACCTGTATGCTAGGTCCAGCTTGCAGGGGGGGTCTTGGGTCCAGTCTGGCCCAAAAGCCTGCTCACGACTCTGGTCTGATGTGAGTACCACATGCAATGTGGACAAGACTGGCTCCCCATGCTGCATGCATTGCAAAGCTAGGACCAAAGCATGCTGCATGGGCATGTAGTGTCAGCCCCAGACCCACAGGCCAAATCCTAGGGTTCCACAGACTGGATCTGGCCTACAGAGCATGCCTGCAAGTCATGGAAATCTTTCTTCCCTTCATTTATTGGAATTAAAGCTAATGGAGAATGCCACTTTTGAAGGTCAACTGAGCTGGAATTTTGACTAAATAGGTACGTTACGGTTTGACTTCTTACATGTCATAATTCTTTGGAGACAATAAATGTTCTAATTCTGAAATATTTTTATGTCACCTGTTTCTCTTTAATACAGCCACAAAGTTTAGTAGGAAATGGTAACTTAGCTCCAATTACACTGTTGCCCAGAAACCTCTTTAATGCTAGGAAGTCTAGGGGCAGCCCCAGCCAGGGGAGATCCTGCACGTGGAGTTCTGAGCAGATAGGCCACATGTAGGGCTCATTTCAATGGGCAGAGATTTTCAGTTAGGAAGACATCTTCAGTTGCTGTCAGTTGTCTTCAACTGAAGTCTTGGATTGCCATTCAACACATGATTTGCCCATGAGTTTCCTTCCTCTTAGTATTTACCCTGGAAAAACCTCTAGAGAGAGGGAAAAACTCTGTGTCCTGGAGTTCCCTTTTTCCTTCTATTCTTATCCATTTGTCAGCACTGCTGCTGTTACCTGCCACCACATTGCATGATTTTTATTATTATTCCTCTTTTATGAGTTAATTCTTCTTGAAGAGTTCTATTTGACACTTTCCATTTTCTAACATATTCATATTTTCTCCTCAGAATGTATTTTTTTTACATTTTTTTTCTCCAGTAGTGTCATCATCATTTTCACACTGCTGCTGCTATTGTTACAGTGCAATTTGCTTCATGAGAACTCAGTCACATTTATTTTCTAATTGTGTCATGGCTATATTTTTCTTTTATGGGTATAATGTAGCGTGTCTTTCAAACCTCCTGCTTCACGATTCAGTGAAATTTCTAATGTGCTTTCTTGTCTTATTTTGAGTATATGATTCATTTCAAATTCAGGCCAGGAGAGTCAAGATAGTACTGATCTCTTCTGTGTCACAATGCTGCATTTATACTTGACAGTGTACCGTAAGTTGCATGAGCCTAAATACACTCCACTTAATGTGTTTTCATTCCTGATTTTTATTCTCAACAGACAGTGTTTTATTTCCCACTGCTTGCATTAATCTAGGATTTATCTTATTCTCAGCTTGACATAGTACTGTCTGTTGCCCAAATATCTTATCCTTGTGTTCAATTTGTACATGCCTTTTTCCTCCTCCTGCTGACTCTCTGTCTAGATAAATGGATAAATTGTTTAAATGTACTATTTTGGTGGAGATGGACGTTACAAGGTTCAGAACCCTTATCACCCTCTCCCCATGCAAAGACTAGGAAATTAAGCAAGTTGAAACCTGCAGTATTTTCATGGTGGTGTTTTATTACAGTGGGCCTGTACATGGAACAGATAAAGTCACGAACCATCAAATCTTGTATAACCTGAGTAATATGGAAATACCACTTATCTTGGGAGACAAAGACAGGAAACAGGGAAATCTTATGGAAGCACAGTGTCATGTTGCCACCTGAAAACTCCTTTTCTGCCTCACGACACTGTTCTTCCTGAACTGCGTAGGTAATGTTCTTCTCATGGATGGCTTTCCCTCCCTTTCATTCCCTAATACTAAATGTAACTTCTGATATAGGACAAACACAAAGCATATGGAAACCAATTACAGCATCAGCCAGATACCTTTAACAAGCTGCAGATGGGAACAACCTGGCTCTAGTTCAATGTGGGCCAGATGGCATTGATAGCCAGGGTTCAAATTACACTCCGACTCTTGAGGGGGTCTGCAGTGGTGGCAGCCAAAAGCCGGAAGGAACCACTGCCACCGCCACTGCTGTCACCGCCACCTGAGTTGCTTAGGAAGGCGCAGGGCAGGCTGAGGACTCTTGTCTCGTATGGGGGGCGAGGGGGCTTATCTAATGGCTAGAAAATTATATTTAGAAGTTTGCTTTTGGGAACTGGCTCATAAGTAATATATATATGTATTAGAATAATAGTTATAGCAGGAAGGGTTAATTGATTTCTAAAAGTCTGTTTTCTTACACAGTTCTCATAATCTTCAAAAGCAAAAAGAGTATCTAACCCAGGCAAGCAAACAGCAAGGACAACAGATATACACAACCTGGATAATTGAAAACATCCACACTTTATTTTCATAATAGAGACAGGCCTGGCTCCAGGGCTTCAGGGCCACAGTGCCTGCTTGTAGAAAGCCATAAGCTTTCCAGTTTTGGGGGAACAGACCAAATTAGGAAGACACCAGTAAATCTCCAAATTAGGATGTGGGCATCTGATAGGTTTTGAAAATGGGATTTTGGCTGACAACGCATGACATGGACAGTGTGACAAGACAGAATACAAAAGGAAGAGTTTTCAAAACAGCAAGGGGATATTTGGCATCAGCCCCCAACCTCCAAGGTTGCTGATGTTGGACACTCGAGCAAAGAACCTCAATGTGGTGTTTACATAATGACTGGACAGACCACTCGCCTTGTGTATATTCTGAACACCTAGAAATGTGAGTAATATATGTTGTACTTGTTTTGCCTGCATTACATTTATTTCCTATCACTACGTATCAATAAAATTCACCTATTACCAACGGGGAGGGGTTGTGGTTGATCTGAAGGTTGTACTCACCTGCAGCAAAGGTATTGGGGCTGGGTTGTAAATCCAGTGCCAACATAGTCTCTTATGGGGGGCAGTGCTTGTCTCTTAGATGGGGGGAGGGGAGGTCACATCCCCCTTGAGCTTCTCCATATTTTGAATCCTGTTGGTAGCCCATCAGCACCTGGGGAGTTTGTCTGTCCCCATGCCAGAGCTAGGCAGCTGGGAGCTGTGTTTGTATCACTGACACTTTCCCTAGCCTCCTGCTTCCTGGCTATGGTGCTTTACATGCAGCTGCCAGCTGGTGCGGACATGGACTACTAGGACTGGGTATCTAGAAGCTGCATCTTTGCTGTTGCCAGTTCTCCCTACCTCTGCCCTTGTTGCCTCCCAGCTGCACTTCAGCTCCCCAATGGATAGAACTATGCTCCAACCTTAGCCAGAGAGCAAGGGAAAGTGGTGGCAGTGTGGGCTTAGCTTCTCACAGCTTGGTCTTGGGACAGTCAGAGATATAAACAAAGCCCTTCAGCTCTGGGAGCCAGATCCAGTGGTTCTGCAGGCTGAATTCAGCCTGTGGGCTGTAGGTTCCCAACTCTGTAATTAGAGAAAGAACCTCCTGCTTACATAAAAGTGTCATGATATCTTCATGCATAAGAGGCTACTTGGTTATGACATCCACAGAATCAGCCCTTTGACCAAAGGTCACTATAGTTGGGGAAACTATTACAGAAACAGAAAACAGAATTTGCACGTAATCAAATTCTTAAGGTTGTCATATGGCATTAAGCATATAGTTGTAACAAAATATCTTTAAAAACAAGTAGCACTCATGCTATATCAAAGATTTGAAAAAGATTGTGCCTGCGAATGAAACTGTTACAGAAAAATAAAATGGTAGCCAGCTACTTTCTTTCTATCCAACTCTCCTGAATGGAATATTTCAAGTTATCTGTAATCTTCCAAGCATTTTGCTTTATTTTTGTACGAGAAAAATGAAAGGAACAATATCAAGTCAATACTTTTTATATGATTTTCAAAATCCAGAGAAGACAAAGGGGCTGTCAGCTTTTTTCTATGATGAAAAGTTCCAGCAGGGTTTTTTTCTTTTGACTTGAGTTTGTGAAAAATGTGAAAAAATAAAAAAGGCAGAATCTTGTTTTCTGACCCAAAAATCACTGCTTGTGCTTGTCATAATAAAGTGTACTCTAAGGTGTGCTTGCTCCAGACCATGGCATCCCTGCCTGATCCTGGAGAGTCCCACACAGCCAACCCAGGGGTGGCTTCTAGAGCAGGGAGGGAGCCAAAACTCCTTCCCACTCTGACCCCTGGTGTTTTAACCCTGCAGCCTTTTACTCAAGGAGTTAGTATCCAGTTCCACTCTGGAGAGGGGGACTTTACCTGTTGCTGGGCAGGCCAAGTGCAACCTGAAATTTCAAGCAGCAGCAACCCAGCCCTACTTCAATAAAGACATTCATAGGGGACAAGGCCACTAAGCTGTAGATTCTCTGCCTCTCCTGCAAAGGGTTAAGTCATTCCTATGCCCCCAGTATAGCACACATAGCACCAGCAAATTTGCTCTCCTGTTTTTTTTTTCTTAGTGTCTCTATGTCAAAGCTCCTCTCCTGGTCTTTGAATCCAGAGTCCTCTCACCAGGAGGTGACAGCCTGTTTGTTCACATCCCGTTTCTGCTTATCTCATTCAGCTTCCCACCAGCCTCCTGAGTGTCAAACCTCTCACTTTTTTTCCTATGTTAGCAAAGCTATTCAAGACTGTTGATCCTAAAGATCCATCTCGTCTCCTCTTGCACATAGGGAGCCCTTAACCCTTCATTCTCTGTGCACAAGCTAATGAGGTAAACCAAGCCACACAACTTTATAACACAGTTGACACAAAAACATTATAATAAAACCTATCACAGCACTATTTAAGGAGAACAAGAAAAAAAAACTGACTGGCCAAGAAAACAACTATGAGAGGGACACATAAATAACAAAACGTAATAAAATTAACACTACCCCTGATATACTTATGTTAATATGTTTGGAAAAAGTTCTCCAAATTGCCCTGAAATTTACATCTACCCAAACTTACTAGTATATTAAGCATATGAGATAAAAAGTCAAGGCAAAATAGATCTCACCTAGGGGGACACTCATATAAAAAATCATTTCTCTTTCCACCATGCAAAACTTCTCTCCAAAGACCCCTCTGAATTCTTTAGTTCCTAGGTCAGCCCCAGGTTTTTCTCTGATCATCCTAGGAATAAGATTATTTAAATCAGAGTCTGATCTTTGAATTCTATTAGCTCCCCAGTCACACAGGAGTCAATCATTTCATGTTTTTCCTTTTGTGAAAAATTTTAGAATCCTTCCATCCTTGGGTAAGGCTTTCTGGCCCCTTCATTAAGCTCTTGTGCTAGGAAATAAACCAGGAAAAGTAGAATTTACCTTTATACAACCCTTCAGCTTAAAATGCTTAGAACTTGTGTAGCAAGTGTTTTATGCCCTGTACAGCTTCTGGCAGAGAAATTGGCTCCAATCTTACCTCCCACAGTCTTTCTGTAGCTCAAATGCTTCTACTGGGTAGTTGTTTATTTCTTTACTTCTTTTATATCCCTGACCTTTTTTCTAATATGTTGAGCAGTGTTTGGAGTCAGAGTGATGAATGAGATGCGATGATGAGACTCATAGTGAGGGTGCAATATGTAGGCTCCCTTCTAGGGCAGCATAAGTATCAGACAGGGGTGGGGAAGTAGAAATCTGACAGGTTTAGTCTGCTGACAGGTCATGTTTATGGGCTCTCTAAAGAATACAGATGAGAAAGTAAAGAGGCAGAGATGACAATGACATAATAAATCCTACCCATAATGTTTTCTACCAAAAAAAAAGTGAGGAAATAAAATCAGGTCTAGAATTCTGTTAATGGTTAGGCTGTCACAGAATAAAGCCTCTTCACTGTCTCCTTCTTTGGATGAGATTTATAGATGCACTAGACTTCTCTGTATAGTACTTTTGCAATCTGTACCCAAAAATTGTAGGTCTTCTCCCTCCTTTGATCTCAAGCATTTGGGGTAAGAAAGGAGTTCTGTCTGCATTCTTCTCTCCAGCAGGATCCCAAAAGGTTCATTTAGTTTTTCTTAATATTATTAGTAGACCAAATCCTGCAGTCTTTGCACATAACCTCTGCTCAGCTGTCCTAAATCTATATAGCTCTACTGGTTTCACAAGAACTATGACAATTCTCACTAGCTTCTGACATGCAATTTCTGCTCAGAAAGGACTTCTACTAAAGTCCCTGAATAAAGATATCAGAATCAGGGCTTACCAACTTTGTAAATATTGGGCATTTTTATACATACTTTTTTTTTTTTTTTTTACAGTGATGTGCAGGAGATCCACTGCTTCAGAGCAGACTTGATTAACAGAGTCTGCTCTGCACGTCAGTTGAGGCAAACTGTACTGCACCGTGTGCAGTTGTATAAGTGGCAAAATGCATGTCAACGCGCAGAAAATGGTGGTGGTATGCTTTTGAACTAACGCATCTCCAAGGTGTTTTAGTTCCAAAGCTCACCACCACCATTTTCCCAGTGCTGACATGCATTTCACCACTTATACAACTGCACATGTTGCAGTGCCAGGTGCTTTTCAAAGCACCAGCGATGTCATATGTGCATGTGTAAAAATGCCCATTTGGCATTTGTACACGTGCTCTGGGAGTGTGTGCGCAGGGTACTTTAATTCTAGCAGCTCTGAGAGATGCTCTATTTAAAGCATTTGAAGCATCTTGTGTATCGAATGAGGTTTAGTTAAAGTGCCAATGTACCCCCTTCAAAACAATGCAAGGCAGAGGATTGATGGTCAAAAAATACAGTAAACAACTTTTTTAAAGGGCAGTCATCTTAATGAAGGGTTAGGAAGCATTTCATCTGGAGTTAAAATTAAATGCATTCTAATTGATATAAATAGTACATAGCTGTTATGCAGCACTGTTCCTTGTTGAGCTGAAGGTGATTTTAAGTAAGTGAATCATTATTGTGTCCATTTTGCACAGAAAGAAATAGGCATAAAGAGCATGTCTGCTTTAATACACACTGAAACATCACTAAAAAGCTGCGCTTTTTATATTAAAGCAGGCTAATGTGCATTAAAGTGTCACTAAAAAACATGGACATTTACAGACATGTTGCAGGAGGCGGAGGGGGGGCACTTTAATTAGAGCAGCTCCGAGAACCACTCTAGTTAAAGCACCTGGAGCATCACATGCATTAGCATCCCCACACTGAAAAATGGCAGCAGGGGCACTTTAACTAAAGCTCATCGAACCAGTGACGCTGGTACACGTGATGCTGGTACATGTGACACTGAAGTCTGCTGGAGCGTGGTAATTACCACACTCCATCATACTCAATCGAATCTGCTCCAACATATTGTAATTACAACACATTGGAGCAGCCTCTCTGCACATGTATAGGCACCCCTACTCTTTAGTTAATGCGCATTAAGACTGACTAACATGCATTTTCCTAGTACCTCACAATGGAGGGCTCCTATACACATGCAGGGAGACTGCTTCAATGTGCTATAATTACAGCATGTTGGAGCAGACTCAATTAATTGAGTTGACTGAGTGTGGTAATTACCGTGCTTCACCAGACTCCAGCATCACGTGCATCAGCATCCCCATGATGAAAAATGGCTACAAGGGTGCTTTAACTAAAGCTAATTTGACAAACTTTAGTTAAAGTGCCCAGGCCACCATTTTTTCAGTGCAAGGGTGCTGCTACATGTGATGCTTTGGACACTTTAATTAGCGGGGGGCACGGGCAGTACTTTAATTAAAGAACCACTCCCTCCCCATGGACCATGTTTATAAATGCCCAAAGGTATTAGATTTAATGCACATTAACTAAAGTGCATTACTGTACATGCAGATGTGCCCAAAGAGGTGAAGCAACTTGCTCGAAGCCTCCAAACAGCTCAGAGGCATATACTAAAACAGAATCCAGCATCTTAGCCACTGGATCACACCAGTTTTTAAAAACTTAAGGTAAGCATTGAATATAATTCCCCAAACCACATTAAATACATATAGAGAGTAAGAAATCATAATGTGTATGACTTTCAAATAGAAGTCTATCTGAAGGTGGCTTCTTGCAGTATTCTTTACCACTCTTTATGTTCTGTTTCACTTATTTATGTACTTATATATGGTTTCCAAATACAGGATAAATATTGTTACCAGAATCTACTGGAATGCTTATTATCTCTAAATATAACCCTCACCTCCACAAAGACCCTTTCTTTATTTAATATTACCCCGGATACAGCTGTGGTTGTACTCTAGTTAGCCCTTCAATCCATACTGGGTGCATCTACATGTGCATCCAACTGTACATTTGTTATTTAGCAAGTAGTAAATGACTCCGCAGTAACTATCATTACTGCCTAGTCCCAGCAGCCAGGGCCATCCCTAGGGAGTAGAATCGGAGCAACCACCCTGGGCCCCACGCTTTGGGCGTCCCTATGGAGGTGGGCAGAGTGGCGGTTCCATGTCCAGCAACTTGCTACCTCCCCCCCACCCGCCCACTGCTGCTGCCGCCACTGCCAATGGTGGCGGCAGCTTCTTCGGGTCTGTAGCCCATGGGATTGAAGCCAGGGCAGGGCTCTACATGGGCTGGTTTGCCCCGGGCCCCACACCCTGTTCTGGTCAGCTCTGCCAGCAGCACATGGGTTGTTTCCAACCATACTGCACAATAGTAATGAGCAACTGTGCAGTAGTGTCGGTGTCACAATTTGTGCCCACCAGTGCTATGTCACTGTAGCAATGAGCTACACCACCATAGTTCATCTCTATAGTGAAGCAGTGTCTCATGTAGATGCTCCCTCTGAAATATTGTGAAAGGAAACAAATATAATCTAATATACTCTTCATTGTTTGCTATCCTGCGCATCTCCTGATCCATGCAGAACAGGAATCCAACACTGGAATCAGATGAAGGCTCATGTCCTATAGCTCTTACTAGAGAGATACTAAGTCTTTGAGCTCTTGAGGTCCTTCATTTTATGCCCACAGTAATATGAGAATGCAGACTCAGTCTTTATAAACTACTACAGACCATAGTGACCAAGATATTAAGCAAGATAGATAACATGATATTCAAAGCTGCTGACAACATGAAGGTCACTTTTATTTGAGCTTTGTTACTTATTCCTTAAAGTCACAAATATAACTAATCAAAAACCTGAAAACAAATTTAGTCAGAAAATTATTTACATAAATTTATTAAGATCAGTTATTGTTCTCCAAAAGAAATCAAAGATACACTAAGCAATAGCAGTCTTGTAGTCAACTAATGATAATAACAACTAACTTCCTATGTCCTGAATAGCTATTCAATACTGTAGCCTTTCTCCCTACTGTCATCACAGCCTATTGCCCAACATAGTCTAAGAGAAGAAAATATAAGATTTGTCCTATGTCCAAACCATATTCTAACACTGTCAAGGCTACCACTGGGGAGCAAGACCCTATCCACCCACTCCCACTCCAAGCCACTCACTCCCACCTACCACTTAAACATTTCAATACTGGAAATGTGACAGTACAGACACTACCTTACTACAACTCATGCTCCCTATCCCCAGTGTGACCCTTGGGTGTTCTTACTGCTGTATTTCTGTATTTGGTGCATGAACTACCACGTAATATTTTAATTTGGTAATTAGAAAAAGGAAAGTTTTGAATATGTGCAAATCTGCACTGAAAATGGTGTCCAAGTAATCTCAGACTATTCAGTGGGTTACAATTAAATGGGAAATCAAATCTAAGTGATATGGACGGGGCAGCTTTTTCTTTAGCATCTGCTAATTTACACTTCATTTACTATCAGTCCAACCTTGACACACCTAACCCATTAGTGAAAACAACACTGCACATAATTCCAGACAGTGTCCTTTATAAATTGGGTTTCTTTGAGGAGGTCACAACATGGGGACTCAGGGAAAAAATATGGAAAACAAAATCATCAGTCATTTGGAAAATTGTGACCATTGCCTTCAGCATTAAAAACATAGCTGCAACTGATAATAAAACAAAAATCACTCTGGTTTCTACACAATAACACCTGACAGTTACATAATAGCCTTCTTCTTAGGATCTCAGAGTTACACATATTAATTAGTTAAGTCTCTTGATATCAGATACATTACACCAGTTATATTAATTATATAGTTTAATAAAGCATCAACAGGTCAATGGAGAGGTTAAGAGATTTGACTAACATCACCCAGAAGTTTTAATTTCCAGTTTTCTTATGTAATTATGGATCTATCCTGAATTATAACTTATCTGTTACTTTATCAACACTTGCCCTGGTCACTATGTGCTTTATAAAATAGCATATTTATCAACTCTATTACATTTACGTGGGTAATGATATTTCTTCAGTCCCTGTAGAGAAAAGATTATTATTGCAGCTTGGTGTATCATTTAACAACAAAAAAATTATTTACTAGCAATTATGTTTCTGGTAATTATTTTCTTCAGCAGTCTATTAAAATGCTTCCAGCTTTTCTCCATTAAAAATAGGGGGGGAATAAAAGAGAACAGTAAACAAATTATAGCAGATATATAAATAGAAAGTAGAATGAAAAACAAAAAAGAAAAACAAAAGAATAACTAAGTAGGATAGAGAGCTATCTACCCAGTTAACTCCAATATAACTGTTAACTGTTGCAGGTACTACAGCCAATAGAAATAGTTAATACAGCTGGATATATTTTGGGTTTTCATATACATCCCTAGTTGACAACTATTTGAAACCAACTGTCTGAGATTCAGTTTCTCTACCTGTAAATTACACTGATCTGTTTAAGTAACAACTGGTTACAAAAGGGGTGATAGAACTAATTCTGTGCCTATTGCAGAACCAGGGAGAAAGAGAGATAAGGCTTTAATCTACTTTTTTGTGTCTTCTGATCCTGTCTTTCTTTACCTGCAGTGGTGTTACCTTATAACAGCACCATGCTCTAACCATGTCCAAGCCATCACTTTTCTCACCTGCACTACAGCCTCTCTCTTACCCTGTTGAACAAAACCAGAGATAAGTGTATGTCTGTTATTTCAAATTTGCCTAGATGAGGAATGCCTTTGTGAAAGGGACATTCACTTGAATTAATACACCCATAAGATGTCATGGGCTGTGTAACACTGAATCTTGGGACAGAATCTGACTATTGTAATGAGATTTTATCTGTAGGAATAATGGCTATAGTCATGATATGGAAAAGGAAACCTAGTAAAGACCTAGTTTAGTCCTAATACCTAGTTGAATAATTATGTCTGAGAAGCCATCACAGAGCAATTTAGGATTATCAACTGTGTTTGTTTCTCAACAACTGGCTCACCTCCATAGTCTAGTGGACTTCCTACATAAATGTCTGAGAGAAAGCAGGCACTGGAGCTTTCCCAGGCTAAAAACTTAATTTAGAGCTGAAATAGTTCTTTAAGCAAAAGGCACCATCTCCCACAACATGCCAGAAGTTGGGGCCAGAAGGAAGGAGGAAAGGCTGGTTTGCCTGAAAGATTGTATAGACCTCAAACTCAGACAGAGGTAGGTGAGATGGGGAAGAGAAACAGAGGTGAAGGCAGTGCCACAGCAGGGAAGAAATGCATTTTTGAAGATTGATTGTTAATTTGCAGGGCTCTGTATCTTCCTAATGCTTTCATAAGAATAAAATAAATAAAGAAATACATTTACTAAACCTAGTGTATCTGATATAGCTTGCTTAAAGGGGTTCAGAGTACTCATGGTGAGGTGGAATTGTGATCACAGGGAATCTTTAGAAAGGCTAAGACCTTGACTTCAATATTTAAGGAAATCAATTTACCTACGTCCCAAGGAAGTATGGCAGAAGTAGCATCTGAGACTGAAAGTAAACTAACTTTAGAGTACATCTATCCCTCTAAATGAAGATTTGATTATGTTAACACAGCAGTTTTGACCAATGTCTACTATACTTAAAGTTTCAGAAAGTTCACTGGAACCATATATCTGATTAAGTCTACATTTCAGATCAGGGCACTGATATCAGTGGGGACTGGATCAGGCTTTTTGTCACTAAATTCCTGTTGGAAAATTAGTAATGACTTGTTAACAACTCACTAACTAGTTAAAACCTCACAATGATTCTTTGTAGGTGTGACAATGGAGTGGTTCATTAAACATGCAGATTAGAATGAAAGATCAATCAATGTTATCATCAGGCTGAAGCTGCAATCAATGAGAGTTACATCTCTGTCCAAAACCCTCATTAAAATTTGAGAAGAGTCTGGATGTTACAAATTATTCTATACATGAGAAAGAGGTGTATATTTGTAAGTAGCTGGTTGGCAGATCAAGTAATAGCTGATGGTCCTCAAATCAGGATGTGTAGAATAGTTCCCCAGTTTTGTAGCATGACAAAAACTTGTGTTGTGTGCAAAAGATTTCATTAGAACAGATTTTGACATGGACCTCACTCTGGAAAACAAAAGTGAAATGTGTCTGAACCATAATCCCTCTATTCCAACTTTCATTTGCTGGGGATCCAGCTGGCATAGGCTGTCTGACATGATAGGTATTAAAGCACAGAGAAGAGAATCAGAGAAACCTGAGGTGTCCTTATGGACTGATTGCCATTTATGCATTGAGTAGATCTCAACACAGGAGAAAACCGGTCCATGGTGTAACCTAATTAAGGAGTTCCCTTTGTGTTAAAAGAAAATAAATAAATAAAAAATAAAAGATTGTTTCAGACTATTGATATGAGCCTACCAGGCCCTGGACCCCCTCAGGAAGAGTGCTGTCACCTAATATGCATAAAATTTCCACATGTCCATCATCCTAGACTCCCCCGGCAAAAATAAAAGCCAGCACCTATGGAGCCTACAATCAGAGACAACTTGCAACCATCTAGAACTAGCCAAGATCAGATACATTATCTCCCAGATTAAATTAAATGAAATTGTTGAGAAGTTTTAATTCCTTTCCTAATAAATATTTCTGCAGTCAATTTGTTATAAATCCCACTGTTGTGACCTACATTTCTCCAAACTGTAAGCCTCATGTGCAACACTTTGCACAGGAGAAATTAAAAAGGATACTTGATTTTAATTTCATAGAATAAATTAAAAACACATGCAAATGGTTGAAACCCAACAAACGGCTGACCTTCCAATGGTCCCCAATGAACAGATCAGTTTTCAAAGGTGGGATTTGCTTTTGCATCTGTAGTTCAAAATGAATGAATACCTCAGTTTTCAAAGACACTGACTCAGTGGAAACAAAAATATTGCAGTACATATTGTTTATCTTCCCTCTCTATTTAAGGATAGATATCCTTCTTTTTGCATGCACATGCAAACAATATTATCAGTCCCCCATCCACCCCTATTTCTATATATATTTGAGCATATGGGGATAATGGAATCCTTAATTAGTAACTGGAATATTATTAAATCAAACATGGTTTTGAAGTACTGACTGATTTTTCTCTCTTCAGGAGAAAAATAGAGGACATCAAGGTGTCCAGTTCCATATCAATATAGGATAGAAGACAACTGGGCTGTCCTTGATGATGGCCACCTTAGTGCAACAGATGGTAGTTCCACTCTTTGAAGAGCATGAAGCAAGGGCCCACAGGGAAGCTGTGGGGCCTGGCACTTTTAAAACCATTATGAACCCTGTTTTGCATGCTCTTTGTATTAATCCCATAATCTATTACAGCACTAATTTAGCCATCTATTCTATAGCTGTCAAAATTGCTGAGTTTAAGGGCATCTTAATGCAGGAGTGACCCACAAGAGTGTTAACCTCATCTATACAAAGTCCTCCTGCTACTATGTAGAAAGAAGTTTTGCAGGGAAAGATTGGAGCTGTGTCACTGTTGTGCACAGCCTCCCACCCCCCTATGTGCGTGCATGTGTTTGTGCGAGAGAAAGAGAAATAAGGACATTTCACAGCTTAATGGGAAAACATTCATTTCTGATCCCAATGCTACACCTACCATGCTATCCTTACTGGTAACTGGAATCAGAATTTAATCCTATGAGAAAACTAAAGAGCAACTCCTATGGGGGTTGCTACAATCACAAAGGAACATTTTGCAACTGTTGTTCACAAGGGAAGGCATTTGCTTGAGTTTTGTTTGCTGTTATTGAATCAGTTTTCTGTAACTCTCAATGGGCAGCATATTGCATATTTGAGATTAGTTCAGAAAAATCAGAAAAAAAAATTACATTCCAACTTCATTTTACAGTAGAAAATGAAATTGGTTCACACATTTTATATTTCTTACTAACAGGATCTTAGCCTGTATTTCAAAGATCAGAAGAAAGCTTCCCTACTTTAAAAGTTAAGTTGAAACATTTATTTTTTTTAATCTGCCAAGGTCTGACCTCAAGGTTTGTTTTTTCCCAGAACAACTTTTAATACCATTGTCACCTAAAACCAAAGCAGAGGACTGGATTCTTTCCATTGTTTTAGTTGTTAGTGGTGTTATCAGCTATCACAGGTGCTACAGAATCCTGAACTCAGATCTTGGCAGGAAGAAAAGTGTTTCAGCTTCTGCTCATTAAAAGAACTTGAATAAGATAACATGATAGTATCACTGCTGAAAAGTAAGAAAAGGGTGCCATCGTCTTTCTTAAAATAAAGTTAGTGTTAACATTTTCTTCTTATGAACTTTTAACATATGAAGCTAAACCAGACAATCTGTTATGCTTTGAAACCTAAAGAGAGAACATTCAAATGTATAAAACACAGCAAAGCTAAGTCAGAGAGCAACTGCAAACAACTGCAAATTTTACATTTCTATCCTGTGAATCAGCTGCTACCTTTTTGCCCCTTTGTTTTGTGACTGAAGATATATTTACACCACAGCAGTAGCATGTCTTGATCACGCTGTGTTCCAGCCACCTGTTCCCTTATGTGTAGTCCAAACCTAGAAATATGCCAGAAAGACTGCTCCAGGATTGTCTCCAATGGAAACTTTCAAGCATACCAGAGACACAGATCTTGAGGGTAGCCACAGAGGGATATCCTGAAACGACTTGACTTGTTTGTTTCAGGTTTGGAATTTGTGAGCAGGCCCAGGATGAAGAAGTAGAGAGGGCATACTCAGAAATATCTCAACTAAAACACCTGCTGCTGTAATATAGACATCCAGGGTAAGTACAGACATTCAAAAAACCCAAGGCAGAATTGATCTAACTTACAGGGTTTTCTGTACATGGTAGTTTAGATGGATAGTGAACAGAACCCACATTTGCCGTTTAGTGGGGGGATGCAAATCTAAGACGGGGTTTTGCCTGTTTTAAACCAGTGTGTGTCTGCCAAATTTTTGTTCTGTAACAGGTATAGTCCAGTTTTGTTTGCTGAACTTCTGTTCTGTTACAGTTTTCCAATCACTTACACTGGTAAAAGTGTAATGTTTGTACTAAGCCACACTGTGTAGACATAACACTTTAACTTTATTTTAAGACAGACAATGGCACCCTTTCAGACCTGATATTACATATTATCTGATTTCAGCTCTTTAATGAGTAGGGGCTGAAAAATGATTTAGTGTATGTCTACGGTACATCCTGAATAATAAACAGTTACAGTGAACATGCAGAACCATGTGATTAGCAGACAACAGAGAAGGGAAGATTAACATTTTAAAGTCTATTTTAAAATTCACTGATATGTAATTTTAAAAGTAGGTATGAGTAGAAATATTTCAGAGTTTTTAAAGAAAGAATGAACCATTAGATTAACTACTCTTGATCTCCTGCGTAACATAGTTCATAGAGTTTTATCCAGTCACTCCGGCATTCAAGAAGCCCGAGGCAGAAACCCTCTTTCAAGCTTTACTCTAGACACCCAAAGTTAGGTCCGTAGCAAACAGAACAGATGTTAGCCCTTTGGTGGGGTGGGGTTCAGATCCTGCCTACATGGGCTGAACACATCAGGTCAGGATGGCAGTTGTACACTACCTAGCATACCCCTTGGGCTCTCTAAGCTGCCAAAGACAGAGCCAAATGGCCAAGCTACCCATGACTGACTGCTGGGTGTGGGTCACCATTCCCCCAACCCCCTGCCATTGTGACTTGCATATGCTTTTGTTTCCCGGCCTGCACACCCAAGCAAGCAGGGACAGCTATCTGTTCTTAGGCTCCAATCTCCCATGGAGTGCAGCATGGCCTTGACAGAAACAGCAAAAACAAGTCAATTTTGCAGAATTATGATCCCATTTAATGGGACATGCTCCCTTAGGCACCCAAGATTGAAGGGGGCAGGACTTGGAGCTTTGTCTGGGCTCTAGGCTTCAACAGGGGAGTGCAGGGTAGGGGGAAACCGGGTGATTCACCCTTCCCCTATGTTGTAGGATTCCTGCCCACCCTCCTTGGCACCAAACCTTTTTTGGGCTTATCCATCATAATGGCCTAAGAGAAGGCTATGACTGCAGGGCTTCATAGACTGCCTGTGATGGCTTCAGCTCCCCCTCACCCTTTCCTTTGTCCCTTTGCTTCCCCCACTGGGCACTTTACTGGGGCCTGGGCCCTCACCACAATCTCAGGGAACTGGAAAAAACTTTAGCATCACAGGTTGCACAGAGTCCTTGCATGGGGACTGACTCATCAGAAGTATCAGAAGGAATGGCCATGGGTACTGCAGGTTGTCCTAGCACAGCAGCCACAGCACTGGTACTGGGGTGTCGGTACACACTCCACGCTTCTGGGAAGGGCACAATGGCATGTGCTATAGACTAGCCATGGCCCCTGTGTGGGGAATGGTGCCCCAGGGCCTCCCTGTACCTCCTTCTTTTCCAGTGTGGGTCCCTGCAGATGACTCCTCTGGAACACCTCGGGTCTCCTGGGTGTGGAGGGTGTCAACTGCCCTGTTCTTGCTGAGGAAGCATCAGATTCTTGTAGAATGGCATGCTCTACCCACAGACCACTTCACAGTGTCAAGCACGTGCTACTAATGCTGCTTCATCAATGTACTTTTGGCAAAACACTGCAATTGGTCCCTGTTGTGTCCTCATGCCTACCATTGGGCAATGCACTTGAAGACCTCTGTTATTTGATTCCTTATCTGGAGCTGACATTGGGTGTCTTCCTCACCCCATGTGGCAATGAATTTATTTCCTTGAACTGCCAGTTGCATTTCTGGGTTTGGATGGTAATGACAGACAGGGCAGGTTTGTCCACAGTGGCCACAGAGCCTTAGTGTCCATGAGTGTGTGAGGGTCTGTTTGTGTGGGGGTGAGTGGAAGGGTGGATGGATGTATGGAAACAGTGGCAGACACTCAAAGGTGTGGTTCCCAGTTTCCCAGCATATGATTTTCGCTCTTCAGAAGCTTGTGGCCCCTGCCCCCATATCATTTGGTCTCTGCTGCTCAGATCACCTCCACAATTTCTAAATGTCCAGAGGCTTTTAGCAGATGCCCTGTGATTCTGGCAATGCCACATGCCTCACCTGGGCTGTAAGATTCAAAGGTCCTTGATCTCCAATCAAGGAGGTGGCTGGCCATTCCCAAGGTGGTCCTGAAGGTTCCAGGGCTGTCTATCTGCTCACCGTGGCTTGGAGGTTTAGTGCTCCCATCAAACAGATCTCTCCATGTGCTCAACTAGCTAGTTGATCAGTGAGGAAGAAGAGGAGTCAATTTGAATTGAATGAGAATAAAGTACATGGCAAGAACCTTCCCTTCAAAAAAAAATAATTATAAAGTGATGGCAAATGTTTGGGCCCAACTCAGCCACCTTTACTTTACATCCTTATAACATGGAGGACTTTAGTGTAATTGAGTCTATTAGTGGTATGTTATGAATTTTAATCCCAAATATTTCTTGCCAAATTGTATTAAATTTCCTTTTTTTCACTTTTACTTTTTCTTGCCCCATCTTTTACTGGCAGTGTTCAAAGTCCCTGTCTTATGAAGATTTCACTATACAGACTAAACTACACCATACAAAGATCCAATCCTGCTGCAGGTGGTATCAAAGGAAAATTACCCCTGACTTCAGTGAGTGCCGGATCAGTCCATAAATCTTTGAAAAATAAGCTCAATTTCAGATTTAAATTTTAATACATTTCAACAACCTGAATGTGACAGAAGAACTGTGTGATAAACTTAAAAAAAAATACAACCCTCTCCCTGTAACAGGAATGGTGCCCAGGGAGCAAATCAGCTTCTCTGCCATTCTTTCTCTAAGGCACCCACCCTTTGCTCTCATCTGCCACACCTTGATCTTTTTAACAGACTTGGAAAAGGAAGCTACCCAAGGGCCTTAGAGTGATCCTTTAGCCTACTGTCTTACCCATGGACCCCTCTTGGACCCCACCACTTTCAATCAATTCTTCCTGTTAGGTGGGTCCTTTTGGCCTGCACATGCTCCCCCTCCCCCCAAGGGCAACCATTACTTTATAGGCTAATCATGGCCTCCAATTTCCCCTGTAGCCTATGCCTTGCACATGTAACAGTTAACCAGATCAGTAGGTCCTAGCCCTCCAGTCTCTCCTCCCAACTTTTCCAACTTCTCAGTTGCTTGGCTCTGCCACCTCTGGCGTGTGGGTCCCTGACCCTGGTTCTCACTCCTCTAAGGCAATGCTGGGTTTTCCAGACCCTGTTTCCACCCTGGGCCCCCTGGCTCATTCATCACCTTGAGCCTGAGCCCTGGCAGGGTTCAAGGCAGTCATGTACCCCTCCAGCAGTACTGGGACCTCCAAACCACCCCTTATGGTCCCATCCAAACCACCAGTTAAAACTCAAACCAAAACATAAGCACACTGGCCATAACTTAAGTCTCTATGTATACTGGGTAACTTATGAAATCCTATCCATACTGAGTCTAATCTCCTGCCAGCTCTTAGCTCCTTACTGACATCTCTCAGGAATAGCAGGATCTCAATCAGTCTGTCCCCTGCAGGCATGTTACTGCTGAGCTATTTCCCCATCAGTTTCCAGGGCCAAACTAACTACTCTGGTCCTGGCTTTTATGCTACCAGAGCCCTGCCCTTTTCCAGTTATGTGACTTCCTGTGCTGCCAGCAGGTGTCCTCTAACTATCTTTGTTTATTGGCCTTCAGGGTAGCCTATAGCAGCAATCTTAGCTTTACTTTGTTTCCCCACACAAGACTCCTACTGAGAATCTTTTAGGGCTGCAGTAGGTTTCTTGCTGCTCACATAGGTTACTCTACTATTGTACTACTGCTGTGCAACTAGCAAAATAATAGGCAGTCCCCATTCTGGGGCTGTTGCTGCCTATCTTTTCTTATGAATGACCCCCCTTTTTGTCTTCCTGGGCCCTGTTTCAATCTGTTTTCCCATCTATAAGTAGTAGGAGACTTAGGTTCCCTGTTACCATCACCCCCCAGTTCACTTCACTATCTATTAGACCAGTTCATAGAACACACAATAGGAGTGTTACTGCTTTGAATGCAAACAAACAGTACCTTTGAAAGCCTTCAGACAATTTATTGGTATACAATGCACTGTACTGGCACTGCAGGTAGTGGCTGCACTGCCTGTCCTTCAGACACACAGTGCTTCCTATTGGCTGCTAATGCTAAGGTGCCAGCTAATTAGGCAATTCAAAAAGAACTGATGGAATACTGACCCAGTACCAAATACCAGGTGATCCTAAGTCGTCCCATTTGCTAACTCATGCCCCAGAAAGGATAACTTTACTGCCTCCACTCAGTAGGGCTTTGCACTCAGAGCCCTCTAGTCACTTTTGATATGCACAGGATCTCCCCTAGTATCATTGGTTCCCATATGGATTAGCTGGATGAGGTAGCAGTTAGAGGGCCAAACAAGTCATGGTACTCCTTCCATACCATCTCAGATCTGGACTCTGGGCGAGCAGCGAACCTCCCGAGACAACAGCTCAGTGTTTTCATAGGACATCCCTGTGTCCTCTCTCAAGTTCTCATTCCATAAAAGTCTGTCTAAGGGACATGTAAATAATGCCTCAGGATTTCTTCCAATATGAATAACAGTCTCCCAAATTAATCCTGGAATGGAAGTCTACACTAGTGAAACCGGTCCAAAGCAAGGAATAATCAGGTTAGTTCTCTTTCTATGAACCATCTGCCAGCAGTACTATCTAACAGACTCTGAGCAGCAGCCTTCAAAGGGAGCAAGCCTAAAGGGCAAACAGTGAATGCATTTATCTGAAAAATAAATAAATAAAGGGTTTAACCTAACCCCTCCCCCCCCCAACCACGGTACAAGCACTTGTCCTCAGAGATAAAAAGTCCTCCTAAATGTTGGAGGGAAGCTCTTTGTCCTGACAGGGAAGAGCCACATAAGCAAATGCCATAGCTGTGCTATTGTTTGTTTTCGGAAGTTACAGACAAATGCAGATAGACCAAACTCATTCAAGTCAGTTTGTGGATCAATGGGCTCAGGAGTGGATTTCTCCAACTTGATTCATATGCAACCCAATCATTGCCAGAAATCTTTCTAGAAATCCTTGACTTGCTCTCTGCAAGTTTTTAAAGCAGACCTTAATATATAGGTCCATCTAGACATGCAGGTAAAGACCTAATAGGGTCCGATGCATGATCCATACAATCACACTTTCTCCCCTGCCATACATGCACAGCAGGAAGCATGACTGCAGGGAGAGCCCCTTCAGTTGATGCAGCTCCCAGCTGAAAGGGCTCTCCAGGCATCCCCATGGCTGGGAGACTGCAGCTGACAGTCTCCTAGCCATGGGTGTTTCTACTTGCCAGTACAGGAGAAGCCCAAGGTCATGACTGGGTCAGGTACTGAACTTAAGTATATGCAGTATCCTAACCAATGCTCAAGAAGCTATCCCTTGGTGCAAATGACCACAATTTCACCCAGGGTCTAAATTACCTTCTTGAGCATAGCAAAACAGAGGCTAAGGAACCCACTTCCAATTTCATCTCACTTCTGATTATTTCCTGAACTCCTTCCCATGAGGCTTGAGGCCTAAATATGACACAGAAATGGTGCTTTACACGACAAGATTTTTTCTCCTGACAACAGAACAATGGACTCCAACTGTTCAATCTCTCAGCAGCTTTAGTCAACTGTTAAAAGCTCATGGCATGGTTCCAAAGATATGTCAGAATGAGGTGTAATTTAGATTAGAAATTGCAAACAGAATTTTATATACATTTTGTTTAAGTTCATTTTAACAATATGCCATAGAGACAGTTTGAAATATTTGAATATAAAAACTATCTACCTTTGATAAAACACATGTTCCTTTTCCATTCGCTTTATTTTCCCCCTCTCTGTCTTTCCCTTTCCCCCCCCTCTTTGAATGTGTATGTCAGAGGCATAGCAATAGGAGGTAAATGGTGTACAACAATTTAATAAGGTCCAGTATCATATTACTAATCCTACACCTGGACCTTAGCTGTGAGTCAACTTAATATTGCTCAGATTCTAATTACTGCTGTGAAAACTTCTTGAGGATGCCACTGTGTCAGGTTGAAGAGAGCTGACATTCAAGATAAATGCAATTTAGATTTTGATTTTTCAAGGCTAGTCATACATAAAACTTGCCTTAATTTTGAATTTATGCTTAATTTAACCACACCATCCCTGTCTGAGTTCAGTTAAACCCAAAATGTGTTTATACTGGACATGTTGCTTTCAAAAAGTTACTAAAAGTCAAGACAAAATGCATTAATGTACTTTGAGGGAAGAAGCTGAAGGACCTTTTCTCATGCCTAAAATTCATATATTTTCCCCTGCAGAGATAGATCAAACATAATACCATAACCTGCCTGGAAACTATTCCATTCCAAATATTTATGCAGTATTGTTTGGTTTGGCTAATGATGAATGTATTTGTATGCAACCATTAACTGAAAAAGTAGTGTGATAATTCAACTACAGCAGACATAAATTGCCAAAGCAGTTTTGATAAGTAAAGCCATGCTCTTTATGTAGCTAGAAAAGAATGTTGTGTACCTTTTGTTTGAAGAAAAGCTATGTATTATACATGCTAATTTAGGAACTAACCCTTTTCATTAAAATTAAAATCCCCGCCCCCCACACACCTATTTCCTACCCCCGGAAATTAATTCTCCTGTTCTCCTGGTGCAGGAATTCAGACAGACAGCTGCAGATCTGGACTCATTCACAATTACATCATCACAGGTGTGCTTAAGACAGGGCTCAGAAGGGGAATGTGTTGGAGGTAGGAAGGCATGGAAGGGAAGTATGTGTCACTGTGGGGATTCTGGACAAAAGCTGCTGAGCAACCCCCACAACTCAGGAACTTTCCAGACACTTCACAAAATCTCATCATTATGCTGCAAGTACTTAACTGCACAAACTTCCCTCTAACCAGTATGATCCAGTCGTGAATAACATTACTGTTTGCTTTAGCCCTTCCAATAATCGTTACAGGAATAGTATCATCACCTCACACAATGTTCACTACCTAAAAATGTTTACATCACTGGTCACCAAACCAGTGGATCTTGATCCACTGGTAGATCTCAGAGCCTCCTGAAGTCCATCCAAGGCTGCACTGGGGGGCTGAGTGCCCGTGTGCATGCATGCATGCACCCCAGTCCAGCAGGTCAGTCCATGGGGGAGGGAAAGGGTGAGGGCTAGATTAAGGCCCTCACGATGGGGGACAGCACCACAGAGGCAGACACAGGGGTAAGTAGAGGGGGGCCTCAGCCAGGTGAGATTTACTTGCTGGGGAAGCACACCCCCAAATATTTTTTTCTCCCTCTGCCTCAATCTGCCCACCCCCCCGTTCCCTCTCCACAGACTTGCATGCTGGATGAGGGGTGGGGGGATGGCAGCAGCACATGGTAGATTTTGGATTACTGTAACCTGACATGATGTCATGATATGTACAATTGGGCAGTGGATATTGAGCGCTATAGGCTTCATAGGAATGATCGGGTTGGGAAGAAAGGAGGAGATGTGCCCCTCTATGTGAAACAATGGTACCCCTACCTGAAGATCACATTAGATCCTCTGGGTCAAGATACAAGGGGGTTCAGGAGAGGGAGACCTGATGGTGAGAGTCTACTACAGGCCTCCCTCCCAAGAAGAGAAGAATGATTAGGTGTTCTCTGGGCAAGTGACTGAGGCAGCCAGCACTAAAGACCTGATTGTCATGGGTGACTTTAAGTACTCTGACATCTGTTGGGAGGACCATTCATCCAGCTCCAGCAGGTCAGCCAACTTGTTGGCAGCTATTGATGACCTGTTCCTGACACAGGTTGTGGAAAGGATGACTAGAGGTAAAGCCACTCTGGACTTAGTGCTGATGAAAGGGTTGGTGACCTGAGGATTGGAGGTACTCTGGGTGACAATGATCATGATCTAATTAGGTTCACCATTCACTAAAAGGCTGGGAATTCAGTTGGTAGAACACAAGTCCTAGACTTCAGAAGGGCAGATTTTGGCAAACTCAGGAGTCTAGTTAGAGAAGCCCTCTCTGACCAGTGAATGGATAATTTGGGAGTTCAGGAATGGTGGTGGTTCCTTAAGGGGGCAATTCTCAGTGCTCAAAAAGATGCCAAAAAGCAGGAAAGGAGTCAAGAGACCTGCTTGGCTCAACAGGAATATTAATGAACTATTGAAAAAGAAAAAAGAAGCATACAAGCAATGGAAAAATGGTTCAATAACCTGACAAGAGTACACTTATGTAGCCAGGATCTGCAAGTATGAGACATGGAAAGCCAAGGCAGACATTGAGATCAAACTAGCAACTGAAATTAAGGACAACAAAATTCCTTCTTTGGGTACATAGGGAGCAAGACAAAATTGAGCTCCTCTTTGGGACTGTGGCAAGGCACTGTTAAGGGCCAGGGCAGGCAGCAGTTAGGTACTTGATTGCAGTGGCCATTTTTTAAATCAGGCTATAACTAGGGGAAGCAGAAATCTGCTGCTAACAGCTGTGAGAAAAACATCAGCCAGCTGAATTAAGGCTCAGAAACATCTTGGAGGTCTATGGGCTGAGGCTATGGGGATGGAGGAGGCTCCAGGTCCTGGGCCATGACCTAAAGCTGCATCCTTCCAGGGAAGGGAGGCCTGGTAGGATTGCTGATGGAATGGCAGCCCCATGAAATGCCAGGCCAGTTACCTCCCTGGTGAAAGGCAGGTCAGGGGCACCTAATAACCTCTAGCCCCTGCACAGTCCTGGCTGGGTAATGCCCAGACCTATGAAAGCATAGAAAGACCTGCAGCTCAGCTGCCAGCAGAATTGTGAGGGTAAAAGCAAGCAAACTGCTTAGGCTTGTCACGAGGGACCTTGACTGATCCATGCTGGGGTTAAAAGGTCCAGGGGCCAACTGCAAGGGATGCCCACAGAGCAAAGAGGCTCAGGATCCTGACTGGCCTAAGCCTGACTGGCCAGAGCCTAAGAGGGTGGTGAAGGTCCCTAGAGTGGGGATCACAGCTAATGGGGGAAGCATACAGCTGAGGTTAGCTGCCTGAGATGCCATCTGCGAGGCTTGAACCACAGTGTAGGGGTGCAATGGAGCTGCGGAGATTCCCCTCAACATTGGAGTTCAAAATGGGCAGCTTCTCACCTAATTAACATTGTAATCATATATCATCAAGGTATGGCAGGAAAGAGAAGTGGGCAGTTATCCCAGAGACAGGTGGGCA
>NW_017728992.1:31453665-31456791 GCF_001723915.1 Gavialis gangeticus
TGAAAGCATAGAAAGACCTGCAGCTCAGCTGCCAGCAGAATTGTGAGGGTAAAAGCAAGCAAACTGCTTAGGCTTGTCACGAGGGACCTTGACTGATCCATGCTGGGGTTAAAAGGTCCAGGGGCCAACTGCAAGGGATGCCCACAGAGCAAAGAGGCTCAGGATCCTGACTGGCCTAAGCCTGACTGGCCAGAGCCTAAGAGGGTGGTGAAGGTCCCTAGAGTGGGGATCACAGCTAATGGGGGAAGCATACAGCTGAGGTTAGCTGCCTGAGATGCCATCTGCGAGGCTTGAACCACAGTGTAGGGGTGCAATGGAGCTGCGGAGATTCCCCTCAACATTGGAGTTCAAAATGGGCAGCTTCTCACCTAATTAACATTGTAATCATATATCATCAAGGTATGGCAGGAAAGAGAAGTGGGCAGTTATCCCAGAGACAGGGGGGCAGGCCAACATCAAACTGGCCCCAGGAAGGCCCCCTGTTACAGGGACCTCTACTAAATATGGAGAGGCAGCTCACAGTTGATCCCAATGAAAACACAGAGTTCCTAAATACATACTTCACATCTGCTTTCCTAAAATCAGACAGGAGCTGCTCACCTGTCCAGATGCCTAGAGAATATGGGGAAGACCACATGAAATCAGTCCTGAACAAGTGAGAGAATTCTTAGAACGTTTGGACATTTTCAAGTCCACTGGGCCAGATAACCTGTATCCAAGAGACCTGAAACAACTAGCTGAGCTCATGGCATGGCCTCTGGTGAAGCTGTTTGAACAGTTGTGGAACTTGGGAGTAGTCCCAGGTGACTGGAACAGAGCCACTGTGGTCCTTATCTTCAAGAAAGGCAAGAGGGATGACCCTGCAAACTATAGACTGGCCAATCTGACTTCGGTCCTGGGAAAAATTCTTTGAAAAAATTGTTAAGGAAGCCATCAATTACAAGCTTGTAACTGGTAGGCAATTAAGAAGCAACCACCATAGTTTTGTTGAGGGTAGATTATGCCTGACTAACCTGTTGTCTTTTTATGACCAGGTAACTAACCAGCTGGACAAGGGACACAAGGTTGATATCATTTGCTTAGACTTCAGGAAAGCCTTTGATTCTGTTTCCCATAAGATTCCCTCAATTAAATTGAAGGGTACTGGCCTAGACTAAAGTGAAGTGGGTGGACAATAGAGGCCAATCCCAGAGAGTTGTAATTGATGGGATGGCCTCATCCTGGAGGGACATTTCCAGTGGTGTCCCCCAGGGATCAGTGCTTGGACCCATGCTCGTTAACATATTTATTAATGACTTGGATGAAGGGGTGGAAAGCTCATTGATTAAGTTTGGGGATAATACCAAGCTGTAGGGAAATGTGGGTACATCAGAGGATAGGGTAAGGACCCAGGATGACCTTGATGGACTGGTTCTACAGGCTGAATAGAATCAGATGAGGTTTAACAGGGAAAAATGATGGGTTCTTCATCTGGGTAGGAAGAACCTACAGCATACCTACACAATGGGTGGTGGTCCACTGACTGGCACAACATCTGAACAGGATCTGGAGGTCACAGTCATCTGGAAGATGAGCATGAGCTAACAGTGTGATGGAGTCATCAGCAGGGCAAACAGAACTCTAGTGTGCATCAGCCAATGTGTTGCCAATAGATCCGGGGAGGTCCTTCTCCCTCTCTACTCAGTGTTGGTGAGGCTACAGCTGGAGTACTGTGTCCACTGCCGGGCAATGCACTTCAGGAGGGATGCAGATAAGCTCAAGAGGGTACAGAAAAGGGCCACTTGCATGATTAGGTTCCTGGAAGATAGGACCTATGAGGACAGACTCTGGGAACTGGGCCTGTTCAGTTTGAGTAAAAGACTGAGAGGTGAGCCTATGAGGAGAGGCTGAGAGACCTGAACCTGTTCAGCCTCAGCTAACGGAAGCTGAGGGAGGATTTGGTGGCTGCCTACAAACTCGTTAGGGGAGATCAGCAGCAAATAGGAAGAGTCCTAGTCCCTCCCAGCAGCATCTGGGGTGACAAGTAACAATGACTGGAAGCTGCTGGAGAATAGGTTCAGGTTAGAGATTAGGAGGCACTATTTCACTGTTAGGGTGGCTAGGATCTGGAACCAACTTCCTAGGGAAGTGGTCCTTGCTTCTACCTTGAGTAAATTCAAAAAGAGGTTGGATGAACATCTGTCTGGGGTCATGTGATCCCAGTGTGTGTTTCGGCCAGTGGTGGAGGGTCAGACTACATGATCTATTTAGGTCCCTTCTGACCCCTAACTACTATGAAACTAAGTGACTTGATAGCTACCTACAAGTACATCAGGAGTGAGCACCTAGGGCAGCAACTCTTCAGGAAGAACCCTTAGGAGGATGAGGACCAATGGGCAAAAGATAATATAGGAAAATTTAGGTTGGACATAAGGAAAAACTCCTTGTCAGTAAGGGTAACTAGAATCTGGAACACACTCCCATCAGAGGTGATGCAATCCCATCTTTGGAGGTGTTCAAGAGGAGGCTGGATAAGCACCTTGCTGAGCTTGTTTTATCTCAATAACCTCCTGCCCATGGCAGGGGATCAAATTTGATGATCTTGTAGGTCCCTTCTAGTCCTTTGATTCTATGATTCTATGTCAAAGGAATGGTCCTAATTATATACACAACGAAGAAGCATATTTGTGGGGCACTTGTGTGTTTTTATGAAGATCAGATTTTTTTTGTGTTTATCGAATCACCTGTGTGACAGAAGGCCAGCTCAGGACTGGGTCTCAACATTGGCCTGTCTTCCTGCCTGTGTGGGGCACCCCACCCAGTTTTGCCTGCCACAACTTGCTGTTTAATAAACTAATGTAAAATGTGGGAAGCTGCCCATTTTTGTGCCCTGATGCTTAGGGTGATATACACAGCTCCATACCACTCCTATACTACATCCCATCCCTTGCAGATGGCATCCTGAGTTGACATCTTCCCCGACCTAAGGCCAGGCCAAATTCTGCCCCTTGCTGGGCCTCTAAAATACTGCCCTTCTGAGGCCTCATACATACCACCCCATCTCACTGAGCTGCTTTCATACCGCCCCTCACCGGGCCTTATACTTCCCACCCTACTCTGCACAGCCTTTCAGGTCCCCATTGGGCC
>NW_017728992.1:31461791-31469821 GCF_001723915.1 Gavialis gangeticus
ACCTAATTAACATTGTAATCATATATCATCAAGGTATGGCAGGAAAGAGAAGTGGGCAGTTATCCCAGAGACAGGTGGGCAGGCCAACATCAAACTGGCCCCAGGAAGGCCCCCTGTTACAGGGACCTCTACTAAATATGGAGAGGCAGCTCACAGTTGATCCCAATGAAAACACAGAGTTCCTAAATACATACTTCACATCTGCTTTCCTAAAATCAGACAGGAGCTGCTCACCTGTCCAGATGCCTAGAGAATATGGGGAAGACCACATGAAATCAGTCCTGAACAAGTGAGAGAATTCTTAGAACGTTTGGACATTTTCAAGTCCACTGGGCCAGATAACCTGTATCCAAGAGACCTGAAACAACTAGCTGAGCTCATGGCATGGCCTCTGGTGAAGCTGTTTGAACAGTTGTGGAACTTGGGAGTAGTCCCAGGTGACTGGAACAGAGCCACTGTGGTCCTTATCTTCAAGAAAGGCAAGAGGGATGACCCTGCAAACTATAGACTGGCCAATCTGACTTCGGTCCTGGGAAAAATTCTTTGAAAAAATTGTTAAGGAAGCCATCAATTACAAGCTTGTAACTGGTAGGCAATTAAGAAGCAACCACCATAGTTTTGTTGAGGGTAGATTATGCCTGACTAACCTGTTGTCTTTTTATGACCAGGTAACTAACCAGCTGGACAAGGGACACAAGGTTGATATCATTTGCTTAGACTTCAGGAAAGCCTTTGATTCTGTTTCCCATAAGATTCCCTCAATTAAATTGAAGGGTACTGGCCTAGACTAAAGTGAAGTGGGTGGACAATAGAGGCCAATCCCAGAGAGTTGTAATTGATGGGATGGCCTCATCCTGGAGGGACATTTCCAGTGGTGTCCCCCAGGGATCAGTGCTTGGACCCATGCTCGTTAACATATTTATTAATGACTTGGATGAAGGGGTGGAAAGCTCATTGATTAAGTTTGGGGATAATACCAAGCTGTAGGGAAATGTGGGTACATCAGAGGATAGGGTAAGGACCCAGGATGACCTTGATGGACTGGTTCTACAGGCTGAATAGAATCAGATGAGGTTTAACAGGGAAAAATGATGGGTTCTTCATCTGGGTAGGAAGAACCTACAGCATACCTACACAATGGGTGGTGGTCCACTGACTGGCACAACATCTGAACAGGATCTGGAGGTCACAGTCATCTGGAAGATGAGCATGAGCTAACAGTGTGATGGAGTCATCAGCAGGGCAAACAGAACTCTAGTGTGCATCAGCCAATGTGTTGCCAATAGATCCGGGGAGGTCCTTCTCCCTCTCTACTCAGTGTTGGTGAGGCTACAGCTGGAGTACTGTGTCCACTGCCGGGCAATGCACTTCAGGAGGGATGCAGATAAGCTCAAGAGGGTACAGAAAAGGGCCACTTGCATGATTAGGTTCCTGGAAGATAGGACCTATGAGGACAGACTCTGGGAACTGGGCCTGTTCAGTTTGAGTAAAAGACTGAGAGGTGAGCCTATGAGGAGAGGCTGAGAGACCTGAACCTGTTCAGCCTCAGCTAACGGAAGCTGAGGGAGGATTTGGTGGCTGCCTACAAACTCGTTAGGGGAGATCAGCAGCAAATAGGAAGAGTCCTAGTCCCTCCCAGCAGCATCTGGGGTGACAAGTAACAATGACTGGAAGCTGCTGGAAAATAGGTTCAGGTTAGAGATTAGGAGGCACTATTTCACTGTTAGGGTGGCTAGGATCTGGAACCAACTTCCTAGGGAAGTGGTCCTTGCTTCTACCTTGAGTAAATTCAAAAAGAGGTTGGATGAACATCTGTCTGGGGTCATGTGATCCCAGTGTGTGTTTCGGCCAGTGGTGGAGGGTCAGACTACATGATCTATTTAGGTCCCTTCTGACCCCTAACTACTATGAAACTAAGTGACTTGATAGCTACCTACAAGTACATCAGGAGTGAGCACCTAGGGCAGCAACTCTTCAGGAAGAACCCTTAGGAGGATGAGGACCAATGGGCAAAAGATAATATAGGAAAATTTAGGTTGGACATAAGGAAAAACTCCTTGTCAGTAAGGGTAACTAGAATCTGGAACACACTCCCATCAGAGGTGATGCAATCCCATCTTTGGAGGTGTTCAAGAGGAGGCTGGATAAGCACCTTGCTGAGCTTGTTTTATCTCAATAACCTCCTGCCCATGGCAGGGGATCAAATTTGATGATCTTGTAGGTCCCTTCTAGTCCTTTGATTCTATGATTCTATGTCAAAGGAATGGTCCTAATTATATACACAACGAAGAAGCATATTTGTGGGGCACTTGTGTGTTTTTATGAAGATCAGATTTTTTTTGTGTTTATCGAATCACCTGTGTGACAGAAGGCCAGCTCAGGACTGGGTCTCAACATTGGCCTGTCTTCCTGCCTGTGTGGGGCACCCCACCCAGTTTTGCCTGCCACAACTTGCTGTTTAATAAACTAATGTAAAATGTGGGAAGCTGCCCATTTTTGTGCCCTGATGCTTAGGGTGATATACACAGCTCCATACCACTCCTATACTACATCCCATCCCTTGCAGATGGCATCCTGAGTTGACATCTTCCCCGACCTAAGGCCAGGCCAAATTCTGCCCCTTGCTGGGCCTCTAAAATACTGCCCTTCTGAGGCCTCATACATACCACCCCATCTCACTGAGCTGCTTTCATACCGCCCCTCACCGGGCCTTATACTTCCCACCCTACTCTGCACAGCCTTTCAGGTCCCCATTGGGCCCTACTCTACATGGCCCTTCAGGCTTCTTTGCTTACACACTCTACACAAGCAGCCCTACTCTTCGTAGCCACCAGCCTTCTGCCCCACTCTGGGCTTAACTCAGCCAATGGCCCCTTTCTGGGTCTCTCTCTGCCCCCTCCCAGATGTTCTGAGCAGCAGCTCAGCTGGGTACTGTTCCTCTGGCTACCAGCAGAAGACTGCTGGCTCAGCCATGAGGGCCTGGATCTAAAATGGAGGCTGCTTAGCCCCCTCCTTCAATCCCAGGGACCTCCTGGGGTCATGTGATGTCCTGATTAGGGCTAGACTGTACCTGCAGGCTGCCCTACTGCCTGCTCTCAAGCCTTAAAGTAGCAGGCACCAAAGGTGCTCTGCCACAATTTGCAACAACTAAAAGGAGAATAAACTCCTTACAGCATCATTTAAATAAAAAAAAAATCTGTTACTGGCACTTACTTAGAGGTCACTGAACCTCAAATCAATAAAAATGTTGGTGAGTTATAATTGACATTTATACATTCAAGGAAGCATTGCCTGCATTACAAGAAAGTTATTATTCAGCCACCACTTGTGAAATCTGATAAACAACTATCCCTTTAAACTTACTAAAGTGGGCTACGACAAACTTCAGCTAATGTTTTGAACTAAAACTAGTTAGGGTCATGAACTACAAGAAAAACATGCATTCCTTTGTTTCTATGCAATCAAAAGTAAGCGGTAGCTGGATATTTTTAGCTCATATTGTATATTAGATATGGTGACAAACAAAGCTATATTTCCTCACCCTAAAATAATCATCATTAAGTAGATGCAATCTTTTTTTTAAATAACTCTACAAATTAAAAAACGCTACAGATTCAGTTATAAGTAACAGTTTGTTATGACTTTACTACCCCATGTGCCTACTTTTATGATATATGAAAAATGATGCAGCAGCATCCTGTTAAATTAAATTAGGCACTGCATACAGCTTTAGCAATTGCTGTAATTACTTTGTAATTTCTCAAATATATGTAATAGAAATGAACAAATGATATAAAGCTCATTTTTATGTAAATAGAGTAATTAATAAAGAAATCTTGAACTCTCCTGACTGTCAGCAACAATACATTTGTAAACTTAGGGAAGGCCTGGCTTAGTGCCTTGATAGACTTTAGAAGAAATTGGGCAAAAAGCTCTCAGCACAATAAATATATTCATAAAGCATGCAAATGGCATTCAATAGATATTATGTAACAAATGCTTTAGGGTATGAAGCTATGATTCACCATGTGTTTTTTTCTCAGGATAATAAAGACTAATTGTGACCATACTCATTTGAACAGGAAAAAAAACATTAATCTTAGTATCAGAATACAAAATGCGACATGGCACTTTGTATCACATCCATCTTCACTGCTTTACTTCAGGCCGTGCTTTACTCACACTCCTGCCACCTTTGGAGCAGAGCAGACATTTGATGTAAAAAGTGATATGTATAGGCCAAAGACCTGAAACTAGTATTCTCCTGACAGTTCAAGGTCCAATTCATCACTGCATTGCTGCACTTGAACACTGATTTAAATTAATTAATTTCAACAATTACACTGGCTTAAAAGTGGAACAATGGAATGGTAAAGCATTGCCTTCTACATGCCTCAGATGGCCATTTGAAAGGAGCATTTTGTATATCACTGGGCACATCTACATGAGACATTTATTGCAGAGTAGACTAATCATCTCTGCAATAAATGTCTCTCATCTACACATATGGCCCTATTAGGCCACAGGAAACTAATTAACTCAAGTACTTCCCTGTTACTGAGTTTTTTCCACCACATGTATAAATTTTGACATGGCTGGCACTCTGAGCCTTGGGGTTCCCTGCCTGCCAGAGCTGCTCCAACCTGGCTCAACATGCTGTGGTCCTGGGTGCACATGTAAATGTGGCGCTTGAGAGCAATAAACTCTGTGTGGTATGTGCCAGAGTTTATTGCTGTGCACTAATAGCATGGGTAAACATGCCCATTATGAAGCAAAGGAAATTTCAGTGAGGATGAAATGATAAAAAGAGGTATATTAAGAACACTTATCGTATTACTTAAATGATATTGGATGCATAAACAAGAATCAATCATTTTAACCTATGACACCATTAAATATTTGTATTGCAAGCAAAATCCCACACTCTTAAAAGAAATCACTAAATCAGGGATATTCAAGTTAGTGAAGGAGCAGGAAATGCATCCTGCTTTCATACCCGTCATTTGGTCTGTTAGTATTTTGATGCATAATCTCCAAACCTCCTGCATCCTGGTATCAACAAACAAGAACCAATCACTCTCTTTTTCATCAGTGTTTTCAGTTTGGAAGGAGAAGGGGTGTCAGTCAGATACGTTTTAGACTGAATCTCTATATGCTGATGTTATGTAGCAGGCTACAGGTTTCAGCGTGTAGCCTGTTACAGTGTGTAGCAAGTTACGTGCACCAGGGATTGTAGCCCAGCTGCAGGTGGTAAGTAGGTGATTGCTGCCTAGGAGAACTTGGCCAGCTGCTGGAGGTAATTGACTGGCCAGAGGAAGTTAAAGGTCAGAGAGTGAAAGATAGATTGGTGGGGGTGGGAAGAGGGAAATCAAGTTGGCTGCTGCAATACTGACCGAGGGTACTGTCTAGGGGTCTGGAAAGAGACTCCAGGGTTTGGGCATTCTCTCAGAGTCTGGGAAAAGACCCCAGGGTTTGAGTTAATCCTTTATTGTTTTGTATTGTTTATATGTTATGTGATTTATGGGGTTTGAGGTGTCCTCCGAGTCAAATTTTCCCAGGACAAGAAAAGATGGTGTGGGAGAAACCTGATATCTCACTATGATTGGCCTAAAAAAATATCCATTGCTTACTTATACCCAAGAAAGCATTAGGGCCAGAAGCACAAGGTCTGAAGATAATGGCAATTGAAGCATCAGAAAATAGAGCAAGAGGTGCTTTTAGCAGGAGTCTTTTGACACACTTCTACCACCCAATTCCTGCTACTCCAAGTGCTTCTACCACATGAACCATTTGTCAAGGGTGCGTGCAAATAAGGGACATTCTTCAGAGAAGTTTACAGACCAGGCAAGCAGTGGTTAAAAACAGAAGTTTTCAAATGTTTGTATTCTAAAGCCATATTCAAATGAATAATATGGGATGCTGGCTCAGGAGAAATAAGAAATGATTTACAACTGCTCAGAAGCTCTACTGTACTAAAAGACTTTTTTTTAAAGTTTGGAAACAAGCATTATTTATTTGTTGTTGCTCCAATGGATTCCCGACTCGTGCTTGCTAAGGAGTGGTATGGAGAGGACAGCTAGCCATGTGGATGGTCCCTGTTAACTCAGTTCCACATCATCATCATATTGTAGTGAACCCTAAACCACATCCTTGTATATACTTGTTTATCCTGTAATTGTCCCACAACATCCATATCACCACTAACAGAAACACCATTATTCTACTTACAGTTTTCAGGAAAAGACAATGATAATAGGTTGTTGGATTTCCCATATTGTATAATATGCCACAAGCAGCTGGAATATCATTTTTCAACCTTGCCGTTCACAACTTAGCCATCTCTAAAAACTTGGGTGGCAGAATCACGGGAAAGGCAGCAGAGCCAACACAGACATTAGAAGAAGAATGAAACACCCAAAATTGCATTTGTTGAAGGTTTTATTTATGTATTTATTTATGTATTGGCTTCCCTTTAAAATAATTGTTCTGGTAACTGTTCAATGTAAAGTAGTCAATACTGGTGTTTGTAGAATCATGGTTGACTTGCTGTAAAAGTCTATAGCTTAGAGGGCATAGATTTATCTTGCATACTATGGACAGGAAAAGTATCTACAAAAAATACAGTACCACAGCAGGAGCTTGAAACAAATGGCAATCCATTAAGGGCCCCTCCCCCTTCTCAAAAAAAGGAACCATTTTAAAGATCTTTTCTCATAGATTTTAGACAGCCAGAGGGCAAACAAGTTTGCTTGTCAATTTATAACCAAGTTTATACCTGTAAAGGCCCCATGAGATTCTACACCTCAAACTAATGTCCATTTCCTTTATGCTCATTTGGGCTTTTGAGACCATTATCCACTAGGTGCATTATTTTTGTCTGAGGCTCATTAATATGACAAGATAAAAACTGTAAATCATGCTGTGTGAGCTGGACTCCCATTTTGGCATAGTAAGAGACAGATTTAATAGAGGTTTGTGCAATCTTAACTATTGGTACTTAAAAAAGGATAGAGACAATATATAATACAATACAGGTAAACATTGAAAAGTGTGAGCAATATGAGAAGGTGGGTGCCTACTTTACTAGGATGTCTGGAATTTAGGGACTGTAAAAAGAACTGTAGAAAAGGAAAATCCAACTGGAGCACTAGAGTTCAGTGTTAAGATCTTGAAAACACTCTCCAGTCATACGCCTATATGTTAGCTGTCATCAAGCAACAGGCAATATCACTTAATAGAAACTCATACCATGTGACCTACTTCATGTTCAAAGGGCAAGCTATCCAGAGGGAGAAAAAGGTATCTTGGGAACTTGCTTTGCTAGGACTCGCCAGCAACAGGAGCTGGAGAATAGCTGCCAGGGCAGATGCACTGGGAATTAAGTTATCTGCCCCATTCCAGGTGCAGAATTTGCTCCTCCAGCCCCCCAGCAGATCCGGGCAGATCTATGAAGGGATGAAGGGACTGCATGGCTCAAACGCTCCAGGGACTTTCTAAAGTGATTTTGTGTATATACTTGTCCTATCCACAGGTTTCAAAACAAATTCCCTTCCCAATCTCTCCGTGTCAGACAAGTAAAGGATGTCTCCTGTGTGTTTGTTTACACTCGGAGTTTCACAGCATGGTGCTAATGGCTTCTTAAAGAAGCAGCCTTGAAGGCTGGCTGAAGAAAGAGAGAAGGGGCAACCAGTCATGACATCTCCTGCTACTACACCCTGAGGCAGGGAAGTTAAGCATGAGTCAGAGAGATTCCCCTTGTAGGAAGGGGGGAGGGAGGGAGTAGGTGGAGGGAGTGAAAACAGTCTACTCTAGGATACTGAAGGACTTCGCCAAACTCTGTCACACTACTATTCTCTTATACCTTTACTTTACTGATGTGCCTTCTTTAGCAAGTTTTGAGGGATATGGTTCATATTTCTCCATAAGTAATTTCCCAAATCAGGTAAGAATCTCACTTCCCCACTCTTGGAGCCCCCCTCCCTTCCCCTCCATATTCATCAGCACCTCCCTTTCCTACTGATTCCTTGGCT
>NW_017728992.1:31469832-31472317 GCF_001723915.1 Gavialis gangeticus
TATTCATCAGCACCTCCCTTTCCTACTGATTCCTTGGCTTTTTCTCTCTACATGTACCTCAGGGAGCAGGAATCAAGACTCAGAGAAGTCAGGCTGAAAGGGACTTCTGGAGATCACATCTAGTCTAACCCCCTGCTTAAAGCAGGATTATCTCTATTCAGATCACCCCAGAATAGCCTTCCCTAATCTATTTCTAAACCTGCACAGTCAATACTACTGCACAACTACAAGTCATATTGCCCAAACACAATAAGTCCCCAAAACTGTCACAGGTAAATCAGGGGTACAAGGACTATTAGTATCCTGCTGCTACAAGGGTTGTTAAAACGCACTTGAGATCCTGTCCCCGACTAGGGAGAAGGGCAAGATCCTCACAGTTTACATAGTCTGACCACAGGGCAACATTCCTTATTGATCCCAAATGTGACAATCAGTCTGACCCTCAGCAGAGGAGGAAGACTCTCTGACCAGGAACCTCTGGGTTTTAGTTCTAGCAGGAGCATGGGCACACCCAGTGAAAACCCCAGCTTTGCAGCCTGCAGCAAACATTCATTTCTTCTGAGGAAGGCAAATAAAATCACTGACACCTATAGCAACGGGGGTGGGGACGGAGGGAAAGTTACTTCCCGGCCCCTTGTGACAAGCAGCAAAGCCTGGAGAAAAAAAACAAAAACAAAACACTCCCTATTCTGTTCTGCATTCTGAAGAGAGCAATCATAACGTCACCACCATACCTTCTACTAGAACTCTTCTTTTTGTATCCCCTCCATACACTTATTCCAGATGGTTGATCTTTCATAAATGAGCTGACTGTGGAGCTCTACTTCATTCACTTGCTGTTAAGCATAGCTCTGCTCTAGAGTTCAGAACCCTTTTCATTATCTTTCAGGAAGGGGAGACCACCCACCAGCACAGCTGTCCCAGCTGCTCCTAACCTGCTCCAGCCATGGCTGCTGGGAGCAGCTGCAAAGGTAGCTGAGCTTAGCTCAGGACAGGAAGGGCAGCTGAATTCCTGTTCCCTGACTAGTAGAACCAGGCAGAGAAGAGAAATCTGCCCATTGCTATCCTGTCCCTGGCTGAGCCCATCTCCCCATTCACCACTCCCTGCAACATGGCTGGAGTAAAAAAGCACTGAGATTGGGGCTCCACCTGCTCCCAGGACAGCAGGGGACAGCAACAACAGCTGGCAGGAGATGTAGGGGGAGGGAAGTGAAAAGGAGGGGGAGATGTACTCTGCTGAGTACAGAGGGAAAGGGAGGGGGAGAAATCCTTCCTGCTTTGGGTACGTTAAGCTGCTGTTCTTGTGGTGTGGACCAAAAGTGGGGTGGCAATAGAACCACTGCATCCTCTCTGGATCTGTCCTTGTTTTTGTCCTATTACCTCTCCCAAGTGCCCTTTCCATCCCTATTCTATTAACTATATTAAGATATTTTCCCAAATGCCGCTGATTGCAAGAAGTTATTTGGAAAGAGCATAAGTGGTTTTGTGGAATTCAGACAGTTAGGTAGCTGAACTGCTATTATTAAATACAAGACAACTGTCATAGTTATTCTTTGAGATAGCCCAGGGGCTTCCCAAATACAGCCCATAGAAGAGATCCAGACTGCCAGGCCGGTCTACCCAGCCCACAGGCCCCCTCCAGAAATCAGTTATTATTGGCCCATGGGGTGGGGGTGGGTGAGGCTCTGCCTCCACCATGGTTCACAGCCCCCACTACCAGAAGCAGCAGCAGGCTCTTGGGGCACTCATGGCCCACAGCAGACAGAGCTGCCAACAGTGTGAGGCTGCAACTGAGTTCTGTGGCTTGTTCATGGCAGCATGGAGCCAGCCCAGCCTACTCATACACATCTTCAAACCAAACTAGGCTGGTTTTGTGCCACCACATGGGGCTCCTGGCACTGCAGGCAGGAGCCACACACCATTGGGCCAGGCCAAGCCAGCTCCATGCCATAACATGGGGCTTCCCAGTGGAATGCTGGAAACCCCACCTGGATGTGCAAAACCGGTCTGGCTTGCCCCAGCCCAGTGGTACACGGCTTTCATCTGCAGTGCCATGACCCCACATGCTGGCATGGAGTCAGCCTGGCCTAATTCAAACATGCACACCAGCAGACTGGGCAAGCTCCATACCACAACATGCAGACCCTGGGACTCAGAGCTGCACACTGCTGGGGGGTTGTCTCTGCTGTAGGCCATGAGCACCCCAAGGACCCACCACCTGCTGCTGCTGTTGCTTCTAGCGGTATGGGATGTGCACCATGGAGGGGAGAGGGCATGAGTGACTGCTGCCTCCTGAATCTGGGGAGGAGAACCCACAGAAGCTGATGACGGCAGCAGCCCTGTCAAGGGGGGCACCAGCCCTACTGACAGCGTCAGTGTCGGTGCACCCCCTACCAATTGCCTATGAGAGGGAGCATGTGGTGAGGGGCCCCATAACCCCCACATCCACACACACACACACACACACACACACACATCCTCCCAC
>NW_017728992.1:31472328-31472558 GCF_001723915.1 Gavialis gangeticus
CCATGCCCTCTGCAACACACACATCCTCCCACAAATCTCACACTCCCACCCCCACAAACCCCACATCCCCCACAAACACTCCCACACTCTACTACAAACCCCACACACCACCACAAAACCCACACCCACACACATTCCAACCCCAGCACCCCCCACAGACCCTCCACAAACCCCACACTCCCCCTCACTGCCCTTAGGCTGCTCTGGATTTCTGTGGTCAGCCAAGGAAG
>NW_017728992.1:31477558-31489730 GCF_001723915.1 Gavialis gangeticus
TCACTGCCCACATCTGCCACACACACTCCCAAACCCACACCTCACAGACCCCACCCCCCACACACCACAGCTTCCAAACTCCTTCACAACTTCCCCACAAACTCCACACCCATGCACACCCCCACAAATACTACATACCCCATACAATATACAAGAGTAAGACTTCATTTTGAGCTATTATGCAATCACCTCTATATGCACTATGCAAACAAATCTAAATCAGCACAATTTTTAAAAAAATAAAATTAAAATATGTTATAGTAGATGTTTTATTATTTAGTATATGACCTGTTTTTTCTTGTTCCAAGATAGCAGACCCTCTCCCAAAAAGGAGTACATCCAGGTGCAAGGGAAGGAGTCCCCAGTGGCAAAGGTCAGGGATTAGGGGTGATACTTCCAGTCCCAAAATGGCAGTCAGGGTGAGGCACTTGTCAAGGTGTGGGGATACCCTTGCAGCTCTCAACAGCTCACCAAAAGTAGTTAAGTGGCCCTCCAGCCAAAATAACTGCCCACCTCTGAGATAGCCCTATCTTTTCAATACGTCCTTCCTCCAAACAGCTCCCTGAGCATCTGTTGCTTCTTTCCCCATTATGCAAGGCCGTCTGTCTTCTTATGGAATAGGTTTAGTTGCCAAGTAAACAGGCCACTTGAGAGCTCCTTAAACTTTTTCAAGTTCTTCAAAGGGTATGATTCAGCAAATCACCTAAGTTTCCCTTCAGTGGGCTACGGATCCTGTGTTGTTATGTACGTTCTCAAGTTAGTACTATTATTAAGGCCAGCATGACTGGTCTCATGTGTGCAAGTAAGCACATCCCTAAGCTTTTTGCAGTGCTGGGGCCAAAAGTAGCATATACTTAACCATAGGAATAAAAGATACAGTTGAGAGTTTTGTGATAGAGCACATAGTAATCTCTTTAACAAACAACAACAAAAAAACCCACACACCTTTAACCCCATTGGTAAAAGCAACACTTTAAATTGTTATTAATGCAGTGATCCAGATGGCTTCCAGTATCCAGATACGTTTGTTAGCAGACACATACAGATGTTACAGTACACCTTGGAATAATAACTTTCTGAATATAGAGATGTGATCTCACATCTACCTCACAGTTATATTTTTATCAGCTCACTTGTGGTCTGTTAGAAATTACCTTAATTCAAGCACCGGACATACTGGTATGATTTACTTATCCTGCTGCCTTTATTTTTAATAATATATTCCTGGCTTCATTGTACTCTTACAGTTCTCCTAATAACACCTGTAAATACCAGTTCAATTCCAAAAGGAAGACATACATGCTAGCTTTTAAAGTAGTACAGTGTCAATAAAACACTCATGGACTCTTAACCTTTACACTGGTAATCAGGTTTGTATATGCAGCAGCTTCTTATCTAATCACATACATATATGTTTATTGACCTACTTAGGTTTCAGCTCATTAAACAGAGGCACTCTTAATAATCAAAGGAATATAAGATTAAAGTAGTGTTAAAGAAGGCCTGATTGGACTATAAAAAATTAGAGTGGTTGTTTTCAACCCACCATGTACTGTTTTATCCACATTGGCTTCAGAGAAGTTGTAAAATAAACACATCCTTCCTAGAGAAGAGAGCAAGCAGGAATTTTATTAGTGATAAGTAGCTAGCCATGTTATTGTGAAGCCAAGACAGAAGGCAGGGTCGATTTGCACCTTATAGACTAAATCAGAGATGTATAAGGCTTTGTAATCAGAGGTTCATCAGATGCTGTGAAGGGGCTGCAGGAACCAGAGCTTCTAAATAGAAAGCAGTGATTAGAATACAAATGTTAGGGAAGGGGGAGAAAAAAGAGGGGCACTGCTGGGAGTGGCAAGGTGGGAAAGAGAGAGGACAACAAAGCAGTTGATCCAGTGAGGAATGAAGGGGTTAATAAAATCTGATCTTGGTAATGAGATAAAAATCCATAGTTTCAGTTTAGACTAGGGGTGCTCAACCCCCAGCCTGCAGCCCAGATCTGACCCATGGAGCCATGCCATCCAAGCAGCAGAGGTCCCCACAGGTCCAAAATTATGACAGTCAGGGAGCAGGGGCAATAATTGCTGTTCTCCTGCTACCACGTTTCTGGACCTGGTTGGTGCATGAAGGTTACCCAGGGCCAATCTGGGTACATAGAGGCACTCTCTTCTTCCTCCTCATTTTCCACATTGTAGTGTAACATGAATAGGAAAAATGACAATAAGTCAGACTTCCAGCTGCTACAGTAATTTGAAACATCGATTAATAATAAACACTCTCATACTCATTTACTCTTTTATGACTGGAACAAAGATTGAAAAACGTTCAAAGCAATAGTTTTACCTTTCCTCACTAGTTAAAATCCCTCCTTCCCCAATTTTCTACTGTAAAGAAAAAGTGGAGCAAGTATCAAAAAGGGAAATGAATATGAAATTAAAAGTTTTTCTCACTGAAAAGAATGAGAAAGAAAAACATATAAAAAGAAAAAAAAATGTTGGAATTGAACAATAACATTTCTTTCCTTTTTTTTTGCCACATCCATGTCACCTCGTCTTACCTCCTCCTCCTCTCCCCCTCCCAATCCCCAGGCAACTAGGAGCCAGTTACAGCAGTTGATTATCTTGCTTTCTCATTTTTCTGGTAGGTTTTGGGGGGCGGGTCTTCCAGGTGAGTCAAATGTCTGCATGCGCTCTTAGTTAATAAACTACAATCCTTAATGGCAGGAAGGGTTTGAGCATGTGGTAAAACATTAAAATTTGCTAATTCAAGATTACAGATTTCTTCTTCTGATTTGCATGGGACTCATTTCATAATTGATCATTCTATTGACATCAATGGGATAAAAGAGGTGCTGCTGAGAGACAGAAACTCTCTCTTGAGAATTAAACTGATAAAGGAAAGAAGCTGTTATATGTAACCTACTGGAGACTTCTGTAATTTATTGAAAAAAAAATGGCTACATTTTTTTTTTATTCCTGCCATGCATTGCCTGTTATGAGAAACTACTCAAGAACACAGACACATTGCCGTAAGATAACATTAATGTATTTAAAAATGCACTTTTATTTTTCTTGCTTAAAATCTGCATTTGATTCATGCTGCCAGAGCACCCACATCATTCGCAGCTGGTAAAATGAATATCATGTATCAAGGTAATGACTAGACCCTTGGTGTGATATATTATATGCTACTATATCTTGAAAAATGAGTCGCACATTGCGCAAAAAAGCATATATATATGATTCTGCATGTTAAATAAATATATATATTATATATATAAAGCCAATGTTTACACTAGATGTGAGAAGTTTTGTATATATCTGAAATTTTATTTAGGAAAACTATGGTATTAATAATGAACTTTCCTAGTTATTTATTTATTCACTTCTTCAGAACTTAAAAATAATTCACTGGATATTTTTCCTAAAGCTGATGCAAATTAACGTGCTCCTTTACTGAGACTTGTCTATACTACAAATATTCACATTTTATAAAACTCAGTAGCATGATTACAGATTATACATTCCTCAGGTTGATAATCATTTATTTGTATGTGTTTATATAAAGCCAGAAGTACTGTATTTGGTTAGGCTTTCAACTAATTGGGGTTTTATCCTTTAGCTCAATAACTATGGGTGTCTATACAAGTGCTCCAGGCATTGGGGGAGTGCTTTAATTAGAGTGGCTCCAAGAGCCGCTGTAATTAAAGCACCTGGAGCATCACATGTATCAGTGTCCCCATGCTGAAAAATAGCAGCAGGGACACTTTAACTAACTATAAGCTTTAGTTAAAGCACCCCTACTGCCATTTTTCATCATGGGGACACTGATACACATGATGCTGGAGTCTGCCAGAGTGTAGTAATTACCATGCTCCAGCACTCAGTCAACTCACTGCACATCTATAGGTGCCCTATGCTATGGGCATTTCCTCAGGGGGAAGGAGTCCCAGGGTCTAGGCTGTCCTTATTTAGAGACAGTTGGAATCAGCATCTTCTGCTTCACATCAAAGTATTCTAACCAGAAGACAATAGACTAGGCATTCTAGATGAATGCTTCTAAACCAGGGTGCCTTGAGATCATTTTAAGGCTGGTGGCAAGCTCCACAACATTAGCACTGTTAGGTGTCTGAACACATACACATGATCTGCATGATAAACCCAAAGATTTCAAATAGGATTTCATAGTACCAAAAGCATTATGACTTTTTGTGGTCTTTATGAGTTCTTTGCAACAAAAGAATTGGTCTATTATTTATCTGCAGTCAAAAAAATGAATGGAAGCTAACAGCTGGCACTTTCTGAGGGGTACTCTGAGGCTAACGAAGAGTGCCTTGAGTTAGAAACAGTTGAGACTCACTGTCCTAAACCATTCTCCAGGCTTCCTCTTGAGTAGGGTCACCAACAGCCAAAAGGCAGTGAGATACATGGAGCCAGGAAGAGGAGAAAAGACATAAGCACATAGCTCAGTACTACGTGTGTATTCCGTGTTCACTGTGTAAAATGCCGAGGAGCCTAAATCTGAGTCACTTTGATGTCAGTGCTTTGAGTGTACTGATATCCTAAAAGCCTTATGTGTCTCACCTGACAAAAGATATAGACAAACCTGACAACAATGTCCTGTAACACCTAAAAAGTTGATGTAGAGTATTCTTTCATAATGTCATTTCATAACTTGCATATAGTTTCAGAGACCATATCCGCCCAGCGTCAGGTAGCACTTCTCCCAAGATGCTGTGAGTTATACTAAGGGGTAAGAGTAAACAAGGATCGATCACAATACAGGCAATGCATAGGGGAGGCACAAGGGGGCACATGCCCCCCCTGAGAGTGCTGGTGCCCCCTCCTCCCCGAGACCGAGTACTCCGGCTGATAGGGGGGCATGGAGATTGTTTGTGCCCACCTGAAATTGGCTCCACTGGTGGGACATCACCTGCGGAAGTGTGATATCAGTACAGTCAAAGGACTGACAAGACTGTGTCGCATGTGGAAGTGCTCGCACTTCCAACACCGCTGTGCCACCTCCATGCCACAAGTAGCCACTGGGAACTCCCCCCTCCCCACCCCAATATCTTAGCACAAAAAGGACATTAGATCAAATTCAAGCCTTCAGGCTGAAATCTTATTAAAAACTTTACCATAGAGAAAATTCACAATCTCAAAGTAGGAAATGTAAGTAAATATTAGTTTCTGTTTTGGGGGTGTGAGTATACATGACTATTTCCAGTCAACAGGCTAAACATTTTTTAGACTCTGGATATTACTCTAAACAATCAATGTTCATATCCTATACCGAGTAAAATGGACATCCACCCAAGCAGTTTAGTTAGTCATTCAATTCTGCACTTGATGCAGAGTGATCTTTTAGGCACACAACATTAACCTTCAATCAATAAACACTTTAATGGTAGATGGACTTCTCTTCCTTCAAGCCTCTTCCAGCTGCATTATTGTGACACTGCCATTTAGATAATGATTAACATACTCAATATGCCAAAGTTTAATTCCTGTTTACACTGAATGATCCTGTATTACACATTTCTATACCATGTTCCGTGCTGTCTAGTAGTAGATTTTGTGATTGCTTCCAGAATTGTCTCTCATGAGCAGAAATATTGCTCCCTATTCCTTTTTTTTTAAACCAGGGGAAAGCAACAGGTGAAAGTGTGTAGAAGGCAACTATTGGGGAGTTAGAAGTTGGAGAAGCATATACAGTCTCTAAACTCTAATCTGCTTAAAATAAACAAGAAAAATTAGGAGAAGCAAATGTGTTATTTTTTCCTCTGCTAGTTTGATTGTATAGGCTGGGATAGAAGTTACACATAAACTGGTTTAAGTGATCAGAAACTGGTTTAAATCTGTAATAGAAGTTCAGTGCACATAAACCAGTTTCAAAATGGCTGAAACTAATTTAAGATAAATGTGGCTGAATGTAGTATCAGACTTAATTGATTTGGGTCAAACCAGTTTATGAAACTTCTGTCTCAGACCCCTTCCCATTCAAGTTAAATTACAGTCCCCCAGCATCCCAGAATTTTGTAGTCCTTGGCAGTGCTGTGCTGTCTGCTTTAGCAACAGGGCTGGCTCCATGTCTCTGATCTCTAGCTAGAACAGTGAGGGCTGGCTCACTGCCCCTCTCCCCCTGTCCCCCAGGCAAATCTCAGCTGGTGTCTGGGCCCAGGAAGGTGGGGGAGCAACTTCCCTTCTTCCAAATACAGAGCTGCCCTGCCCTGCTAAACTTACTGCTGACTGTGACTGTGGACTACAAATCCCAGAGGCACCTGGAAGCAGGAAGAGGAAGTGATGAGCAACCCTGCAGAGTCCTGCTGCTATGAATGTGGACTGCAAATCCCAGGGAGCTTGGGGGCAGCAGGAAGAGGAAGCAAACACATGACCCATACTGGCTATGTGCCACAGAGCTATGCTCTTGCACCCCCTGGGTTCTGGTCTGATCCACTGCAGGCATTTCCTAAATGGAAAGTGAATGTCTGTTCATTTGCTTATTTCTTCAATCTTTGCAGCTTAGGCTAACCTGAAAAGACTGAATCAATTCAGCATTAGGCTTTTTGACTGTCTGTACTTATTGCCAAGTGCAATTATTACAGCTGAACTGGGACAACTTCTCATTGGCTATCAGGAATATACCTCCCCCACTGCCCTGTCCTCTATCAGGCAGCTATCAGCTGTCTCAAGGACAGAGACCTACCTTGATTCAAGAACAGACCTGGCACTGACATTTGATAAATTGGTGTAACCTAGTTTAAGTCCAATACTACATTGATCCAGGTCTATCTTAGATTGAATTTTAAAACACTCTGTGCCCCAAACTTCTGTTGTATTACAGACCTAGACCAGTTTCTGACTGCTTACACCTGAAAAAATGTCATGTCTGTACTTGACCAATTAGTACATTAAAAAGATAACAAAATTATGAATTATTAGAAAAATATAAACAAGCATAAGAAATCAGTAACCATATGTCGAGATATAGACAGAGACATTAGAATAAAAAAAACAAATAAAACATCAGATCAATAGCCTGTTTTAACCCTGCACCTAAAATCCAAGAATGCAGTTTTGACTCATCCTTCTAGCTGAGGGGCTCTAGTATTACAGTTCTGACCCAGCTTTCTAGCTGAGGGGCTCCAGTGTCTACCTATGCCATGGGAAAAAAAACTGAAGGCAAAACCATGGTCTTGGGGCAGGCTTTAGTAGAGTTGCTTAGCTATTTTTTTGCATATGTCACCTCTTCCATTTTTGGGGTGCCCACACTATGCATATATCTTCCTGCAACTCTCCAATGGTATATGTTTACCAGCATACATTTTTTTCCTGATTTAATTAAGACCAGGAGAATATGTGCATCCTTTCAGAAATGGAAATTTTTAATCTAATATCCCTAGATGCTACCTCTCACTTAATTTCCTCCTGTTTCTAGCTGTTGCACATTGTGGGATTTCTCTTTTTTAAATGTAAATTTATCATTGTCTGGGAGTCCTCTTTATGAGTAAACACACTCCTGTCAGATGTTGATTACTGCTTTTCAGACTCTCCTTAGGTTCCAAAGAAACTCATTATTTATCACTTGAAAGTCATTATTGTATTGTGCAATCCTGGACCTCTTATAACATGTAAGTAATACATTTTATATCAAATATCACAATGTATATAAACATAAGGACGATAAGGGTAAATTAATCTGGACATTACCTACCTACAAAAACTATATGTGCCATATCAGTAAAACAAACTCAAGAAATCATGCAAGACATCCCATGAGCCCTTTAGGATGATAAGTATGTCCTCAGGAATCACTGCTGGAAAAACTGAGAAACAGCATAAAACCTAGTGAAACCACTTTTCAAGGAAAACTTCACAGAGCTGAGAGATTCTGTTTGAACCTCTATCTAAGCCTCCCACTTATTCCCATTATGAGTAAATAATCACAATTCTGGGCTGATGAGAACATTTTCAGTTATTTTTAAATAATATGTGGACTTAAATAATAAGGAACTTTACTCATTAGATAGATAATTGGGATACGCAAACCACATACTGTCTGTAGCCTTCCTTCTTATTTATAAACCAGTAAATGTTAGAGAAACATTTGCACTTCTTTGTAAAAACATTTTAATTTAATTATTTATTAAGGGCTTTTTTTAAAAGATGCATCTACCAAAAGCTCATAGTCTAGGCTTATATATTAATCAGTCTCTCAAAAGCAATAAGGAAATTATAGATTTTGTTCCCTAATTAACTTAAAAGGATACTAAATCAAAACTATCAATAACCTCTCCCCACACACTATTTTAGCCCAATCCCATTTTAGAAGGTTGAAATATCAGGTAGGCCTTGCAGTTTATACTTAAAGCCATAGATAGATTCCCACTAATTAAAGGGGAACTAAGTGCCACAGTTAAAACTTCTTCATTGACAATCCTCTGTGTCCTCTCCCACTTAAACAAAACAGTTGCAACTATGACCACCTGGTTTCGAATATCTGTTCACATGCTGCTTTGGCACATGTGTCTGGTGTTGGGCGCTGTGTGAGCTTGTGTGACCTCCGAAGGGGTCCTCGATCACCCCAGGGAAAGCCCCAAAATGTGCCTGCCATGACTTTGATTGGACCTTCAGCTTGGTCATGCTTCCTGATGTATATCCGTGGGGCTCCGCCTCCTCTAACCCCTTTCCATATGCCAGCCTCCAAGACAAGCCACTTGATCTTTGTGCAGCTTGCCCTCTGGTCTAGCTGATGCCAGTTCTTCATGCCACCTGGGTTTTGATTGGTTTTCCTCATTGCTGGATTGCGGGGTGGCTGGGTACCCAGATCTTCTTGATGTCATGCCAGCAGCCTACTGGCTGCTTGCTGAGGTCTTAGGGCTGCCCATGCCCCATCCAAAAAGGAAAACAAGTGGTAAGACAAAAACCAAAAAAAGGATATAGGCACTTTAAAAGAAAGGGGGGGAGGGGGAAGGAGGCTGAGGGGTTAAGCTATCAGCCCTTCCTCCCTCACAGTCCCAGTGCCTGAAGCTTGGTTTGTCCCTTTATGCTTCTCCAGGTCTTTGCCCTTGCTGAGGACCTCCCCTGCTCCTCCTGGAGCCAGATACACTGTTGCACACCAGTTCTGCCTGTGCCTGATGTGGAAAGTTCCTATCCTGTTAGCTGCCTCCACAGCTCCCCTCTCCTCTCCTTCAGTGCTAGCTTTTTTTCCAGCCGGGTGGTGTTCGTCAATGATGTAATCCACCCATGCTGGCTCCAGACAGAAATAAGCGTGGCTGAAAAACTATGCGGTCATTTCTTCCTGGTGCAGCTCATCCCATGCCCAGCAGCCTGGTAAGTAATCCCTGATTTCAGGGTTTTTAATGTAGGGGCAGGATACCCCCTTCCCCAGTTCCACCGTGGGAAGGGTTTTCTGTTCCCCAGTGACTGTCCCCCAGGACAGCAACCTTGGCCAAGCACAAACATTCAGCTTCTCCTGGGAGAGTTACTGTTCTCCGACTAGAAGACAAAAGTGTGCATATATTCAACCTTTTTCTCTTGGAACAGAAGTGGTCATCCTGGGATAAAAATAACCCAAGAACAACCAGGGTTAAATCGCTTAAGGTTCAGATGGAAGTGCAGCTCCCAGCTGCAACTCAATAGGTTTTCTGCAAAGTGTTCTGAGTTGCAATGTTACCAGAGCAAACATAAGTTCACTGTTGGTTCCAGGAGGAAGGAGAATCTACTTGTGGCTGGGAGCCTGCATCCAGAGGGAGCTCATTCTTGGGGCTCTCTATCTGGTGCTGAAGGGTGGGATGGGTGAATTGGAGCCCCCCCCAACCTTGGGGGGGCTCCAGTACCCTGGCCCTACCCTCCAGGGGGGGCTGAAAAAACCCTGGACTGAACTCCCTGTCCTCTATTTCCTCCCTCCCATTCTGAAAACAGTGACAGGCTGGGAGCTCAGCAGACACAAGTTACAGAAGATGTTATGTTTGGAAACATCTTTATTAGTGCTGTGTGAAATTTTGCTGGCTGTTTTGATTTGACACTGTTTCGACTCATTTTGAGCTCAAAACAGTGAAACTGAATTGAAACAAAGGGCTTCAAAACAGCCTTGAAACAAAAAAAATCTAGTCAAAATGTTTTGAAAGTTTTAAAGTGTTTTGAGTTTTGAAGCAGCCAGCAGTGAAGTGGTGGGAGACAGGGGAGAACCACGGCTGTGCTCCCAGGAGCAGCTGGCAGTGCAGCCCTAGGTCTCCCCATCTCCTGCCACCGGGCTGCAGGAAGCCAATCACAGCACAGGGGAAGGGAACTGAGAAGTGCTGCAATTGGGCTGGGCAAAGAAACTGAGCCTGATCACTCAGTTCCCCTCCCCAGCTCTACAATCAGGCTGGGGATGGGAAGTCAGTGCAGCCGACTGGGGAAATGAACTCAGCTCAGTTGGGCTGACTTCCTTACCCCAGCCTGACCATCGCGCTGGGGAAAGGAACTCAGCCCAGCTGAGTTCTTTTCTCCAGCGCGATGGTTAGGCTAGGATTTGTTTCTCCAGCCCGATTGTGGTTCTGGGGATGGGAACTCAGCCCAGCTGGGCTGAGTTCATTTCCCCAGCGTGATGGTCAAGCTGCCCAATCGTGGTTCCTTTCCCCAGCCTGATAGCGAATGCGGTCCTTTCCCTAGCCTGATGGTCTGGCAGAAGATTGAAACAGCCTCACTGTTTCAACAAAATGAAATGGAACAGGTGTTTTGACTTGAAATAAAATTCAAAACAAAACACTGTTCTGTCCAAACCTTGAAACTGAAATCGAAATGAAACAGTGCCATCTCGCACAGCCCTAATCTTTATCTGATACCTCATGCAATGTGGGGTCAGATTTTCACCCAATCAGCCATTTTTGAAGCTGTTTGCAGCTATCTTTTGTGTTTGATCATGACTATAGGCTGCTTTCTAAGCCCAGAGCAGGAAAAACTTGTCACTTCTGTCTGCACTGTTAGAGGACACATGCACAACTTCCCCTGGTTTAAGTCCTCTTGGGATCTAAGAGGAATGGGGCTGGGGGAAAGGCTCCTATGCTTTCCCAAGGCCTAATCTGGTGATGGTGTGGGGGGCAGCTTCCCCCATGCCTTCCCCTACAACCAGCATAGACAGGAGAGGAGGGAAAAAGAAGTCTCAGCAGGACAGCAAGTTGAGCTTGCAAGCCTGACTCTCAGCTTCTTCTGTCTCCCCACTGCTCAGCTGAATGTCAGGGGTAGCAATTTAAAATCTGGAAAGGACAGGAGCCAGGATTGGAGAAAGCTTCCCAAGCCTGGCTTCCAGCCCCTCCAGCTCCCTCTTGTGCCTGCTGCTGAGCTGAATTATGGGGGTACTGACATGCACAGGCTTTCCCCAAACCCATTTTCTAGCCATGCCAGTTTCTCCTTGCCACACAGTTGACCCAGAGCAAAGAGGGGCAAGAAAAACTGCTATGCTGCAACAGCAAGGCTTGGGAGGCTTACCACTGCCACAAAATGCCCTTGTGTAATCCCACACTCCTCTGAGTCAGTCCAAAGCAGCACTCGGCAAGGAACAGTCTGGCTGAAGCCACTGAGTGCTCCCTCTCCATCTTCTTGAAATCCTCTGAGTCATCCCAGGGGAGTGCAAAGAGCAGAGTTATTCTGATGGGCTAACTACAGACAGTCAAAAAGCCTGATGCTGAATCAGTGGAGTCTAGGCAGCTTCTGCTAAGCTGCATAGGTTGAACCAATAATCAACTGAACCGACATTCAGTTTTCAATTGGGAAAGGTAGGGGGAGGCCTGCACTGACCCAGGCCAGTAGGCGGGGGCACAGAAGCACGTCTCCCAGTCTGCTGCCATTGCCAGCCCAGCAAGTGTCCACAAACCTTTGCTGTCCTCCCAACAGGGGGTTAAGGAGCCCCTTGCCTGGGTGCTGGCCCACCTTGGGGAAGCCTCCTATTCAGGAGGGTTCCCCCAGCTGGGTTCCCCAGCCCAGGTAGCCCTGTGGAGCCCCCCTCCCCCTTCCCAACTGCTGATTGCTTCAGTGGCTGCCACAGGAGGGAGGGAGAAGAAGTCCTCCCAGCCGGTGCTTGCCCGTACAGCTCAGCATGGGGACACTGGGGAACTCCTGCCTTGGGCCCCTGCCTTCCCCTCACCCCAGCCCAGGGTCCTGCGGGCCTGGTCAGCCCTGGGGAAGTCAGAGGA
>NW_017728992.1:31494730-31502150 GCF_001723915.1 Gavialis gangeticus
GGTGCTTGCCCGTACAGCTCAGCATGGGGACACTGGGGAACTCCTGCCTTGGGCCCCTGCCTTCCCCTCACCCCAGCCCAGGGTCCTGCGGGCCTGGTCAGCCCTGGGGAAGTCAGAGGAATTCTTCCCCTCCCCAACCCCAAACCCTTGTCTTAACTGCTATGAGTCTCAGGGATAGCCAGGAAGTAGAGAGAAATTCCTCTGCTCCCCTGAGTTAGGAGGGGGAAAAAGCAGGGGAAGTGGGGAAACCAGTAGAGTTTTGCGGGGGTTTCAGAAAGGGGTAGAGCAGCTGGGAGGTCTGCATCCTGGGATGCTATAGGAGAAAAAGTAAAGAGTTTCACTTCCACTGATTGTGCTAATAATGCCTTGGAATAGCATGGATAAAATGTTTCCAAGATAAACTTTCTTTTCAGTGGCTTATCTGTAAAATGTTTAGAGGGCACTGATGGCAGTTTAACACCACTTAACTAATGGCTGCTCATGTTTTAAATGTCTTTATGATGTTTTTAAGGTAACTTGTGCTATGGCCCTGAGAATGCAATGACTAGACCATATGCAGTATCTGACTGCTTCTGTGAGATATTAGATACAAAACAGGGACCAAATTCTACAGCCCTCCCAGCTAAACACCCCCTGCCTTGAGAACTTGAGACTAACATAGAGTTGCATAATGGTTGTATAAATGCCCAATTTTAATGATAAATAATCCCTCTTTCCCATCTCTAAAACAAAATAATTCAAAAACAAACAAACAAAACCTTTAAAAATGTTGGGCTCCCTGTTATAATCTTGACAGGTGTCATCAGAGGAATAATCAAAGGCAAAATCACAGGCTCGAAACTGGATCAAGATGCGCACATTGTATGATGGAAGAGAAGAAAAGCCAGATATAGGGCAAAAAGGCCATGTAGGCAATGACAGCTGGACAGCTCACTATTCAGCCACCAAGATAAGGACTTCTGGGAATGGCTGCAAGCCACAAGTGTTGATTTACATACAAGAAAATGAGGTACAGTTCTGACTCCTGGTAAGTTGAAAAAAATTGACAACAGGCATATTTCCATCCACCTTAATGCAATATGAAACTGTATTTACTGCTATCTGTCATACTTATTATAATTACCTGATCCACAATCTTTACATGTGCCTAACTCCCAGTGAAATCAATCAAGAGTTTTACTTGCATGAAGACAGCAGGGGTGAGTTCTAAGTGCTGGAACAGAGAGCGAAATGGTTTATTCATTCTGATTAAAAAACATGCAGTCGGCAAGTATTTGATGACCAGTGGGTAATATCAGAACATCTTTAGTTTTTCTAATTTGCTAAACTATACATCCAAGATACTTTGTTAGCAAATGTGTGCTATATTTTACATTCAAGACTTTGCCTTAATTGTATAACACTGTGCCTCACAGGGCTTATACAGGAATGTAAAACTGCAGATAGTAATAATTTTGTAGGCAAGAGGCCAACAGTTGTGAGGCTGTGACTAACAATTGAGTTTTAATTGAAAAATCTTTCCTGGTCTAATTACTCGCATTATACACAAAGAGATGTGTTACTTATTTAAAACAAGCTACTTCTAATTAGCTGGCTTTTGCCCATCCACAAACATTCTCAACCATGAGGTCAGCTGTGCTTTCAGCCAATAGTTGCTGAACTTAGAAGATAGTGTGCATTAAACAGCAATAGTTTGTTGTTTTTTTTCCAGCCTTAGTCATTTCCAGCGCCTGTCAGATTCAGTGTGGTTTGATCTCTCTTAGGTCCTATTTATTTGCATTTTGCAAAGACCACTGCTGATCTAAAAACATAAGAGCACTAGAAGAGCTCACTTCAGCTTAGCAAACAGCTTGCAACGTGGTTGTACAAAGGAAACTTGTACTGCAGTGCAACACTCTTTTCCTATTGCCAGCTTTCAGCCAATACCTTAATGAGATGAGAGAGGGTTGACAGAGACTGATGAGAACTCAGTATGATAACAGCTTTTAGAGGTTAGCTCAGCCAAGGTAATTTGATGCAGAGACTAGCTACCCAATATTATGATCAATAACACCTCCTAAAGCTTTTTCATATATCCCTGTATATATATTCATAGCCGTCCTCCTTTTACAGGTATGGTGTTTGTAGTTTGTTTATTTATTTGGGGGTTTTTTGTAATTAAAGAATGGCTACATGGTGCTGACTCTTCAGATGATGGGGAACAATTTTCTTTTTTCCATGCTCCAGAAACCTCAGCAGTAAAGAAAGCTATTCAAGGTGTTCCCATTTGTAGAAGAGATAAAGTAGCTCAGTAGAGCCTCATGGCACAATCAAACAGATAACTGAACTTCTCATTCCTACTTCTTTTAAGGAGTGTGAATACAAGTGTTATTCAAATAAAAGTCTTGGTGTAACCTTTTCAGATTAAGTAAAGTCATTGGGGCAGAAATTCAGCTGAAGCTTTAACTTCCATGGGACACAATGAAGTTATAACAGTTGAGGCTCTGGAGCAGGAGGTGGGACATGGTACAAGGACTGCAGTTTCTGTATCTCTAATGTAACATCTTGTATGCTTCAGAAACAAGGTGCCTTGAAGAATAGCTTCCTTCTAAACTACCCCAAATTTTGCTGAGTATCATTGTTTTTGTAAATCAGTTTTTATATATAGCTCTGTGAAAAACTGATTTTTCCAACCTGGCAATTCCAAAAAGAAAAAAGCAACAACAACAAAATCAAGATATTTCATTTCTGGTTGATCTGAAATGATTTTCCCCAAAACTTTTCATCAAAGCAAAAGGAAATAGTGAACTAATGAACTAGTGCTACCAAAAATGAAATATTCACTTCAGATTCAAACATTTGTAAAGTTGCTTTTTAGTAAAAAAAAAAACAAAACAAAAATGTCTCTTTGCAAAAATGTCAACATGAAACGTTTGAAATGTTACAAATGCCTCATATTTTCTCCCGTCATGAACCTGTTGTTGCAATGAGATGAACTTGTGAAATATTTTACTGTTACTAAATATTTTTTATCAAAAACAAAAAAACCCCAACAAATCTTCTGAGAAGCTAAGCTATATTTATAAATCCTTTCCCTTATGTCTTTCAAGTTTAATTCTGAATACCTGTGCAACAGTGAGTGTCATTAACTGAAAAGGAATCGCTTACTGGTATGGTTGGCCATGACTGAGTAGAAATATTGGCAAATAACATTGATTTAGGTAATTTACAATAGTTCTACTAGGAATAAATTTCGTTTCACACTTATTTTCCATCAGTAAATTAACAATAGCATCTCTAGTATTTCTTATTATAAAACACATTTCTTAGCTCCTGTTAAGCAACACATTTTAGGTCAAAAAGCCTATAGGTATTTATTTTATAATTAGCTGAGTTAACTTAAGGCACTGATACATATGCAATGGAAAGTTTCTCAAAGAGCTTATAATTTACCTTATTTATCTCTGACCTTAATAGATAATGTTCTAGTAAACTAAAATTTTTTTTAAACCAGAGATTTAACAAGAAATAGGAGTATGCATAATTCCAGTAATCACTTAAGAGCAATCAAATTATATATAGTCCTTGGTTTTTGTAACATTTTTGATGGAGAAAGGAAAAATTATTGCTAATTTAGACTGTAATTCAGATTGTAAGATTATTGCAATACAGGCATCATTATTCTTTCAGTAACATAGTGAACACATTTATAATCCTACATACATTACTAAATTAATTGAAAAATAAATAATTAGTTCAACTATCAATTTTAATATAATTTAAAATTATTATATTAATTAGTCTCCATTTCTAAAGTATGTAACAAAGGTCTCTCTCCCTTCCTACCATATGGAGAATAAGTAGGTTGAATTTAGCATGTTTTAATAATTTTACTGACCAGAGAAAAGTGAGGTTATTGACCTGAGGTGGGTACTATAATGGGAAAATCATTATTATCCTCTCTGTTTATCTCAAATTTCCTGGTTTCAGCACATGAATAATGCTGATGCCTTACTTTTCACATATACAGAACATATGATCTGTTTTTTTGTCTTAGATTTCACTAAAACAGTCATAATCAGTATATTTGGTTGTTAAATAGAGAAGTAAAAATCATGTTACTGGCAGTGTCCTGTTCCTCTGAACCTTTTTAATCCATAGCAAGGATAATCTATTTAATGATTTAAATCTATTTAATTAGTTAAATCTATTTAATCCATGGCAAGGTTAATCTATTTAATACTAAAAAAGTATTCATAAACAAGGAAACAAACACAGAGATTGCTTCTAATGAAGTGCTTCCGTCCTGATGCTATTCAATATCTTTATCAATTACCTAGAAACAAAAATAAAATCATTCCCAATACATTCTGCAGAAAACAAAACAAAACAAAACAAAAAACAAAAACAAAAAAGAAAGAGAGAAAATTCAGTGGAGTGGTAAATAATGACAAGGGAAGGTACATTTTTAAAGCAATAACTTGGTAAAATGGACTTCATCTGCACATGAGCTTATAGAACCAAGACAAGGCCATATAAATAGCATGACTATAGAATGAGTGTCACCTTTACAGGAGATGAGACTGCATCTTTGGCAGCAGTAAGGGAAAGTGAGTCTGAAAAGGATTTATAGGTCAGTGTGGACAAATGACTAAATATGAGCTTTCATTGTCATATGGAGCTCACATGACGCTGAGTGTACAAGTAGGGGAAGACTAAGTAGAAATCAGGGGGAGGTATTGCTTCTGAATATGGAATTAGCAATACCATAACGGCATTAATATGTTCCATTTTTCTACCACACCTTAAAAATTATATTGCAAATCTGGAAGAGAAGATACAGTTGAAAGAATGATTCAAGGTTTAGCAAACCATTCATACAATGAAAGAATAAAGATTGTCCATATAGATCATAGGCCAGCAACCTTTGTAAGCTGCGGGCTGGAACAACCCAGCCCCAGCCTGGTATGGGATGGGTGTCTTCAGTGACACGTCAGCAGCTGGGAGTTGTGCCCATGCCATTGTTCCCTGGACCCTGGCTGCAGCTCAGGCACAGCTTCCAAGTGGTAGGGAACTAAACTGGGCTAGGAAGTTGGAAGCTGCATTTGTACCATTTCCAATTCTCTCTCAGCCCTGGCTTAGTTCCTCACTGGCTGGAAGCCGCGCCCGCACTGCAGCCAGGTGAGGGGGGGAGAAGGGAGAAATGGTAGCAACATGGATGCAGCTTCTAGCTGTCCAGCCTCAGTGTATTTTCTTGCTGCTCAGCCCCAGCACAGGAAAGGGCAGATGCAAAGTCTTCCAGCTCCACAGACCAAATCAAGTGGCTCTGCAGGCCATATGTTGCTGACCTAGATACTTCATCCAGTGTTAAGAGGTGGTTTGATCACTATGTACAAGCACTTATATAGGCAGATAAAGTCTGATATTAGAGGTCCTTAGACAGTGGCGTAGACATCCAAAAGTTGAGAGTTCAGCAGGTACCAATAGCAGAAGCTCCCACATTGCAGCCATGTCAGATTCCAACAAAGCTGTGAATTCTGCTAAATACCTTGTCACAAGAACACACGAGAGGAAAGAGGGCCTTTAGTTTGACAGACAGAAGCCTAACAAAATAAAGTGAATGAAAGCTAAAGCTAGAGAGAAACCCTTGTTCTTAAAACTCTCTCTCAGGGATTCCTTCAGAAGACTTTTGAAAATAAAAACATGTTTTTCACTATTTTGTTATCAAGTTAAAATATTTAAGCAGATTTAACAGGAATTGCATGTATGCTTAAAGATGTAATGTCTATTTGTTGCTGTCACTGAATATGTTTCTGATATTTTGATACCGGATTATTCTCTCATACATTTTTCTTGATGAGTTACATGTTAATTTCTGTTACCAGACCTCTCACTTGCTGGGTCTCTCTCCTTATTTCCTTTAACTGACTAGTACCTACCAAGGCGATAAAGAGAAAAAAAAATTACCCTGCAAAAGCTTCTAGTTATTTCATCAAATGGACACAAGTCTTAAGCATGAAATTTGGATCTGGATGAACCTCCCTTAGGAGCAGTAATGTTAAGAGTTCATCTTAGGTTGAATACATGTTGTTAAAAATCAACAGACCTAGCATATTAGTACATGAGAGGAAAAAGATTTGTCTTCTATTTTAGGGGAAGAACCAGGAATCACACTGAGGAACTTATGAAAGACAATTAACTTTGATTGAAAACAAGGAAAAAGATTTGGGCTAAACGTGCCCAAACATGGTTCACTACAATTCTAAAAATGATCTATCTACCCATCCCATTCTGAAATACAACCAGTGAACTCCTCCTATGTTTTCTTCCTGGACAATGGACATACTGAAGAGCAGGGCCTACAGCATCCCAACCTCATCAGCTAAGTTTCTGATGGTCTATAGACAGCTCTCTTGAAATTTATATTACACTAAATTCCCAACAGGGTAGAAAGAGAGTAAATAGCAAAGATATAAATGCACAGTTCTCCCAAGAGTGAACATAAAGTCTGAGTTTAATGGATCTATTACAAAACAGTTGATATTAAACAGTCTCTGGTGGTAACTGTCAAATACATGATATATACCTAAACTAAATATTGATTTACAACCAGAACACCTTAGATCTGTGCATAATTTATACTTTTTTGAAATTCTATCCACATTTCATAATCACAGGTGGCCAGTTACAGAAAAAATGAATAGTCTATATTTCCATTAGCCATATCACTCTCTCCAAAAAATGGTTTATGAACAAAGATGCAACCGACCCAGTGACCAGATCTGTTTTCTCATGTGACCTGATTAATAAGATGTTGGTGGTTTCAATATGGAATAATGGCACCATCTACAAGATACTGAATATCATCACTATACACAGCATTTGTCCACAGCTTTGACAGCAAATAATGATAGCTCCAATAGTTCTCAAACTGAAATATGCAAAAATCTTGACAAACTTTTCGTTACTCCCTGAAGGCCCAGAGAAAGACAAAGAATGATGTATGGCAAGTTGGTTAGGGGAAAAAAATCTATTAAGAGGATATTTTTTTGCAAATAGCCCACAGAGGGATAGCACTGGAGAAGCTGTGGACAAATGGGACAAAGCAAATGATTCTTTTCTGAAGAAGACAGCTTTTAACAAAGGATGGCAGAATCTGCAAGGCGATAAAATTTTAAGATAGCACCCTGAGGCAAAGAGGCATTTTTCTTTACCATAGACAAGAAGTACTGCAGGACTGGTTGTATAATCAGGTCCCACTCCAAAATGTATAATCCCTGCCACCCCCAATGTTTTTCCAAAGAAAACCCCCAAAAAACTTTTCATCTTTATTCTTTCTACATTTAAAAGAAAGAAAAAAAAGTTTAAAAAAGAATCATCCTATCTACATTCTGGCCAACCCAGGGATGTAGTGGTCATGGGCGATTTTAATTACCCAGAC
>NW_017728992.1:31502161-31522186 GCF_001723915.1 Gavialis gangeticus
GGTCCCTTCCGACCCTTAATCTATGAATCTATGAAACCCAAAACTTAAAAAAAAAAATTTACAGTTCAGCTAACAACTTCATTATTGGCATAGTAATGATGAGTAAGGTAAGGGTAATTCCATCCTTAAATCGTACCATCTCTTTCGTATGAGTATATTTTAGCCACTTTTTGTGTATGTGTTTTTTTTAATGCACATGCTGAGTATTGCATAAATAAAAATAATGCACTTACTACTTGCTTATTTCTCTTGCATTAATATATCTTTTTCTCCTAAAATTTAAATGAAACACAAGGTCAAGTAAGCATACAAAACATGTTTGCTTCCCAGCTATACGTGAAAAAAAAATCTGCTAAGCTTGTCTCTAAGAACAGATAGGTTTGCAGGTCCAATGGATTACACAGCAGCACTTCGACAGCTTCCAGCTCAAAGAGCCACAGATCTGTCCTTACCTTCTAGTGCAAGTGTTGATTTAAGCGTTATTTAAAGGTTAGATTACAAGTAGTAATAGGATGGTGTTTGGTGCATTTTGTTTTGTGTTTTTTATTTGGGTGACTACCATATTACCCCTAGGAAAACTGAGCGACAGTTTTCATGCAGTGCCACCCTTTCATTCTGTGTCAAAGGGTTAAATGTGCACATTACTCTGTGGAACAGACTGGTTGACAAGCAGCCAGGATCACTTATACAGAGATTCAGACAGAAATGTGTCTGAATAAACCAACAGAGAATGCTCAACTAGAAATAAGAGTAGGCAAGTTAATCCTGCAGTAATTTGAAAGTAAGACTCGGTAAGAGCAAACGTTCATTTCAGAAACTTATGGCAAGCTCTGACATTCCATTAAGAAAAGTGAAAGTGCCTTTTAAGGCCTGGTCCAGCAGAAGATATGCTTGTTTCTTTTCCTTGTTTCTGCCAAATCACATTAAAAATGGCTACCGATACATACTTTTCTTAGTCCTTTTCTTTCACATAAGCTATTGCACTATTTGCCTATAGTAACATAAGGGAAGTTCAGGATTGCAGATGAGCCAGGATAGAACTGTTCCATGGGAAAAATGGAGACCTGCATAAATAGCATGTTGCACGAGGGATTTGTAGTCAGAGGAATATCGAACAACATGAATATTATAATTGGTAATTATTCATGGCCAGTGATCATAAATGTTGGGATAAGCCTCTTAAACTTTTGTGAGATTGTAAAAGCAAGGGGGAAAAATACAGGAGAATGCAGCTAGGCCCCAATCGTGATGCACAAAAGATTGTAAAAAACAATATACAGTAACTTTTGTTTTAAAAAGGGAACACTGTGAATTAGATAAACAAAAAAGGAGGCAGATGTGATGTGGTGGTGAGAACCAGTAAAGGCATAAACAGTTGTTTTTTTAAAAGACATCGCAAGCAAATTATTTCTCCCCCCACCCTTACATAAATATTACCAACAGGGCAGTGTTCACTGCCTACTCAAAGTTGCTGGCAGAAAGACAATGTCAATCATTTGAAGGTAAGCAAGCTTTGTCAGGAACTAAGTATTATTTATCTTTTAATTCTAGTTGAATGTTTGGCACACATCATTTTGAGATAATGTTTGTTGTATGACAATCCTGGACCTGTATCACACATTTAAAAAAATAGATGTTAAAAGTAGCTAGACTTCTGTGAAGTACAGAGATATCAAAGCTGATACAGTGATAGAAATCTCTGAGAAAAAGTAAGAACCATAACACCCAGACTGTATTACTAGCTCCTTTACTGATGATATGCTGTGCTTCTTTGTACTGGTCACTTCTATTCCCTGTAAATCCATTTCCTCTTCCCTCTTGATTCTGTCATCTATTTAGACTGTAATTTCTTCAAGGTAGGGAGTATATCTTTTTGAGATTTTGTTGTGGACACTTTCACAGATCTGTTTTTTTGGGGGCTACTTTTTAAATATCTGGTTCATGGAAAAAAAAATAGATGTCATAATCCATCTGACATCCTGATGACCAACTGAGCCTGACTAATTCATATTCCTCACACTGATTTAGTTATCCACAGGGCTACTTTTTTACAATTCTTCCTCACAGATGTCTAACATAACCATAGGATTATAGCTATCATGTTCAACAATACCCTCAAAGGATGCATCCAGACGAGTGCGCATGTGCAGTTTGCAGTACCTCAAAGACGTTTAAGGCACTGAAAACCATAGGTGGCATATGTGCACCTATTCATCACACTGTTAATTTTCAGTGGAGCACTAAAATTTGACACCGGGATAAGGAAAATGCTGCAAAAATAAGTGGTGCAGCACATGTGCCAGCAGTGTGCACCACCAGAAACAGAGCCTTGCCATCCTAAGCCATGCCTCTGTGTGGCCAGATTGGTGCCATTGCTGCCCTGGGAGGCCCCCAGGCCCGAAGTAAGGCTTCTAGGGCCAGCACAGATACAGAACCCAGTCTTCCCTACCTCACCAAAAACAATTTGGTGCACATCCAAACGCAAATGTAGGGGCGTGCCCTGGAGCACAAAGCAGTGGCAGAAATGTGTGCCCTTGCATATGTGCTATTCTGGATGTGCCCAAACAAACTATTGAATTCTGTGGGAATGGAGAATTTAATTTCACTTTCCTTCTTGTTCCTGAATTTTTGGTGAACAGGTAAGAATTTTAATTAATGTTAATGACTGATTTAAATATGTATACATTCTCGTCTTAAAAGGTAGAGTCAGACATATCAGCTTTTCAGTAGGGCTGTGCAAAGCTTCAGTCACTGATTCGATTCAAGGAGATTTGGCCTGATTCGGCAACTGAATTTCCAAATCTGAATTGGAAGCCTCCAAATAGATTTGGAGAGATTCAACGATTCAGCCATAGACAGAACTTTATATGTTTTTTCTATGTACCTCGAGGTACCAGGCACAAGTTATGAACTATGAGATGGTGTGGTGGATGAAGCATCCCACAGGAATGCAGGGGGTGAACCAGAAGCACTTCTAGCCCACTTCTGGGTCCACCACGGAGTGCACAGGGGACTCTCCCTCCTCCTCCTGACTTGGCTACTGGTGCCTCCTGAGTCTGGGGTGGCACCTGAGATCCCCCCATGGTTAATCACTGAGCCGGGGTATATGGGGGCCCTCCCCACATGCTCCTGTGGGACACTCCATCCACCCCATGATCTCAGCATTCACGAGCCATGCCTGGTACCTTGGGGTACATAGAAAAAACATAGAAAGCTGTGTCTATGGCCAAAACACTGATTCTCTGAATTAGATTCAGATCTTCAGATTCAGATTTGGTTGAATCAAATTGGGACAGTGATTTGAATCAGCAAATTGAATCACTGTCCCCTGAATCGGGTCGAATCCGAATATTAATTGAATACTGCTTGCTTCGCACACCTCTACTGTTTAGCAGAGTTTATATTAAATTTTATCTTATCTTCTTGACACAAGTGAGTGGTTCTTACCAAAGTGTGTTTTCTCATTTAAGTAGCTGTCAATTTGGAGAGCTTCCGTGCATACTCATATCTCACATGCAACACACTAAGCTAAATCTTTAGTTGGTTTAAATAGGTACACTTGACTTCAGTGGGGCCACTTCTCTCTCTGTCCACCAGTTAAGAAACTAGTGCTCTTTTAGATAAGTCCCCAAACAGTTCCAATGAATGCTTGTACCTACCCTTTGTTTGTGGAACAATTTCACAAACTCTTTGCTGCTGATAGCTCATTTGCAGCTATAATATATTTACCTAAATGTAGTGAAACATGGCCACAATCTTTAACATGCTGTAGCACCTAAGATGAGATACACATCCAGTTTAACTACAGAGATGCACAAACATGTGCCTAATGGTATATGACCCTGATTAAGTTTTGCCTGGTTGTTTTTCTACCAGAATTATTTCATAACATTAAAACATATATGCATATAATCTAAATTTTCTATCATATTTTTGGACTGTACACTCCTATTTTTGAAAGAACGAGTAAGAAAATATATTTTCAAAAGATTTATATCTTTAATTCTGCTTTAAGTTTAGCTGCACACAGTATGTCATTTCTTTGACAGCTGTCACCTGAAACCACTGAACATGACCAGTTATATAATTAATCTGCCATACTTGGACTTCATTACAACTGTATGATTTATCAATTCATTCTTGACTCATTTAGCATAAAGCAGTAACTTGAACTTTAGGCCAAGACCTAGACTTTAAAAGTTCTGTGATTAATATACTAAAGCCCACCTTCTACCTTGAACCCTCACAAGATGTTTCTTAAATGAAATACTGAGAGTAGGGTTATTATGCAGAACAAACATTTACTATAATAAATCACTTGTCACCTATAAACCTTTTATGTTTATGAACAGGTTTCTTCATGAAGATCGTGCTCAAGAGAAAATTCATTTTCTAAAACATTGTGTTAAAGTGACAAGATTATTTTTGAGCTGTTCAGTTTTGCAACCTTGCATCATCTGACCTTTAAGCGAAATCACTTTTCTTTTTTGATTCTGATTATTTCCATCAACAAAACTATTATGAAATAAAATACTGGGATAAGACCCTGACCTTACTGAAAACAACAGTTTTTCCCCATTGATTTCAATAAGGTAAAAATTTTACCAGTGAAAACAGTTCTCTGAATACGTACACATAAAATAGAAAATAAATCTAATGTTCCATTAAAAAGACTTATGTACAGCATATAGAATCTACCTCATTACAACTATAAAATGGCTATATAACTGATGTATAAGGCAAGCCATATGAGGAAAAGCTGAGGGACTTGGGTCTCTTCAGCCTGAAAAAGAGAACGCTAAGATGGGACTTGGTAGCAGCTTACCACTATATCAGGGGAATACATCAAGGGTTCAGTGAACAACTTGTCACCAGGGCACCCTTGGGGAAAATCAAGAGTAATGGCCACAAACTCCTGGAAGACCATTTCAGGCTTAACACTAAGACAAACTTCTTCACAGGTAGAGTGTCCAAACTGTGGAACAGACTCCCTCCAGAGGTGGTACAATCATCTACCCTAGAAATCTTTAAGAGGAGACTGGATGGCCACCTCACTGGGGTCACCTCACTCCAATTGTCTTTCCTGCCTAGCACAGTAGAGCTGGACCCAATGATCTTGTGAGATCCCTTCCAGACCCTTATAATCTATGAATCTATGATTGGATCATTGTGCCCAAAGTGCAGTCACACAACTTCTATCTGCAGTGAGATACCACATGCAATTCTTTTGGGGTCTGTATCCGTCTTCATCGTGGACTTGAAAGAGTACGGAATTTAGTGCATGCTGTGGCAGGAAGCCACCTTTGTTTCTCCCTAAAATCTCTGCTCTGTGACAATTTGATTAGGATGAGCCCAGCAGAGGAGATGCACCTTTACCCTATCTCTTTAGGTAACCTGAGCTGGCTACATTCCTGAGGGAGGGGGGAAACCTGCTCCCTCTGCCTACGTGACTGGTATCAGCTACCTGGGTGAGGGGCATCTACCTGGTGGGCTAGAGTCTGCCCGGTAACTAGTGATGTATTTCAAATTGGTTGGCTGACAGCTAACAGGTGCTGGCCTCCACTGGACCAGGTGAATGAGGTCATAGGGGCTATATAAGTTAAGACTGCCCAGGAGGAGGGGGCAGCAGCCATGCGGGGGACTCAGTCTTAGAGAGGAACTTTACCATCTGAAAACTGGCTCTCTCCCCCATAACTCATGAGCTAGGAATGGCCTGCCTCCAGAGGGAATCTCTAACAGCTTCTGGAAGATGCTTGCGAGTAAGCTACTTGAGATCCGATTAGATATATAGCTGGCAGTAACTCAGATGCATGATCATAAGGCTACCTCAGCCAGACTGTTTTGCTCTATGGGATTTCTATGATATTGCTGTATCTTGTACCCTATTTTCACCCTACCCCCTGTAATCAATAAAGTTCTCCTTTGTGACCAGTGTAGGTGGCTTATTGAGGGGTGGGTCTAAATTATGCCTAAGAGGCCCCTTAGGTCTGTGGACTAAGGGAGACTTTCCTTTTTGGCCCCTGATTTGGGGAAATGCCCTAAGTGCCTGTACTGGATTGAGTACCCATTGGACTATTAGGCCTGTGTTTCCCCAAGGACACAGGGCTGAGAGAGTCCTTTCTTGGGGTGATGGCAGCACATGTTACCCCTGGACTCTGCAGTAAGGTTTGAAAGGGGGTCTGCCAGGGCTTAGGCACCCCTGGAGAGACACGTGGAGTCCGGAAGGTGGACGGGTGTAGTTAGGAGGGAGGCTCAATGCAGAAGCTCCCCCTACCGGCCCGCCACGCATACTAGGTACATTTTCAGATGATACCATGTTGGTTAGTCACTTTTAGAGAAGAGGATCAGAATATAAAATTGCCTTGATAAACTGGAGAAATTTTCTTAAATTAATTAAATTAAGTTCAGTAAGGACAAATAAAAGCACTGTACTTAAGATGAAACAAGTACTTAAATAAAAACTGGGAAACAACTGAGTGGGCTACCATATTACAGAAAAGGATCTAGAAATGACAATGAGCACAAGCTGAATGAGAATTACCATGGTATTGCTACAAAAACAAAACAAACAAACAAACAAACAAGAGTGCATTAAAAGGAGTATCACATGCAGTCATCACTTCACTTGAAGTACCTGTAAGACTTCACTTGAAGCACTATATCCAGTTTGGGTCACCACACTACAAAACAAATATCACTAAATTGGAAAGAGAGTTCAGCAGAGAACAACAAAAATGATTAGAGGTCTAGGAAACATGGAATATGAGAAAAGGATATAAGAACTGGGGTCGTTTAGTTTGAAGAGAAGACGAAGGGGATTTGACAACAGTCTTCAAATGAAAGGTTGTTGCAAGGAGAATAGCAATCAAATAGGCCCCATCTACACAGTATACTTAAGGCATGATTACCCAGTTATTCACAACATAAGTGGTCACCCAGGCATGCATTCATGTGCACCCCTGAACCTAGGACCTCCCAGCTGACAGGGCTCCCAGCCTTGGGGGAGGGAGGGGACGACATGGATGTGCAATACACACCATCCATAGCTGAGAGATCACATGAGAGGTGGCTCCCAGGCAAAGGAACTTCTTATCTGTGCAGAGGGAGCCTGGGATCAGGCTCCCCCAGCATCAGCAGTAAGGTGCACTGGGATCAGATTTCTGGCATGGCTGAATGTGTGATTGTGTGGATCACGCAATAGATCCCATCATGCCTGTACCTGCATATGTAGAGGGGCCCATGCTCTCTGAATCCACAGGAACCAAGACAAGAGGTATCTGGTTTAAATTGTAATGAAATAAATTTTAGGGTGGGGGATGGTGGAGGGTTAGGAAAATCTTTCTAATTATGGGAATAGTTAAGCACTGGAAAAGATTACCAAGAGAGGTTGTGGAATCCCTATCACTCAAAGTTGTTAAGTGCAGGTTAAACACACATTTGGCTGTAATTGTATAGACAGGGATGTGTGATCTAGTTATGTCTTCTGCCAGATGGCTTAGTTCAAATCACAGCCCCATTCCTTCTAGGATTAAAAAAAAAAAATAAAAAAATAAGGTCCTTATTTGGAGTCTTTCTTTAACAAACAAACAAACAAAAAGGTGGGCCTCTGCATGCTGCTTGCAACAAAAGCAACCAAAAGAAAATACCATTACCTCTTTCAGTTTAGGCCATAAAAGTTCTCCAGATTCTCCCAGTGGCAACAGCCTTCTTGAATACCTCCTTCCATTTCAGCTGGGACCCTTTTTAAACACCCTCACCTGGGAATCCACTGAAAGTCAGCTGGGATTCCTTCCAGTTGCACCTCATTGCTAAGCAAAAGCTGACAAAGTTCTTATGGGTTCTTTGAACACTGTCACAGGAAGATCCTTCTTTAAGGATGGAGTTAGACTAGATGACCTTCTGCAGTACTTTTTTTTTTCTATTTTTCCTATTATTTCTATGCTTTTGGCATAAGAGGAGTATTTTATCACTGTTTTGTGTGCTATAATTAACTCTCTCTCATGGTTGCATAATAAATCTTCTTACCTCTTTTGATAGAATTGCCTCCCTTTATATGTAGCTCTTTCAGTTTAAAATATGTGATAACCCATTGTAATATGTGTTACAACTTTTTAAGCAATTTAGACATGACAGAATAAGTCTCTTAGCAGACTGACAACTGCACAAGAAACATATTTGGCTCCTCCAACATGGCAGCACATTACTCATTCTCCAGAACAGACCAAAACAAGCTGTTGTGGTTCAGAAGTGGTTCTCTCCTCTATATCAATATATTAATTTACTGCTCCTCTCCTCTTTTTTCAGATCTATTTCTTGCACAGCTTTTGAATACAAATACAGCGGTCCTAAGTCTGACAAAGTTCATCCAGCCTCTAAAAGATCAGCTGGAACTCTTTGATTAACCTTTTACTGACATATCTTTAACCATAGTAGGGGCAGTCTTTTAAGACTTTTAGTGTCATCTTAATAGCGCAGGCAACAATATAATAATAATAATATATAGATAAAGATCCTTCAAACAAAAAAATCCTTCTATTTTGTTATATTACTAGCTGAAGTACCCATTCTTTGCCTGGGTTGTTATTTTTGTAATTGCAGTGTTTGTTTATTTTCAAAGAACTTAGTATAGCATATTTAGGTAAAAAAAAAAATATTTATTTTTAAAGAACATAGTACAACATATTTAAAATTTAATATGTAGTGTGGAGCAAAAAAAAGGGCAAGCATCAATATAATAATGAAATTGAACTGCATTCACTGCATCCAAAATGGAATGGTACCAGTTTGTTAGCCTCAGAAAGAGTCAAATGAAAAATAACCTGGCTACAATTTTCCTCAGGTGGTATTCAGTGATTTTAGAAGGTTTGTTTAGAGTAGATAGGACCAAACATTCTCAAGTTTTTAGGGAATATACATACATGAAGACATACACTTCATTTTATATGTATACATTTACTGAGTAGAGAACAAAAATCTCTGAAAGGAATGTGCTTTCTCCTCATCGGTGAAACATACACATTGTTTGTTCTCCAGAAACTATCATCCACGCACCCCCCCAAGTAAGTCTGTTGTGGGGAAGGGGTGTGGGGAGGACAGATCCAGGCTCCTACGGTGAGGGAGGGAGTGAGGAGGGAGACAGGGGCAAGGACTGAGGCGAATGGGGCCCTGGGGCTGGGGAAGGTCATGGGAAGCTCAGAGCCCCAGCAGTTCCTTCAGGGGCATGGCGGGGGGGAGTGGGGCTCCTGCTGCTACATGCACCCCCAGGGCAGGCACAGGGGATACATTCCCCTTGGATCTGTGTGCAGGGTGAAGGCAGATGCTGCTGTGGGCTGTGCTCAGCACCCCACTGCTGGTGCCCTGGCAGCTGTACAACACCAAGCACCTCCTGCACACTGGCTGAGCCATCTGCCTGGTGGTGGGAGGGTTGTGGCATCACGTAGCTGCTGAAGTACCATCAGCGAGGTGTGGAGTGCAGCCCAATGGCAGCCACCTCTGCCCTGCACACAAATCCAGGGGGCATGTATCTTTTGTGTCTGCCCTGGGGAAGTGGCAGAAGACCCCCCTCCATGCCCCTAAATGAGTTGCCCAGGTAGCAAGTGTTCCCACCCCATTCACTCCCCACCAATCTGTCCACCCCATACCCCTTCCCTCCCCTGCACCCCTTCCTGTCTACACGTTTACCTACTCAGCTGGGTGCTACTCAACGCAGGGTCGGGCCGGGCCGGGCCGAGTTCCCAGCCACCTGAAGGCACTGGCTGCTTGTCTCGGTGTGTGTCCATCCCCCCTTCCCGCTGCAGCCGAGCCTGCACCCGAGCTGCCTGTGTTTGGGGGGCTAAACACCCTTAGACCTGGCCTCCCATCACCTATGCCTATCAGATGCAGCTATGGAGGGACTGTTCCAAAACAGTGGTTTTAGTAGCTCCTTCTCAACAGTTATTTTTGTGCCTCCCTTTCCTCCTTGGCCCCTGAAAGGAGGCACCCAGAGATGATAATTCAGTTACCCTCTTCAGTTATGCTGCTGCTGAAAATGACCAAATTACAAATGTGTCTGAAAATCTGTGGATAAAAAACTCTTTTAACTCTTAATTTGCAGGTCATTAAAATTTGCTAATGTATAGTTTCTAGGGTCGGAAGGGACCTTAGCAGATCATCTAGTCCGACCCCCTGCCATGGCAGGAAAGAGTACTGGGGTCAAACGACCCCAGCAAGGTGTTCATCTAACCTCCTCTTAAAAACCCCCAGGGTAGGAGCCTGCACCACCTCTCTTGGAAGTTGGTTCCAGACCCTAGCCGCCCTGACCGTGAAATAGCGCCTCCTGATGTCTAACCTAAACCTACCCTCTGCCAGCTTGTGACCGTTATTCCTGGTCACTCCTGGCGGTGCTCGGGGGAACAGTGACTCCCCCAATGCCTGCTGATCCCCCCTGACCAGTTTATAACAGGCCACAAGATCCCCCCTCAGCCTTCTCTTTTGGAGGCTGAACAGGTTCAGGTCCTGTAGCCTCTCCTCATAGGGCCTGCCCTGCTGTCCCCTGATCATGCGAGTGGCCCTCCTCTGGACCCTCTCCATGCTGTCCACATCCCTCTTGAAGTGCGGCGCCCAGAACTGGATGCAGTACTCCAACTGCGGCCTGACCAGTGCCGCATAGAGGGGGAGGATCACCTCTTTGGACCTGCTTGAAATGCATCTGTGGATGCATGACAAGGTACGGTTGGCCTTCCTAACTGCCTCCCCACACTGCCGACCCATGTTCATCTTGGAGTCAATGATGACTCCAAGATCCTTTTCCGCCTCCGTGCTGACAAGAGGGGAGTTCCCCAACCTGTAGGTATGGTGCCGGTTGTTCCTCCCCAGGTGCATCACCTTGCACTTGTCTGTGTTGAAACCCATCCTATTCTCATCCGCCCACCCTTGTAACCTGTCTAGGTCAGATTGTAGCCTGTTGCTTCCTTCTAGTGTGCCCACGTCCCCCCACATCTTAGTGTCATCAGCAAATTTGAACAGGGTGCTTTTTACCCCCTCGTCCAAATCACTGATGAAGATGTTGAACAGCGCGGGCCCGAGGACCGAGCCCTGCGGAACCCCACTGCCCACGTCCTTCCAGGTTGAGAAGGACCCATCCACTACCACCCTCTGGGTGCGGTCCTCCAGCCAGTTGGCGACCCATTTGACTGTGTGGGTGTCTACGCCACAGCCCCCCAGTTTCTTAATGAGAACGGGGTGAGAGACAGTGTCAAAAGCCTTCCGGAAGTCCAGGAAGACTATGTCCACTGCTACCCCTGCATCTAATGATCTGGTGATCTGATCGTAAAAGGCCACCAGGTTGGTCTGACAGGACCTGCCACTGATGAACCCGTGTTGGTTGCCCCTAAGCATGCAGTCCCCTGCTGGCCCCTCCTGGATGTGTGCCAGAATAATTTTCTCAAACAACTTGCCTAAGATTGAGGTAAGACTAACTGGCCTATAGTTTGCAGGGTCCTCCTTCCTCCCTTTTTTGAAGATGGGGACCACGTTGGCCCTCTTCCAGTCCTCCAGTACCTCTCCAGAGCACCATGAATGCTCGTAAAGCATTGCCAGGGGACTTGCAATGACCTCAGCCAGTTCCTTTAGAACTCTAGGGTGGAGATCATCCGGACCGGCTGACTTGAAAACGTCCAGCCCCTCCAGAAGCTCCCTAACTAAATCCTCGCTAACCCTTGGCCCAGGTGTGCCTCCCCCGGGGCCTGAGGGGGGCCCAGCAGGGAGGTGGCTGTTCTGGTCCCTACTTAGGAAGACGGAGGCCAAGAAATCGTTAAACATGTTAGCTTTGTCGTCTGGTATACTTTGAACTTATTTCTTATGTCTCCCCTCAAGGTCAGATGCAGTTTGTTACTGTCTTCAATCTTATATGCACAACATTTACTGAATAAAAAGAAGCAGTGCTCTCAGTTTCCATGACCTTTTCCTTAAAGCCCTAGCTCATGGAGTCTTGTGAGGACACAAAGATGTCTTTTTTTTTTTTTTTAAAGAAAGGGTTTCTAGCTGTATAAGAAAGCTTGAAAACAGAAATCCTAAAGCTTCCACAGCCATAACACATATAGACCCAACCATAAATATACCCCATTTTTTTAATCAAATGGAAGTTCAAGCTACTTTCATGATTTTAGGAGATTTGACTCATGATTTTTGAATATATATGGCTGGCAGTACTGAAATATAAATACTTTTATCTCCAGTACAAAGCTTTGTTTATTTCATAATGTTGTGTCAATCTTGCCTCTGACCCAGAAAAGCAGTATAAAACCTTCTGAAATAAACTAATTATATATATACATGATACGTTAATGCAAGTCTATACACTTATATAACTTCACCATAAATGGACAATGATATGCTTTATTCCTACTGAACTATAAGTACAAGCGTTCCTTTTTTTTATTGTTAATTGAGAATATAAATAATGACAATATTCCCCACTTGACAGAGAGCATATATCAAATACTGGGATACTGAAATAAGGATTAAAGAGATTTTAAAATATTGCGTTGAAATGAAATTTGGATTCGTAAAAATAAACTGTTGCTATAATTTTAATATGGTCAGTGTTAAGTTTTGTCACTTTCTTAAATATAAATATTTATTCGCCTGGATATCATGAGACTGTTAAACCATTTTTGTCTCTTAGAATCCTCAAAATGTTTTTCTCTTAAATTAATTTTGTGCAAGGAATATTATCAATGAATTCATTTTATTTCCTAGTCTGGAAGTGTGTAAACCTGATCAGTTGTTGGTTCCTCTATAATGAACACTGCTTCTGCTACCTTACCATCCCTGACTATCATACCCCGCATCTATGCTACACACCAGAATCAACTCTCACAAAAAAAATAAGGCCAGAGATACATATGTACTATTAGAAGCACATGTTTCAAAGACCAATCCTCTCCTCCTCTGACCTCACTGTCCTCATACTTCAGGGAACTCTACCTGACACCTTTAAACAGTGAACTTGGGAACACAAATCCATAAACTAGCTGGACACTAAAAACCAACGCCTTAGTCTTCCAGTGATCAGATTCTTTTCTTTTGCTACTTGTTTGTATACTAATGAGAAGGTCTCTCCCCCTCTTCTGACTTTTTTTTTTTTTTTTTTTAACTATGCTGTGCTGCCTTTACGCCGTGGACCTGAAGAACATCTTGCATTCAAAAGCTTGTTTAACTTGAGTCCAACGATGTAGTTGGCCCAGTAAAAGATATCACCCTAAGTAACCATTGCCTTTCACATAAGTCCTTGAATGGTTACATCATTCTACCACTACCATGACCTTTCATATTTTTTGATCATTTAAAACCCCTATTCCTCCTTATCTACTCAAATCCTCAAAAAAGACTACAAAAACTTCACTGTATTATTTTCCAAAAAAAAAAAAAATGTAAAAGTTTCATTGTCGCATATGCATGATTAACAAAATAACTATGCTTTCTTCTTTTTGTTCCTGTCCTCCTATCCCCTATGCCATCAGTTTCATGGCCTATTATATTTATCAATATTTATATTGCAAACTATCTACTGAGGAACCAATTGTCAAATTCTGCTGTAAATTTAAAGATGTATAATGAATTCTAAGATAATTGCAGTTATACATTATGCCTTCATCATGTAGGATACACCAACTTGAGTTCTCTTAGACACAGACTCTTGGTAATTTTACAATGTATAAATTATTGTCCCAGGTTACTTTCTTAAACTCTCATGGTTCTATGCCACTCCCAGCAATTTAATATGTAATGAGTTAAGAAAAGAGTGTAATAAAAAAAATGGGTGTTGGTATAGGGGACTGTAAGATAACACAAGTAATATGAGTGTAGCAGGCTTGCCTTTTGGAGCTTGGGTTGAGTCCCAGGCTTGAAATCTTGCTGTTTTGATTGGTGGATGGGCTCCAACAATCAGGAGGCAGCAAGGGGAGTGAAGTCCTCCCCTTTCCTGAGGGGAGGGGGAGAGGAGTTCCCCCCTCCCCAACCTGATTGAAAACTGCAACACCCAGGTCCTGAAGACTTCAGGGGCAGAGCCCTGGAGTGTATAAAATAAGCTGCATGCCCAGCATGAGGAGAACACACATGGGATAGAGAAGAGAGAAGAGCAGAGCTTAGAAGAGCTGCTCAGCAGGGGAAAGCAGTAGCCCAGAAGTGCCCCTGAAGTTTTCTACCAGCAGGGAAAGCTCTAGCAGCTAGGCACGTCATCCAGACCCTGGGAGCTGTCTGAGGTGGTTCGGGTCTGCAACTTTTGCCATGCAGCCAGAGACATGATGCATAGGCCGGTGCACAGAGCAGGACCTTTGGAGTGCTTGAGCAGCTCAGGTCCCCAACCCCTGGAAGAAGCTGGGAGCTCAGTGCAGGAGGCGCTGCACAGAGGGTCTGGGAGCAGACTGAGCCTGGTGCTGCATGAGGCAGCTTAGGCCTCCGACCCATAGCAAAAGGCTGAGTCCAGGGACCCAGATGGTGCTTGGGCTACTGAGCCAGCACACAGAGCTAAGCCAGAGGCCCCATAAGCTCTGCATAGAGGAGCCCTATTCCAGAGGACAGTGACCCCACCAAAGCCTACTGCAGGCAAAAGAGCAGCTTTTGGACAAGGGCCACACTCCAGGCCTGGGAGCCATGAGTTGCAGGGAAAACAGGATTCCCACATGGGAGGGGGAGTCCCCCCCCGCCCAGTTAGTTAAGGGCTCCTGAAAGGGGAGGTCCCACTAGGAGGGCCCTCCTAAAATTACTAGCTTCCTTGTAGGGCTTGGGAAAAGCCCAAGGGCATTGGGGTTTCCCCTTGGGATTAAGTTCATCTTTGGGGTTCTTGTGCCATAAGTGGTGTGAGATCATGCCTTACATTTTGTGAACTCTCATGTTTGTAAATTAGTAGATGAGTAGAGTCCTAGGGCTCTGCTGGGGCCCCCTATTGCTATTATTTCTCCTGTTGTTTATTTGTATTTACTTGCGGCTTATTTATTGTTCACCCATACTTACCTATAGTTTATCTGTTAGCTCTGCATGTTTATTTCGGGGTTTATCTGTTTCAGGTCAGATACTTACCTGTATCTGGAGCACTGGTGTAAGGTTTTATGGCATTTACCCACAGGATATTGTTTATGTTATTTGATTAGATAGATAGCTAGATAGATAGTACATATGTTTATATCCATGTTTCTTTTCCTTGTGATAAGTTAATGTAAATAAATGTGTATATAGTTAAGTCCCCTGACTGTCCTGGCTCTATAGGGGCAGAGGGAAACTGAGAGGTCTGCAGTTCCCCCACAGCACACCTGCCAGCTAACAATCCCCTCCAATTGGAGAAGGGAAGTATTTACCCGAGTTACCTGGGCTACATGAGCTAATCTTAAGACACTGTAAAATTACACCATCTTAGTCTCACTTCTTTCTTAACCCTCTGTTTATACTGAGCTATGATCCCCAGATTAGGACATAGACATAGTGGTGGGATAATATAAGCAACATTTACATTGTCATGAGCCATGTTGTATGCATAATGTGCATAAACAGAAAATGTCTGTCTCTAGGGGTACCAAAATGACAGGCACTTTTTTTCCATTTTTAAGGGTTCCAGATATGAGATTTACATGCTTTTCACCCTGGCCAGGAATATCCAAAGCTATATTTTTTGTGTACAATGTAGAATATAAAATGTTCACCATGTAAGACAATTTATCACATACCCTCCCTGCTTCTCTCTCATTACTTCTCTTAACAACATTTGCATGCAGGTTATAGCATAGTTTTATACATTTATTTTGACATGTTTGGATGCCTTAAACAGAAATTATTAAAGTATTATGAGGTCTCGTGTTTTGAATGATTTTGTCAGGCACAGTTTAGGTATAGTTGATCCTGCCTTGGGGTAATGCATGACCTCACCTAGATCCCTTCTAACCTATTTTCTATTTTATTACTTAGAAAATTCTGTTTCTCTCTAGTTCTACATTTTTACTTATTTTAAAGATAAATGAGTCAACAGATTCTGTATACAGCATAAAGATAATTTTTGTATATGACTTCTCAGTGCAACTAATTCTAAGCTATATCTTCCTTTCCTTCTATTATTTTCAATATACAAGAACTATGCCTAAAAATAAAATGGTTAATATCTTCCAAAAGCTGCAAATAAAAGAAAAAGGATTCTATTTTATAGAAAAAAGTAAAAATAAAAAAAATGGGATTCTAGATATCAGTTGTTTAAAATATTCAGGATACAGAGGAATATTTTTTTTTAAAAAAACAGCAAAAAACAAAGTTTTAAAATGGAGCCATTATTGATAGAGACTTGACTCTTTTCCAAATTTACATTCAATGAATTTTCCTGTAGAACATCTGCTAAGTTTTCTGAGCTAGTTCTTAGCTTCCATCTACATCTGTTCCAGAAAGCTCTTTTCATACATATCTTGACCTTCTCTGTCTTCAAATGCTTACAGATGCTTCCAAATCTGTAACCTAAAGATGGTATTTGATTTTCTTACAGACTTCATCTAATTTGTGAATTAACAAAGTAACAGTCAAATTCATATTTGGCTAAAAACCAAAGCATACATTTTATCAAGCATTTTTTTAAAGCTCATTTACATAAGATTGAAGTTCAGAATTTAAATAACTAAATATGTAACGTATTCAACATGATTAGAGCTAGTTATAAATTTGAAGAAATAGCCAAGTAGCTCCATTCTGTACAAGTTTTCATGGACTATATATAATTTTAATTATTTTCACTTTTTTCCCCAACGAGTTCCATTGTGGAGAATAGGTTTGCATACAGAGTTGCAGAAAGAAAAATACAGATGTGGTGACTTTTAACTGAGGGTACTAAATGGCAAATGATTTTGGTCCAATCTGAGGTTGGTTTAGGGTGGTATTAGTGTAATATAATATTGTTATCTGATAACATTTTTAGATTAGAGCAGGGTTAGGTCAATCTTAATCCCCAATCAGAGGGCTTAAATCAGAGGGCTTAAATCACCAAAAAATGGCACAACCTATTTAAGTTAGTGTACCTGGGGAGCTGAACTAACTTAACCTGACTTGAAAACGGTTAACCCAATATCATGAATAGTACCTAGGGCTGTGCTATTCCCACCATCTGGGCCCAGATTGGACTACTTTTAGCACCCCAACTCTCCCCTGTCCAGGCAACACCTCTCTGCAGTCCATCAACCATCCTATCAGCCCCCCATGGATCCACTATCACCCCCAATCCCACCTGTCCTGTCCTCTCAGCTCCAGTTACTTATACTGGTTTCCCTATGCAGCTCCCAATAGTGGCAAATGTCTGTACGTGCCTCTCCTGATCTACATTTAGGCAGCTTGAAGTAATCTGTGATAATATAGACTAGGTGTGGCAAATGGCTGTATAGACCCCGTGATCTCAAACATCTACCTCTTGGTAGAGGCACATTGGATCATAAGAAATTATGGCTGGAAGGGACCTCACAAAGTCACCTAGACTAGTCCTCTTCTCAAGGGAAAATCATCCCTGACTAAATAAGCCTAGTCACCTGTCTGTTTAACCCACTCTTGAAAATGTCCGAGGATGGAAATTCCACAATTTCTCTAGATAGCCTGTTCCAATGCTTGACAATTCTTATAGTCAGAAAGAGTCTCGTAATCTCTGATCTTAATTTTCTTTACTATACTTTGAGGCCATTGCTCCTAGTCCTGTCCCTTACAGCCACAGAGAAAAGCCAATTTCCATTTGCTCTGTAATCACCCTACAGGTATTTGAAGACTGTTATCAAATCGTCCTCACTCTTCTGTTTTCCAGACTAACCCTGGTTATTTAAGCCTTTCCTCAGGAATCTCATCTCCCAGGCCCCTAAACATTTTTGTCCCTCTGAGTTTGAATCTTTCCAATCTGTCCATATCCTTTCTGAAGTGTGCAGCCTATAACCGGACATAATACTCCGGGTGCAGCCATACCAGTGATGAACAGAAGGAAAGAATCAGTTCCCTTGATTTGGATGTGGCACTCCTGTTAATACAACCCAGTATGCAAAAAAACCCACAACTGCAACAATAGCACACCATTGGTTGATATGCAGTTTATGATCTATGGTAACCTCGGGTCCTTTTCTTCAGTACTATAGCCTAGACAGTCATTCCCCAGTCTGTATTCGCACATGCAATTATTGTAACCCAAGTGCAGGACATTGCATTCGTCTTTGGGCATTGGCGACATGTAGGGGGTATATGCGGGCGTATTTACACCCCCTAAGATTGGCAGTGCATGCCCTAAGAGAATTGTCACCCCCCCACACTGCTGACACTGCCAGCAGCATCTGTGGGTGGTCGCCGATTGCTGGAGGCATCTGCAGTGCTCGACCCCCACCCCCACTGCCACCACCAAGGCTGTCTGCGGGAGCTCACCACTTGGCCCACTCCCACTGGCAACACTGCTGCGGCTGCCTGCAGAACCTCCCCACTCACTGCCACTACACTCCTGCTTCCACCACCACCCGTGGGAGCTCGCCGTGCCTCCCCAGCCTCCAGGGGCACGCATCGTTCATGTCTTTGGGCATGCTCCAGAGTATACCACAATCTTTCACTATTAAGGAAGGAGAAAATCTGATTGGGAATTTTCTGTGGGAAAATTTGGTTTTTTTACTGCAAAATGCCTATATTTCACACAGAGTTTTTAGCAGAAAAGTGTTGTCTCTAAAACATTATTTTCTTTTTAAAAAGCAGAAACAGAAGACTAAAATGGATCAAGTCAATTGTTAACCTATCAAGACTGAGCTCTAGTGATTTAAGGTCATAAGGGGACTTTGATTCCATGTGAAAATCATGGCTGGCATCACAATATGTCCCAACCCCCATGTGGTGCATAAGCACAATGCCCCTGGGTGCATTTGCACATGCCGCTGAATACTCAGTTGTTACTGTGCAGTCATTTACCTGCACATGCAGGTAAAAGTTGCTTCAGCAAGTACTAAATGACTGCAGAGTAACCACCAGAACTGTGCAGTCCCAGTGGCACATGGGTCATTTCTGATCCTACTGTGCAGCAGCAACAAGCTGGAGCATCAGCATCACAGTTCATGCCTGCCGATGTTACGTCACTGTAGTGATGAGCTACAGTGATGTAGTGTCTCATGTAGATGCACCCACTGTGATAGAGGGAAAAAAATCTTTATTCAATGCATTTTTTTAATTTCAACTCTCCTCAAAGAGAAGAAATGTTCATTTGACATTTAATGTACTGTACTTCATTAATTCTGTGGATTTTGAACACAACAGACGAAACAATGTGTTTAGTTTTTCTTATGATTTCAGTAAAATATGTTATGAAAAATCCACTTTGTGTCTGTACTTTTATTTTATTGATTGCATTTTTAACCTTTGTTAAAAGGCTTTGTTAAACATTTCTGTGATATTGTTTTTAAAGTCTTATAATACATTCTTTCTATAAAATGTTTTTCTTCATAAGAGCAGGCTACATAACAAATGGCTTCTATATGTAGTGCAATTGTATTCATAAATTGTTAACTAACAAACAAACTAAACATGAACAAGACAAATGCTTTTTTCCTCCTTTACCTAGACACAACTTATTCAAGATTCCACAATTCAGTGTCATGCATTCATGGAATATTTAACAACTTTATTAAGTAACATATACTGTGTTGAGACATTCTCACAGAGATGGTTGAAATGTTTTCAGTCAAATGTTTTCCAAATGGCAAATGGCTTACTTACACAAAATGTCATTTTAAAATGCCAGCATCTGTCATGAATTGTTTGGTTTAAATCAAAAACTAAAATATTTTGATGAAAAATTACACATGCACACACACACATAGATGTGATAGGCATTAGAGCTGTGTGAAATGGCTATGTTTCATTTCAGTTTCAGATTCAGCATTTCAGAGGGACAGTGATTCATTTTGGTCTTTTCAATCACTGTCCCATTTCAATTCAGACAAATCTGCTACAGAGTTTCGACGCTGTTTCGGTGTTTCAGCCATAGGCTATAATGACGAATCACTAAAATGCTTA
>NW_017728992.1:31527186-31528211 GCF_001723915.1 Gavialis gangeticus
GTCTTTTCAATCACTGTCCCATTTCAATTCAGACAAATCTGCTACAGAGTTTCGACGCTGTTTCGGTGTTTCAGCCATAGGCTATAATGACGAATCACTAAAATGCTTATAACTTTGTCATTTATTCCCTGATTCAGTTAAAAATTGCAGGGATGGTAGCCCCTGTGGACAGCATGAAGCCTGCCAAGTTTCAAGGAGATAGATGCAGGGACTTTTATGAAACTGGACCTCAAACTGTTCAAAGCAAAACTAGCATCACTTGGCAGCAGGGGCAACATGCTGTCATCCTGCACAGAAATCTGGGGATCAAGCCCCCCAGGAAGAGTCCCCCAGGGGGCCCTCCCAGGGGGCATGGGCCCCTGTATCTGTGTGCAGGATGACAGCAGGTTGCCGCTGCAGGCTGGGGCCAGTGCCATCACTGGGTTCTTCTTGGCACTTGGCGCAGGCTGCACTAGAAAGACTTGGGTGCTGGCTCTGGCCCCAGCTGGCAGTGGCAGCCTGCTGTTATCCACATGTTCCACAACCAGTGAGAGCTGAGCTTTAAAAAGTCCCTCACTCACTGCAATTGGGGCCTCTGGAAGCTTGTAGCAGATCACCCACCATATAATGCAGGGCAACAAAGGGAAGCAGGCATCGCCCCCTCCAACCTTGGGAGCTAGGAGCAGCGGGGAGAAGGAGGACACAGGCGCACGTGTGTTTTGTACACACGTGTGCCCCCCTTACCAGACCCGGAGCGGAGCGACGCAGAGGCGAGAGCAGCGGAGGGCGGCGGCGAGCCAGCGGGGCCAGCAGCAGCTGATCCCCATAAGGTAAGTGGGGCGGAGAGACCGGCGCAGCTGAGCCAGATCCGGAGGGGAAGCCCCCTGGATCTCTCTTTGCTGAGCCGGTAGGGAGCCGCGCTCCCGAGCCGTGTGAACAGAGCGTGCAAACAGGTGTGGTCTGTTAGAGTGCGCCGGCATTTGCGCCGGAGGGTGAGCAGGAGCAGTCCAGAGGCTGACTCCTGCTAGCGCAGGGCAGAGGACCTG
>NW_017728992.1:31528222-31529659 GCF_001723915.1 Gavialis gangeticus
ATCTTCTCAGGTCCCTTCCGACCCTAGAAACTATGAAACCTGGCATTCACATGGCTCAGCAGGGTGATGCACACTGTCTGGGAGCTGGGGCGACTGGGGCCGAGTGCTGCTGGGCTTTGGGTGACTTCTGGAGCTACCCCAGCACCCAGTGCACAGTGCCTTGCCGAGCCACACTGTACCTGCATCATGGGGCAGCTGCTGCACGGGTGCCGGGGGCATGATCCCCACTGTCCCCCACTGCCCTGTTCTGCATGGTGGGGAGCTCTGCCTTGAGCTCCCAGAGGCCCCAGTCTCCACTGCCAGAGCTGATGAGTATGGGGCTTTTGTTTGCTTTTTTCAAGTGCTGGGAACCTGGGGCTAGGTGGAGGATGGGGCCAGGCAGGGCAGCCATGGGGGCTTCTCCCATGGCTCCTCCAGCTGTGTCTACATCTGCCCTGGTGGGGGGAGCTGTGGGAGAAGCCCCTATGGCTGCCCTGCCCAGCCCCATATCCCCCACCCAACCCCAGCTGGCTGCAGCAGCAGTGATGAGGGCCTCTGGGAGTTCATGGCAGAGCTGCACCCCCATGCGGTGTGAGGAAGTGGGGGACAGCAGGGATTGTCCTGCCCCCCTCCTGGCATGGCAGCTGCCTAATGGCATAGGTTCAGTGTGGCTCAGTAGGGTGCTGTGCACTTTCTGGGAGCTGGGGTGGCTACAGCAGTCAGCCAGAGCTCCCAGTTCAATTCCCCAGCTCTCAGATCACTTCCACCAGTTCTCTGTTTGCTTTCCTCAGCTGTTCCCGGGGGATGCAGGCCCCCAGATCTGTGCACAGGGTTTCAGCAGGCGGCTGCTGCTGGCTGGAGAAATAGCCCAGAGCTGCCAGCAGCCTGCTGTTATCTTGTCACAGATGTGGAGGCCCATGTCCCTTGGGAAGAGCTAGAGAAAAGAGCAGGTAGCTGGGGAATCAAACTGGGAACTGGCGGAATGTTTAGGGACCTGAACATTCCCCCAGTTCCCACTTCAGTTCCCCAGCTCTCTGATCACTTTTCCAGCTCTTCACAGGGGGCGCAGGCCAGGTATCAGGCTGGAGACAGTGGCAGCACCACAGTCTTCCTGGCACTCGGCATGTTCTGCACTGAGTGGCTGCCACTGGCCCCAGCCTGCAGCAGCAGCCTGCTGAAACCTCGCACACAGATCCAGGGGGCCCACACCCCATGGGAAGAGCTTGGAAAATGATCAGAGAGCAGGGGAAGCAATCCGAGCTGGGGAATCAAACCGGTAGCCAGGTGTCAATATCAGAGCAGTCCTCCCTGCCCTCTTAGTTTTTATTTCCCTGCAAGCCCAGTTCAGAGAGGTTTTGGAGCCTTCCACTGTGATTCAGATTGTGTGTTGGGTGCCAAAATGGCCAGAAACACCTCCAAAATGAAACGGCTACTGAAATTTCACACAGCCCTAATAGG
>NW_017728992.1:31534659-31537911 GCF_001723915.1 Gavialis gangeticus
AGCCTGCTGAAACCTCGCACACAGATCCAGGGGGCCCACACCCCATGGGAAGAGCTTGGAAAATGATCAGAGAGCAGGTGAAGCAATCCGAGCTGGGGAATCAAACCGGTAGCCAGGTGTCAATATCAGAGCAGTCCTCCCTGCCCTCTTAGTTTTTATTTCCCTGCAAGCCCAGTTCAGAGAGGTTTTGGAGCCTTCCACTGTGATTCAGATTGTGTGTTGGGTGCCAAAATGGCCAGAAACACCTCCAAAATGAAACGGCTACTGAAATTTCACACAGCCCTAATAGGCATAGATGTCATATTTTTATATAGCTATAAAGGTCTATATCTATATATATAGCAAAATTAATTTTACTTGTTCACTCTGCTTAAGAGAAGTTAATACTCAGTGGTGCTCTATTTACAAAAGATAAAGTATGTTGATCAAAACAGTGGGGAATTAAGGCTGTTCTGGAGGCCTGCGAATAGAAAAGGGGAAATAAACACAGCACATTTTGTCTATATTCCACATTTTGTTTGGATATGTTGATGATGCAGTGTCCACATATTCCCAGATAGTTTTGCCTATATCACTGTAGTGAACATGAGCCCTAGCTGAGGAACAGAAAGACATTACAGAAGGCACTATAATCATGTAATAAAGTTACCTTTTTAGAATGCTGTATGTTACTGAAAGCAATGTTCAAACTGTGACTCCTAACACAATTTTTGTGAGATAGAAGGAAGCTCATAGAAGGAGGCACTCACCCAGTAGCAGAAGGCTCTATGTTTGGGCCTGTCATATCTAACAGAAGCTTTTCCAGATAAATAAAAAATATGACCAAGACCATAAGGGCTCTGTTAACCTTATCTTAGCTGGAACTAGTTCTTGGTGAGTTCATAGTTAGGGACCTACCCGAATTGAGGAGGCAGGCAGCCAATTTTGAGGGCAGATCATGGGGCTGGCCACCATTATCATGGGCTTATCACAGTGGGTCCCCCCCTCCACTCCTCTGATTGGCCAAGAGGGGCCAGTTGCCCCACTCCTAACTGCTGATTGGTTGAAAGGACTGTTCATCTTATGTCCCTACCCTTTGCCACTGATTGGCTGAGAGGGTTGCCTGCCATCCACTACTCACCACTGCTTGGTGGAAAGGGAAGGGGTTGCATGACAGGCAGCCCTCTCAGCCAATCAATGTCATGAGGCAGGGGTGGCAGTCATCTTAGCTGCTCCCCTTCATGTTGGCAGCTCCCTTCTCCCCTTCCATACTATCAGCAGGCTTCTTGGCCATGCAGACTGCTGGCTTCCATTGGGAAGCCAGCATTTTTTTTTTAGTAAGTTCCTGCTCCCCCCCCAATTTTGCTGACATTGCCCAATTTGAAGGACAGTGTCTGATTTAATGATTTCTGCAAAATCCATGAAAGCATGAATTGAGTAGGTCCCTATTTATGTTGTCTTGCATTATATGAATTTGATACTTAATATCAAGTGTCAACAGGATTGTTTTAATTACATTTTATAGCTTCTGATTGACTTTACTGTTGGTGACTTTGGTATCTATAACAGTTATGTGAAGTAGCTACCAAAATAGAAACATAGTAATGTCAATAAAAACACCCAAGAGATGTCCTTATGGGATAGCTTCATAATTCTTTCATTTTCAAATCAAATATGTAAAGCATAGGGGATGCAAAGTTTACAGTACTTTATTATTACTCTTACCTTGTGTTTGTAACTCTCCAAAAATAGAATATTTATGGCAAAGAATAAACCCACAATATTTACAGTAACGGCTTCATTTGTAATAACCTGAACATTGTTTTCAGTCTTTTGGTGACAGAATACAAGAAACAGCATACATCCATCTGCCACTTAATATAAGCAAAGCCATATGCAGTTTCAGTATTCTTTTTATGATTCCTCTATGAGTTATATTTCTTCATCTTATATGGTCTTGTTTAAAGTTGTAATGAACAGTGTATATACAACATTGTTCTGATTTATTTAGGACTGGATTTAAAATTACAGATCTTAGAAGATGAATGTGTCAAATGAGCTTCTAGCTGCATGCACTGTGACAGAGCTTGAGTTTCGAGCAATAGTGCTCTGAGCTGAAGACACAAAAGATATCACTAGGCAATTTTCACCAGCCAAAAATATATTCTCCTATAAGATCTGTGCAGAAAAACTGAATCAGTTGAGATTTAAAAAGTCCCAGAATACTCCCATCACCATTTTGTTGCAAACTAAAAATTCTATCAAAGATTCCTGCAAACTAAGAAAACCAAAGGTTTTAAATAAATCAATCATGAATATCAATCATACTGTTGTTAAAACTGTGAAATAGTTGTATTCTGTTTCTACAGGCATAGGCACACAAAACAGACTGGTTTAAATGTGGTTTAAACCTGAACAAGACAGACATACAAGTCTGTTCAACTGGTTTAAAGCTTTTGGAACAGTTTAAAATTGTACTTGGAAACTACTAGTTTGAAATGGTTCACGGTAGGGGTGTACAAAGCTTCAGTCACCAATTTGATTTGGACAAGATTAGGCCTGATTCAGAGGCAAAAATCACTGAATCCATATCGAATCAGGAGACCAAAAAAAACCCCCAAATTGATTTGGAAAAGATTCAGAAAAAGATTTGGAGATTCAGAAGGCAGTCTTTCAGGGGAACAGAAACTAAGAAGAGGGAGGGGAAGAGGGGGTAGGGAGAAGACTGACATCTGTAGCTGGTCAGTGACTGTGAACTTTCCCTGAGTCCCCTTCGAATCACAGTAGTCTGGGGGAGGGACATAGAAACAGTACATAAGTTTGTGTCTGCAGCCTTTCTGTCCCTTTTGTGAGCTGTTTCTGCCTAAGCACCGGGAAGGCCCCCTGTTACAGGCTACTAGTGATGTGCAAAATGGGCCCTATTTGATTTGGATTCATATTTGGCCCAAATCAGGAACAGTAATTCTATTCATTGGTTTAGATCACTGTCCCTGATTCAGTTTGGCTAAATCTGAATCTGAAGATTAAATGCCAATTTGGAGAATCAGAGATTAGGACACAGACACAGCTTTAAACATTTTTTCTACATACCCTGAAATACCAGGCATGGCTCGTGAATGCTGCGATGCTGGGGTGCATGGAACATCCCATGATCAGCTGCAGGGGGACCCCAGGTGCTCCTCCAGACCTAGAAGGCACCAGTCACTGAGCTACGGGGGCACGGGTGGGGGGGGGCAGCGCACTCTGGCAGACCCAGAAGTGGATCAGAAGTGC
>NW_017728992.1:31542911-31553885 GCF_001723915.1 Gavialis gangeticus
GCATGGAACATCCCATGATCAGCTGCAGGGGGACCCCAGGTGCTCCTCCAGACCTAGGAGGCACCAGTCACTGAGCTACGGGGGCACGGGTGGGGGGGGGCAGCGCACTCTGGCAGACCCAGAAGTGGATCAGAAGTGCTTCCGGTCCACTTCCAGGTCTGCTTCCAAGCTTGCTGGGGAGCCCCCCACGCTCCTGTGGGACACTTCATCCACCCTAGCAGCACAGCATTCATGAGATGCCTGCTACCTAGAGGTATGTAGGAAAAACACTTCCAGCAATGAATTGAACATGCCCCTGGCAGCAGTGTGGCAGCAGCAGCCTGGTGGCGGTGAGTGGAGAGCTTCTGCAGATGCTGCCAGCACTGTCAGTGGTGGGGGGCAGTGGCAAATACCGACCAGGAATCAGGGACCACCCACAGGCACTGCAAGCAGCGGCAGTGGTGGCCAGGGGCAATCATGGACCGTCTGGAGGCGCTGGTGGTGCATTTTTGCAGGGGGGGCACGTGTACCAATGTGCACCCTGTACGCATCACCCCTGCTTCCAGCCCAAGCAAGGCAAGCAAACTATAGACTTTAGTCAATGGCACTTACTTAAGTTTACTAAACTCCTGTTTGTGAGAGAAGGGAGAATAGAAGAGTAAAAACACACCCACCCTCTGGCATCTCTAAGAGATGAGTGCAAGCACTCTTTCCGCAGCTTGCCACTGAGAGGCATACTGGTCTGGGTGCTCAGTCTTATCCCATGGCGTTGGAGCCACAGCATTTCATGCACAATTATGAACTGGTTTCTAATTAGTGACAACTGGGAATAGTTCAGTTGTTACATGTGTCCATATTCTGCCCTGCAACAACTGTGAAACAGTTCCCAATCATTGACATTGTTTGAATAGTTCAATCGTTACGTGCCCCTGAATTTACATATTTAATTTGAAGAACACAGATTTTTCTATTAATGTGGCTTTACTAACATTTACTAATTATTACAAGGAATATGTCAGAAGTTGGATAGAGGACAGTTTCAGATGTGGGTGCAAAAGGAGTCACTGGAATTCATTACGAGTGTGAAATACGCACATAAGCAGAATGAATCTTGTAAAATGATCACCAATTAAACAGTTAATAGTGTTGACAGTGATATGGTCATTGACAGTTTATATTAGTGAATTAATTTCTCAGGGCTATTTCAGACTATTGGCAGAATTGAAAAAGAAAATACTGAATTGGCTTGTATTAAGTTTATGTTTGCACCATTATCTTCATGAATTCATGGGACAGAACTATACTTCAGTGTGGATTTTAGATCATGGCATATGGTGAACCAGGATGGAGTTGCTTGCCTATACTGAAACTTAACAATCACAGAACATAAAGAACATCCTAGTTAGACTACAAAACCCAGATCCACAAAGGCATCAAGATGTTTAACTCATCTAAACTTTTTAAGTCCTCCTGGGAATTCCATGGGACCAAGGTTTAAAAATGTGTTTTATGGCTCTGGTCCTGTTTTCCAGATTACAGAAATATTTTTTTGTCAGGAGCAATGCTTGATAAGTAAAAATAAAACTCAGTTGATTGGTATTCCCAGGTATCAGTGACAAAATCATATTCATACACTGTAAGTTTTTTGGGGTCTTTTTTGGTAACTGCACATTGAGGCCTCTACCACATGGTACATATATTATGCAATTAACTGATTAATCATGCAATAAATTTAGACCAGCCATATGTGCAAAGTTATCATCATGCCATAAAACTGTCCACCCAGGTATAAAAAGAGCCAACCAACAACAAAGATAGTGCTTCAAAATGTGTAACAACTTCATAGCTGGCTTCTATCTGACTTTAATTTGAATGTGTGGCAGGGCTCTGAGTGCATCTCTGTTAATGAGAAGGGGTACTATTTATTGAAGTATTATGTATAGATATATGCCATATATCTGGCATTTATGGCTTTGTTTTTAATTTTTATGTTCACTCAATCAAAAATTTAATTAAAATTAAATGGCAGGAAAATATATATACACTTTCAATTAAAAGTTAGAGAACACATTTTTGGTCTTAAATCCATTTGTACTAATATATGTCTTTTCTTTTTCTTCTCCTCCCTGATGCTTTCAGGAAGGTACTGCTTTGGTTCTTATTGCCTGATTTTAGTAGGAGTAGACTTCATGGCCCAGTAACTCAGGCATAGGATGGGAACTCAGAAGACCTTTCTTCTGCTGCTACCAATCACCTGTATGACCATATGCAGTTCAGTTCACATCTCCCTGATTCTTTCCCATATGCCCTTTCTGGCTAGGTCCTCACGAGCAGGAGTGTGCTTTTACAGCAGCAAAAATAGCAGCAGCACAAATTTGTGCTGCTACTTTGAGCCCCAGGGCACACCCCTTCCCATGAGCTTTGCAGCGGGACACATTGTTCTGTTGTTCCACGTGCTGCGGGGGGGGGAAGGGAGTCTAGCCATCCCCTGTGCTGATGTACCCTGTGCCCCAGCCAGCCAGGACATGGCACTTGGAGAGGGCTGCCTGCTCCTGGGCTCAATCCTTGTCCATCCTGGGCACTGAAGCACCCTGCACCCCATCCAGCTGCTCCACAGGATCTGGGGCACACTCTGGGACACAGTGGCACAAATTGTGCTCCTACTAGTTTTTGGTGCTGCAAAGGCCCACCCCTGTTCATATGGACCCTGTCTACCAATCATCTGTGCTCTATTTGCCTCAGCATGGGTTCTCCACATACCTTAGTACAGTTGCTCTTCAGTGGAGCCCCCATGCTGAGACACCCAGCGACCAGGGAGCAGCCTATCCAGGGCTGCCTTCTCCCCTGTCTTGAGGCACCCTGCACACCAGCCAAACAGGAATTGACTGGCTGGGGCACGGGGTGCCTCAGCACAGGGGAGCCACAGCATGCAGAGATAGGAGAGCAAGCCTTCTCCTGCTTTTCTGTGTTTGTCCGGGTGCTCGCCACTTTGGAGTGGTTTGCACTGCTTTTTTCTAGGTTTTATTTTTGCTACCAGGAAATCCTGGCAGTAAATGTTGGCCTGGCACTGCAAATTAGCAGCACTGAGCACTGATTAATGTGCAACTAATGTGGTTTGTGGCACTGCAAAGTGCCCGCACATCTGGATCCAGCCTGTGTGTTTTTCCTATATGGGGGCTGAGCTCAGAGTGAAACTATCAGTTTCATTGGGACTTAAGACTCTAAAACCCGTTTTCCTCAGTTGGGGCCTTAGATCTTTGGGACACAGTCTGTCACTTACTATATTTTGCCAATTCCCATGTTTTATTGTGGGTCTCTTTATATTTAAACATTTGTTAAAAATTATCTACCTACTGGAATCGATTATATGATAAACTTTCTTTCTCTCTCTTTGATTTTCTGGTTGTATAGAAAACCTTAAAAATATAAAGCATGTATCCTAAAAGGCAAACAAAAAGGACCTAGATTTTATTGGGGTTTATTTTGTAAAGTTTTACAGTTTTTTACAGTTAATCTAGTAAATTTTGAGAAGCTGACTCAGTTGACAGCAGTGTCCAGCTAAACAAGGCCTCATCTTTGTAAGGGCCTCAAGACATTCTTGTAAGGCAAAAGTTAATAAAAGGAGCCCAAAATCCACTCCCTAGACTCTGAGGTCTTTCCATCCCAATATAGAACCAAAAAACTCCTATAGACATTCATCTTATATAGATGATTTAAAAGTGAGCATTACTATATTTAGTTAGTTAGTCTTTTTTTAAAGGAAAATATAAATTTCCCCATAGGGTTTCTTATCTTGTGATCAAAACAATCGAACTTCACACCAAAATGCTAAATTTGCTTTTAGGTACCCTCCTCTTTTTCTGTCAGTCTTAGGGAAACTCCATTAGTGATGTATCCAGGTAACAGTTAGCTGTACTTTACAATATATCTTACCCTGCACACAATTAGATCATTAACTTTATTGCCATAATTATTGCCAGAGGTTACACTGCACCCTCAGCAATCAAATCAAATTCTTATCTGTTCCAGGTATTGTGTCTTGGAATGTAGGAGGTCCCCAGTGGTGTAAAGTCCTTTCTCTAAAGGTAGCATTTTTTTCTATACTTAGTTCCTTTCTATGCCTTGTCTCCTCAGAGCTGTAAAATCAAATCATATGACAAGAAGCAAAGTCATAACACGACATATGCTAAGAAACTCTCTCCTCTTTTATACATCTACAAAGGATATTCCCATATTCCCAGCTCACCTAGTCATTCAAAAAAAAAAAAAAAAGCAGAATGTCATTATAATACCACTTTACAAGATTAAGTATAATAGTTTATATACCAAAGAATCTCTAATTCTTCACAGATTTGGGGGCTAATTTCAGTTTGTGATTCACTTTCCTCTGATCATGTCACTTACATTTTTTTTTTATAGACTTCTCTGGAAGAATAGCACCCTCTTGCACCATAGTATACAGAATGAAAAGGGAAGAGTGCCACTGAACTAACATTTTAATCTGGATAACATGGGTTTTCCTGGGAAATTCACCATAAAAGTACTGATTGTGCCAGATGCTGCCTAATTTATGAGTTTTAGACATTAAACTTAGAGCTGCTTATACTAGGACAGATAACATTTATCAAAAATATATTATGGAGATCTTTATGATTACTGATGCAGGCTTTTCTTATCATTTTGGGTCTCATTATAATATAAATCTACAGAGACACAGCAGCACAGCTCCATGCTCAGAGCAACTGCTTGGTTGGCACCTACAGTATGGAATACAGTTTTTCATCCAAAAACTATTTTTTCCCTTCTTTTGCCATTTCTAATTTAAGTTCAGGTAAATCTAATATTCTTGTTGCCTTTTCCCCCCTCAAATCAGAACATCTTCCATGCTACCAGTCTTTAGACCACAATCAGACCATTTCATGGTTTAAGACTTATTAGATTTTGTAGATGAGTCCATATAGTATTCTTACCTTCCACTTGGGCAGCCTTTAGCGTATATAGTGGAAAAGAGGTAAAGAGATACCAGTTTAACAAGACTAAGAGGCTACAATAAAATCCCAGCACTGATTCCACCTATGGGAGGACCTGGGAAGTACTACAGGGGCTGCAACAAGATTGGCGTTAGCAGTAGGGATGTGCAAAGCGCTCTCTGTTTGATTTGGATTTGGCTTGAAACAGGGACAGTGATTCGATTAGTTGATTCAGATCACTGTCCCTGATTTGATTCAGCCGAATCCGAATCTGATGATTCGATGCTGATTCAGAGAATCAGTGATTCAGACATAGACACAGCTTTAAATGTTTTTTCTACATAACCTGAGGTACCAGCATGACTCGTGAATGCTGTGATGCTGGGGTGCCCAGAGTGTCCCACAGGAGTGTGGGGGAGGGCCCTCCATGTGCTCGGCGGCAAACCCAGAAGTGGACCGGAAGTACTTCTGGTCCACTTCCGGGTCTGCTGGGGAGTACACTTGGGGTCCCCTTGCACCTCCCTGGCTCAGTGATTGGTCACAGGGGGACCCTGGGTGCCCCCCCAGACCCAGGAGGCACCAGTCGCTGAGCCAGGGAGGGTATGGGGGGGACACCCAGCACACTCCCCGGCAGATCCAGAAGTGGACTGGAAATGCTTCTTGTCCACTTCCGGTTCTGCTTCCAACCATGCTGGACAGCACCTTGTGCTCCTGTGGGACACTCCACGCGCCCCAGCATTGCAGAGATCAGTAGCCCCTTCTACCTAGAGGTATGTAGAAAAAACATTTAAAGCTGTCTCTATGTTTGAATCTCTGAATCTTTCTGAATCTCTCTGGATCAATTCAGAGGGTTCTGATTCAATTTGGAGAGATTAAAGGGTTCTTTGATTTGATTTGGATTTGGAGATTCGGCCACCGAGTTGGGCCAAATCTCCACTGAATCAAATCAGGAACCAAAGGTTTGCACAGCCCTATTTAGCAGCCATTCTGAGCCATTAAGGGAAGAGAAGAGAAGCCAATCAGCAACCTACAAAGTAATGCAGGAGGAGTTTACCCCACATGACTTCCTTTGCCATGGATTTAAGTTATTATCACCTATTTTCCTGAAAAAGAAAATCTGAGCTCAGTATTTTCTTCAAATAATCCAAGCTCTTGCATTTCTCCTTTGCTTATTTTAATCTTCCTCCTTACTCCCTTGAATGGTAGGTAACCTTAGCCACTTCTCCATCTCTCCATTGCTATTGCAGGCTTGTCTCCCACCCCTTTCTGTTTTTTTCTGGTTCAGGTTGAACATCATGTCCTATTCTAGATGTACCCATAATTTCAGTAGTGGGGCACCGGTCCATCTGAATGCACTTTATAAAACACACATGGATCCTTCTGGACATTAAGGGCTACATAGATCACCATTTTTATCTTCCTAATATATGGGTAAGCATAGTATTTAGTTCCCAAAAGGCTTGCAAGAGACAGATGGATAAGTCAAATATTTTAAAAGTTGGTCATGTTAAGAATATAGTTTGTCCTGTTGATCAATGATGAAAATGCTCAAATGTCATATAAGACAAGTCTACCATAAAACAACATCACAAGGGTTTTGTCTTGTAAAACAAGTTTTCATACAACTATCTTATATCTCTGAAACAGTGCTTGTTAGTCTAATAATATATACTGTATTTTAAGTTTCATATTTACAGGAACATAGATGAGTCTTTTCTGTAGATTTCTATATTGCATTATTTGTGACCTCTACAAGAAAAACTACTTCCATTTTCTAAATTGAAAGACCAATTCATTTTTTGCAGAGGCCTGTATTTTTGGGTTCTAGTAGGCAGAGGCATGACATGTCTTATTCTGCTGAATCAGGACTTTAAAGCAAGATTAAAAGCCCGTACAAGAAGCGTACACATCAATAAGAATTTCTGAGATGTGGAAACAGATCCTCGCCCACTATATCTTAGTTCCACTGAAGTCAGGAGAACTTTACTTGTTTGCACCAGGTTTAACTCTAGCAGATGTCTATTTTTGTACAGGATAATTATTCTATTTAAACTGAAAAGACCATTTTCTAGTTTAAGATTTATTCAGTATTTCACACTTAATTTCTACCAAATCTCAGGTTTTTTCCCTTTTTAAACAGGATAATTAGCTTGCAGACCTGTGAGAGTTTTACTCTTTCAGGTTTTTAAAATGGTGTAAATACATGTTGTATTGTCAGGATAGGAAGGGAAACACTGGTCATAACACAAATCTGCAGACGCATAACAACACAGATCATTCCTGGGGAAGCTGCATAGCACCTGAAGCAGTGCCAGCTCCTGCTATGCCAGTTAGCACTGTGTGAAGCTTTGGGCCCTGATTCAATTCAGTGGAAATTTGGCCTGATTTGGTGGCTGAATCTGAATCAAATCAGGAGACCCTTGAATCTCTCTGAATCAAATCAGAACTCTCTGAATCAATTTGGAGAGTTTTGGAAAGGTTCAATGATTTGGAAGTAGACACAGCTTTAAATGTTTTTTCTACATACCTCAAGGTTCCAGGGTATGTAGAAAAAATGCTGAGATGCTGGGGTGGATGGAATATTTCATGGAAGTGCAGGAGGCTCCCCAGCATTCTCAGCAGCAGACCCGGAAGTGGACCAGAAGCACTTCTGATCCACTTCCGGGTCTGCCAGGGAGTGCATTGGGGGGCTCCCCACACCCCCCTGGTTTGGTGACTGGTGCCCTCTGGGTCTGGGGGGCACCCAGGGTCCCCCCACAGCTGATCGCTGAGTCAGCAGGTGCGAGGGGGGGGCAGTGTGCTCCCTGGTGGACTCGGACATGGAATGGAAGTGCTTCTGGTCCACCTCCAGTTCTTCTGCCGAGCACGCTGGAGAGCCCCCCATGCTCTTGTGGGATGCTCCATCTGCCCCAGCATCTCAGCATTCATGAACTGCCCAGTACTTTGAGGTATGTAGAAAAAAACATTTAAAGCTGTATCTATGGCCAAATCACTGATTCTCCTAATCAGCACTGGATCCTCAGATTCGGATTTGGCTCAATCAAACTGGGGACAGTAATCTGAATCAACAAATTGAATCACTGTCTCCGCTTCAGGCTGAATCCAAATCTGAATCAAATATGGCCCATTTTGCATACCCCTAATGCCAACTGTGGCAGCATAGTCAGTAACTCCTGCAGCAATAGCTACTTTTGCACAAATCCAAAGATATCTAAGAATAAAAAGAGTTAACTTTTCCTCCAATTATTTTCTCTCTTACTACCATAATTTAAAAAAAAAAGGGGGTGGGGGGGAAGCTGAGATCATTTTCCCAAATATTTTAATTCATGTGTAGTGCATCTTCTAGAGTTATCAATCTGAATCAATACCAAAGGTCTCTCTTCAATAAACTAATTTTATATTACTAATATGGTGTAATATGTAGAAGGTTTTTTAGTAATATATACTTAAATAGGCTCTAATCTTAGAATCATAGAAAAGTAGAGCTGGAGGGGATTTTACAAGGTCATCTAATCCAGCCCCCCACTCCAGATTTAGCATGTAACTTCAATAAGATTAATCCCTGTGTGCTAAATTAGATCACGTACATAGGTTTTGACAGCACTGAAGCCATGATGCAAATTTTTAAAGCAATTTTCTTTTTAGGGATGGGGACCCCTAAATATGTTAAACATTTCCACAGCAATTAAAATATCTGTCTCCCATTTTTTTATATATTATGAAGAAGTGCCCATATTTTTCTCACAAAGGTCAAAGGAACTGCTCACATAACTTAAGAGTCAACTTTAGTGAGAGGCAATGAATTAGCAGACCAGTAACTGAAGTCACTGGAACAGCTTATGTTTGTGGTATTCAGCTTTTGGAAAGGTTGACCAAATCTGGAGCTAATATGGGTTTCAAGGTTTTAATACAATGGCTTAGATTTTTTAAAATCTTCATTGTAGAACAAAGAAATTTGGGGTTGCATTTTTCTACTTTTGTTCTTAAGGTATTGTAACACCCACACACACTTGTGCTGTGTAAGGCAGTTTGTGCGCCTTTGGTTGCTGTATATTGTGGGTTTTTTTTCTATATTTATCTTTTCTTTCCTTTCTTTTTCTCCTCTGGCTTCTTTCTGGAGAGGTAATACTAGGTAATTAAATAATAAAACATGAGATATGACGTCTATTAATGTCCGCACATCAAGATATACTACCCTGGGAAAATAGTACTTTATTTTTGAAACAAAAGTAAAGAAAATCAAAATAGCCCTTATTTTTCTGGCCATGTTTTCTGCACATGGAAAGCTGGGACCTTGTATCTTGGTAAGATATGTAAAAACCTCTGGCTAGATTGGGAAGGGGCAGCAAAGAAAGACGTCTTCAAGCAGATTGGTTAAGAGAGGGACTGGAATGTGGCACTCCCTGACTGAACAAGGCTGAAGTGATGCCATGATAAGGCATATAAGGTCAGCTGGTTGCAGAGGGAGGCAGGGAGAGCACCAGGGGCTGCTGAAGAGCAAAGTCTCCTCCAAGGGGAGAAGGAATCTGCATCTTGAGAAAGGAGAACTTTCTCTAGAGTAGAGAAAGAGAGAATTGTCCTAGTGTCTAAGAACTCCTCTCTCTTCCTTTCCTTCCCCCTTTTCTGAGGTTTTAAGGAATTAATACCAGGGAGAAGGGTATTGATTCCTTGGGTTGGCTGGCCAATTAGACCTGGCAGCTTTTAAACAGGGTTAAAACCTGAGAGTTTCTAATCTGGCCAGCTTTAGACTACAGTTGAGAGATGTAACCTTCGGCTCCCAGTGGAGCTATGTGATCCAAACTACCTACAGTGCAGGCCTAGAGGGTAGGCCTGGCTTTTCCCCTTTGCTTCTTTTGATGGTCCCTTGCTCCAGCCAAGCTGTGTGGTTGGGTCAGCTGTAGCCAGTAATCAATCTGACTCACTTTCGAGTTTGTCCTACAGTTTCTGTCTCAGCAGGCTGTATAATCCAACCTAGAAGTTTTGGGCTGTGTGTATGCTGGCTGGAGCCACAGTCGTCCCTCCCCCGCCCCCATGCCCCCCACACACACAGCCTAATGTGCTTTCTCCAGGGACAAACAGCAGCAGCACAATATGTGCTACTGATGCTTGTTCCCAGGAAATACTCATGCATGCACACTCTGGTGTGCAGCACATTACCCCAGGTAAGGTAGGAGAGGCTGGGGCCAGCGATTGGGCTGGCTCCAGCAGCCTTATCTGGGGTCCCAAGTGCCTCCAGGGGCTACAGCCATGGAAATCCAGCAGTATAGAGCCTGGTCAGCAGCCAGAGCTTGACTCTGGCCAGCCAGGCCCCAGTTTCTGTTGGTGCACACTAACACCACATGCACCATCCTGCATTTTTAAGGAGTAGGTTTTTTTGACACTGGATCTCCCAGTGTCAAAAACCCTGCACTTTAAATTATCACAGGGAATGCCTGAATCTCTGGCATGTGTGGTGTGTGGCACCACATATGTAGTGTGCAGTGCCACATACTGCACATCAAAGCTCAACTAGGTGTGCCCCATAGGAGCAAAGATCGATGCTCTACCACTTCTCCAGGAGCAATGAGTGACTAAACCCCCAACTACAAGCAGCTTCTCAGTGTGTGGTAAATGCAGTCTTAAGACAGCTCTGCCATGGACACTGGAACTAATCTTCTGGTAAGCCTGGCTGGGCTGGGATGAATTCTCTCTAAAGAGGTCAACCTATGAACTGTACTTCTAGAACTAATGTTTATATTGTGTTTGATTTTAGGTTTTTTATTTGTATTTTGATAATACATTTCTTATTTGTGGGTTCGTACTAGGACTGTGTAAAGCTTTGGTCATTGATTCAATTCTGCGGAGATTCGGTCCAATTCGGCGGCCAAATCTTTGAATCTGAATCAAATCAGAAGACCCTTTAAACTCTCCAAATCAAATTGGAATCCTCTGAATTGTTTCGGAGAGATTCTATAATTTAGATGTATATACAACTTTAAATGTTTTTTCTACATACCTCAAGGTACTGTCAAAGAAAAATCTTAAG
>NW_017728992.1:31558885-31564647 GCF_001723915.1 Gavialis gangeticus
GCCACCCTTCGATATTGGAACATTTGGACTTGTTTATATTTTGCTGTTTTTGTGTAAATAAGGTTACCCCCTCACCCTGGTGTAAAGTCTGAGGGCGGGGGCAAAGTTGAAGCCAAGATGTTATGTTTCAACTCCTGTATTGACAGCAAGGGGGCATGTCAAAGAAAAATCTTAAGTTTGGTGCTACCATTACAGGAAGTTGAAACTACAAACAGGCCCCTAGTATGTGCCCTCTGGGTAACCTGAAGGCTTGTCAATCACAGAGCATAAGGTAAACGCATGCTCAGTTACTTTACAGAGCATGAGGTACTAAAAACTTCTCTGTGAAGAGTGTTCTGATTGGCCACTAAATTCTTATAAAAGGTTTGTGAGCCGCCACCTGGGGGTGGTGAGGTGGTGTGTGTGTGTTTTGGAGGAGAGACTGTGCTTAATCCTGTGAGCAGAGGCTGCCTTTGCAGGGACTCTCACAGGGAGAAAATGATCCTGTGAGCAGAGGCTGCAGACATCAGGGACTGTGAGGCGCAAGCAGAGGCTGTGGATGGTGGGTGGAGCGACTCGTCTTTTCGATCTCGGTTACGGGACTGTTTGGCTTCGATTTTGACTTCGGCTTACTTTGTTCTGGCTTCTCATCTCTGACCTCGGCTTATGGACTGTCTTTTGGACTGGCGTCACGACCCCATTCCTCGGCTCACTACGTTACAGTTTTTGTTGTTTGTTATCCCGTTCATGAGCTGTTGACCAGCCCTGGGACTAGCTAGTAGGCAGCCGCACCTATCCCTCAGGGGGTAGAAAGCAAGGGCTCGCTAGTGAACCCCGTGAGCCAACAGACCCCTTTGTTGTTCGTTATACTGTAACTGAAGAAATATCTGAGCCTCCACTTCCCAGCGTGAGTAAATAAATCATCTTTGTTTAAACTTCCCATACAGCTCACACTCCACCACTGCTAATCCCACCTGTTCGTATTCCAATTGCCACCCCGGCCCACTGTGAACTTGGGGCCCAATTCACTCTGTATTCGGTTACCCCGACATGGTGTCACGAACAGGAACAAAGGGAGGCGTGTGTGAGGCAAGACTGCTTGAGAGCTGCCCATGGCGCAGTGGAGTTTGTCCAGCTGACGACTCGGATGACTTGTGGGCCCATATCATGTATCATCAGACCGCGGATCCTGCTGTGAAGATGATTAATGGGTACCTGTCCCTCTGTGGGACAAGCGGAAAGGAATGGGCCATACAGCTTAGCCCCAGAGCCCTGGGCTGCATCATATGGGACTCCCAGGTGCTTTATCGCCCAAGGGAAGAGACAGGGCCCGCTTCCCCAGTCTGTGTGAAACTTTTGGCCGTGGCAAGCTCCAGCCCGATGCAGGAGTTTGCCCAGTGCATGAGGTATATGAAGGAGGGAGGAGGGGACACCTCTCCCGACGGGTTTAGCTGTCCGAGTCTCACAGCCGGATCAAGGGGGCACGAGCTGCTAACCCAGCTCCATGAAAGTCTTAAACAGGACGGAAGAAAAGAAAAGTGGATGGGGCTTAAATGGGAAAAGGGTCAGATGATTAACGTCCTTTTCCGAGAGTACTTGGTGGTACTGAAAGAACTCTCCAAAAATTTGGCTGAGCTGCCGTTACAAGATGGCGCCAGCTGCTCTGAAAGCACGCCAACCCCCACGCTGACGTCACTGCCCGCCAAGATTCCTCCTCCCGCCTTCACGTCACCCGCTGTCCCGCCCACCTGGGACCTGCCTCCTCCATCGTTTGTTACCGCCCCTAAATTGCCTCCACAACATCATCAGCCTCTCCCAACAGCGCCACCTCCCGAGCCAGCATCACCACCCCCGTACGTGGATCAGCGCCAATTAGAGGATGTACGCAAGTATTGCAACCACACAAGCTGTCAATGTGCAAATAATAAAGTAACCAAGAGCGTGGGAATGGAAACAATGAAGGAAACAAACAACTGCCAGAGCACGAACACTATTGAAACCAATAGAGCAATGAATTGGAGTGTGTAACTGCATACCCAATTGCGGTACAAAAATTTGTAACCAGGCCACAAGAACAAATGCAAACGACAATAAACACAAGATCTAGAAACCGATTGGAAATGAGTGAGCTCAGAAAAGATACTCAGATCTGCGACCATGAGACACCTATCACATGGTTAGGGCGTCTAGTAGCAGAAGCTGGTAGCGAAACTGTTAATCAAGAAGAGGCACTACAGCTACTAAGAAATTCTGGATGGAGTAGAGCGAAGGTGGTTGATCCCGTTCCGGTCCTGGCAAACCAATACTGGCCAATACCAATACCTGCCTTGGCAGTAGAAGCCTTACAGTGAAAAGTTCACACCTGGCATGAGGGTTCAGCTGACCGTGCCAGTGCTGCCTCACTGGTATACGCTGTGATTGGGGCATCTTATGCTCATTGAAATCCTATGTATCAACTGTTAAACCTGACACCAGCCCAGGTACAAAAAGCATGGCCGCACCAGTATGCTACCACCCCTGGGGAAGTACCATGTCTGGCTGAAGCCATTGATGCCGCCACTGAAATTTATGGTGGGGACCAAGGAATCACTGCTAAGCTGCTGTTAAACACCTCCATCAATGGTCCTGTCATCCACACTCTGGGCCGGTTGAACCAACTCCAAGGGGCGACGAAAAAAGCAAAAGTGAACCTCACTTCTATCGAAAAGTATAAGTCTGTCAAAGCATACCCAGTGGAGACAAAACCATTATTCATACGTAATTCACCCAATCGAGCATCTGCATTGAAATATTCACCGCCTCAAAGAACACCGACAGAGAGGGCTATATTTGGCTTTCTAGTTAATAAATCGGGACTGACCAAGAAGCTGAGACGATTAGGGGATAATGGTCAATGAGCCTTAGTGGAGACCCTAGGCTTCCAGGAATATAGTCCCAAGCAAAAAAACGAGTAACTGCCGTCGGCGCGAATCTGGCGACCGGCGGCTGTGCAGAGTCTGAAATATGGAACAATAAACAAACGACGGACTGTGAATTGGAGCAGAAAATGGTAACTTCTATGGTTGAAGGAAAAAATTCACATAATTCTAGGATTAATATGAAAAAAGAACAGGAGATGGTGCCAGAGGAAGATACGGTCAGTGAAGTGGTACGGGAGAAGGATGCAGTCAATGAAACGATTCACAGGGAAGACAAAGAGGTAATGACAATGAGCCTCATGAAACTACTAGACGACGATCAACGACCTTACGCCATTACGCCAGTACATGCTAGCACTCGACTATCGCCTGGATGGGGGATACCCAAGCCGGGGAAGCTGAATGAGGTCCGCCTTGTCGTGAACTATCGTAAGGTCAACAAGCGATGTACCATTCTGACTCAACCGGCACCTTACACCTTAATTCAGAGTCTCAATGAGATGGCAATATACCAGTCAGAGGATTGGGTTGGAATGACCTTAGATCTAAAAAATATGTTCTTTTCTATTCCAATTAATAACAGAGTAGGTGTCCTAAATATGTGTGTAAGGGGGAGAATGTACTGGTGGAATGTCTGCCCACAAGGGTATTGTAACGCCCCTGCGCTGGCAACCGGTGCAATGAACGAGAGCCTTGACCGTTTCTACCAGAAATGCCCTGAAGCCCGTCAAGTCAAGCTCTGGAGTTATATAGACGACCTGGCAATCATGGGATGGACAAAACAATTAGTCCGAAGCACCACGACAGCACTGATACACCACCTGAAGGACGATGAGTGGACGGTCAATGAGGGCAAGTCCCAATTAACCCCAACCAACCAAATCAGTTTTCTGGTAACAACTTTCACCGGACCCAGACGGTACGGAGTAAGTCATGAGAATATCAACATCAATTTGCCGAAGAAATACCCAATGAAAAAGGCTGAATTCCAATTAATACTGAAAAAGCTAAATTGGTACTGGCATTACATCACTCCACAACACCTACCGGTACTGGCCCGCATCCAGAGGCAGATTCAAAAGAGAACCAAACTGAAAACACCGTGGTCCCCTAAGGACGCCAGAGCTCTAAATAAATTAACAACATCGGTTCGGAACACCACACTGCACACCATCGACTTCAAGACACCTCTGACAGTTACCATCGGGTTCACCACGGAACACCTTTTCATAACAGTGACCAACCCTGAAGGGAATCTTTTTTTTGTTGCCCACCGAACCCTCCAGACAGCACAACACAGGTACGGAGTAGTTGGGAAAACTCTCCTTGCTGCCCAGTTGGCGGAACCACTAGCCATTGGGAGAGGCAAGTTGAGGGCTACCGGAGTGACCTTGTTACCCCGACTTATCCATGACCGACCAGACCCTTGTTTCCAAGGCGAGTTGTCAACATGGAGCACCTTAGTACTTAACCACCTATACCAATGGCACGCTTAAAAACACGAGGACATATCACCTCCAGCTAACCTCACTGAGACGTCCAGGATAACTCTACGGAAAGACCCAGCGAGCGTGGATGGCCTTGGACGGCACCATGCGAGATGGAGGGAAGTATGGATTTTATTGCCATCCATGCCATGTACATCAAATCCACCCTGGCTGTGAATCGGCGCAAAAGAATTGTTGGGGTTCCGGGAAGTAATACAACACTGTCTACAACATCATGACGGAACACTTCCCATACCAGTTATTGCCATTGATTCGCAGTACATTTATTGAATAGTGACCGGCACAGCTTCGCCGTCTGAAAACGCTGACCTCTGGCAAGAAATATACGATCTACTGTCCAAATTTACAATGCTACCATTAATAAGGCACACAAAGACACACCAAACGAATACAGACCCAATCCACGAGACGATCGACAAGTTACTGGAAAATCCTAATTACGTATTAGCCGTAAAGAACGTCAAAAACGAAGTATGCGTGGACCCATACCTGGGGTGGCTCCACGAGCACTGGGGTCATCCAGGTCCTCGAGCATGCCAGCAAAGATGGTGCAAGAAATCAAAAAAACACTCAAAACATGGGACCCACATAGACTGGAAAAGGGTCACCCAAGCCTGTGAGACCTGCGCCACAGAGAAAGCTCACCCGACGAGCAATCTCAAAGGAACCTTAAACCCGAAAACATTTGCACCTGGGATTTCATGGCAGGTGGACCTGTTAAGCCCTCTACCCGGGGCAGCGGCCCCTAACAAGGGACTAATAGCGATAGATTTAGGAACACGACAGGTCACCGTCGTGCCACTTTGGAAGACCCATGCAGTGGCCGTAATTTCGGCCCTAATCAGTATCTTTGCAGTCTAGCAAGTACCTAACATAATTCAGTCGGACGGGGGACCACCCTTCACATTGATTGCCATCGAAAAATTAGCACGCCTCCATAACATAAGCTGGCACCACCATATGCCGTACCACCCCCAGTCCAATGGGGTGGTGGAGCGAGCTGTAGGGCTGTACAAGAAAGCTCTGCACCTGAAGGGACAAGGGTCATACAAAAATTGGACTCAATTTAATCATGAGGTCCTCACAAATTTAAATACCGGGAAAGAGATGTGGAATCAACAAGACATTAAGCCAATGAAACCATGGCAGCAAAAATTCAAAACGTCTGAGCTAGTGTGGGTCACACTCGCAAACCCGAAAACCCACCAACCAAAGGCCCTAAAGGGTGTAATAAAAAAAGCAGAATATTATCCTAACACTCACATGGCGGAGCTCAAAGAAAGTGGGCAGAAACTATTAGCTCACCATAACTGGCTATCTAAGCAGTCCAGCACTAACACCGTTACTTAGGCTCGTA
>NW_017728992.1:31569647-31586010 GCF_001723915.1 Gavialis gangeticus
TTAACAACATCGGTTCGGAACACCACACTGCACACCATCGACTTCAAGACACCTCTGACAGTTACCATCGGGTTCACCACGGAACACCTTTTCATAACAGTGACCAACCCTGAAGGGAATCTTTTTTTTGTTGCCCACCGAACCCTCCAGACAGCACAACACAGGTACGGAGTAGTTGGGAAAACTCTCCTTGCTGCCCAGTTGGCGGAACCACTAGCCATTGGGAGAGGCAAGTTGAGGGCTACCGGAGTGACCTTGTTACCCCGACTTATCCATGACCGACCAGACCCTTGTTTCCAAGGCGAGTTGTCAACATGGAGCACCTTAGTACTTAACCACCTATACCAATGGCACGCTTAAAAACACGAGGACATATCACCTCCAGCTAACCTCACTGAGACGTCCAGGATAACTCTACGGAAAGACCCAGCGAGCGTGGATGGCCTTGGACGGCACCATGCGAGATGGAGGGAAGTATGGATTTTATTGCCATCCATGCCATGTACATCAAATCCACCCTGGCTGTGAATCGGCGCAAAAGAATTGTTGGGGTTCCGGGAAGTAATACAACACTGTCTACAACATCATGACGGAACACTTCCCATACCAGTTATTGCCATTGATTCGCAGTACATTTATTGAATAGTGACCGGCACAGCTTCGCCGTCTGAAAACGCTGACCTCTGGCAAGAAATATACGATCTACTGTCCAAATTTACAATGCTACCATTAATAAGGCACACAAAGACACACCAAACGAATACAGACCCAATCCACGAGACGATCGACAAGTTACTGGAAAATCCTAATTACGTATTAGCCGTAAAGAACGTCAAAAACGAAGTATGCGTGGACCCATACCTGGGGTGGCTCCACGAGCACTGGGGTCATCCAGGTCCTCGAGCATGCCAGCAAAGATGGTGCAAGAAATCAAAAAAACACTCAAAACATGGGACCCACATAGACTGGAAAAGGGTCACCCAAGCCTGTGAGACCTGCGCCACAGAGAAAGCTCACCCGACGAGCAATCTCAAAGGAACCTTAAACCCGAAAACATTTGCACCTGGGATTTCATGGCAGGTGGACCTGTTAAGCCCTCTACCCGGGGCAGCGGCCCCTAACAAGGGACTAATAGCGATAGATTTAGGAACACGACAGGTCACCGTCGTGCCACTTTGGAAGACCCATGCAGTGGCCGTAATTTCGGCCCTAATCAGTATCTTTGCAGTCTAGCAAGTACCTAACATAATTCAGTCGGACGGGGGACCACCCTTCACATTGATTGCCATCGAAAAATTAGCACGCCTCCATAACATAAGCTGGCACCACCATATGCCGTACCACCCCCAGTCCAATGGGGTGGTGGAGCGAGCTGTAGGGCTGTACAAGAAAGCTCTGCACCTGAAGGGACAAGGGTCATACAAAAATTGGACTCAATTTAATCATGAGGTCCTCACAAATTTAAATACCGGGAAAGAGATGTGGAATCAACAAGACATTAAGCCAATGAAACCATGGCAGCAAAAATTCAAAACGTCTGAGCTAGTGTGGGTCACACTCGCAAACCCGAAAACCCACCAACCAAAGGCCCTAAAGGGTGTAATAAAAAAAGCAGAATATTATCCTAACACTCACATGGCGGAGCTCAAAGAAAGTGGGCAGAAACTATTAGCTCACCATAACTGGCTATCTAAGCAGTCCAGCACTAACACCGTTACTTAGGCTCGTAGTTATTGTAGAACCCGTTCTGTCTGATTTGTTTGTTTGTTTTTCAGATTTAGTCAAACAACCTCTGGCTAAGTTCACGACTTCGTTAGTTGTCATCAACCTGCCAGTCGTCGTTACCACTCAATTAAAAAACTGTGAGCCAGCCGACGAGATGCCACCCTTCGATATTGGAACATTTGGACTTGTTTATATTTTGCTGTTTTTGTGTAAATAAGGTTACCCCCTCACCCTGGTGTAAAGTCTGAGGGCGGGGGCAAAGTTGAAGCCAAGATGTTATGTTTCAACTCCTGTATTGACAGCAAGGGGGCATGTCAAAGAAAAATCTTAAGTTTGGTGCTACCATTACAGGAAGTTGAAACTACAAACAGGCCCCTAGTATGTGCCCTCTGGGTAACCTGAAGGCTTGTCAATCACAGAGCATAAGGTAAACGCATGCTCAGTTACTTTACAGAGCATGAGGTACTAAAAACTTCTCTGTGAAGAGTGTTCTGATTGGCCACTAAATTCTTATAAAAGGTTTGTGAGCCGCCACCTGGGGGTGGTGAGGTGGTGTGTGTGTGTTTTGGAGGAGAGACTGTGCTTAATCCTGTGAGCAGAGGCTGCCTTTGCAGGGACTCTCACAGGGAGAAAATGATCCTGTGAGCAGAGGCTGCAGACATCAGGGACTGTGAGGCGCAAGCAGAGGCTGCGGATGGCAGGTGGAGCGACTCATCTTTTCGATCTTGGTTACGGGACTGTTTGGCTTCGATTTTGACTTCGGCTTACTTCGTTCTGGCTTCTCATCTCCGACCTCGGCTTACGGACTGTCCTTTGGACTGGCGTCACGACCCCATTCCTTGGCTCACTATGTTACAGTTTTTGTTGTTTGTTATCCCGTTCATGAGCTGTTGACCAGCCCTGGGACTAGCTAGTAGGCAGCCGCACCTATCCCTCAGGGGGTAGAAAGCAAGGGCTCGCTAGTGAACTCCGTGGGCCAACAGACCCCTTTGTTGTTCGTTATACTGTAACTGAAGAAATATCTGAGCCTCCACTTCCCAGCGTGAGTAAATAAATCATCTTTGTTTAAACTCAGCTCACACTCCACCGCCGCTAATCCCACCTGTTCATATTCTAATTGCCACCCCGGCCCACCATGACCTTGGGGCCCAATTCACTCGGTGTTCGGTTACCCCGACAGGTACCAGGTGGCTCATGAATGCTGAGATGGTGGGGTGGATGGAGTGCGGGGGGGGGGAGGGGGTCCCCAGGATGCTTGGTGGTGGACCCAGAAGTGGACCAGAAGCACTTCCGGTCCATTTCTGGGTCTGCTGCAGAGCATGTGGGGGACCCCCCTCACTCCTAGGCTCAGTGACTGGTGCCTCCTGGGTTCAGGGGAGCACCCGGGGTCCTCCTGAGCTGGGAGGAGGCGGGGGGGTCCCCCACATGCTTGGAGGAACTCAAAGTGGACCGGAAGTACTTTCAGTCCACCACCGGGCACACAGGGCCCGCTCCCTCCCCCACGCTCCTGTGGGACACTCCATCCACTCCACCATCTCAGCATTCATAAGCCACGCCTGGTACCTCGAGGTATGTAGAAAAAACATTTAAACTGTGTCTATGGCTGAATTGCTGATTCTCCAAATCAGCATCAAATCTTCAGATTTGGATTTGGCCAAATTGAATCAGGACAGTGATCTGAATCAACAAATTGAATCACTGTTCCCTGAATTGGGCCAAATCCAAATCTAATATTGCCTGTTTCACACACGTCTAATTTATACAGCTTGTGAGAACAGGAATTTGTCTGTAGGGGATACCCAGTCAAATTTAATGTTCCCATTTTTCTATGTTGGGGCTTGAGCCACCGGTACCCTGAAGTGTGAAGCTGGCTCTTCTTTCTGCCAACTGGTGCCCGGCAGAAGGGCTACAGTATTTTTTCCCCTGAAATTACATAAAGTTAAATGTTTTGAAGTTACTGACATAAATCAAAGTTAATATTGATTGATATGGTTTGGTTCTATTAACCCCCTCCCCTTCCTCCCGACACAAAACAATAAGTTAGGATGATATTCTAGGCAGTAGCCACCTTACAGAGCCATATACTTATGGCTTTTTCCCTTCCTCTGGGCCCCTCAAATCCCATACACCTCCTCCTCACATCCTGGCACAGCTAATCCACTTCCTTTGGCAACCTCTATTTGTACCCAGAAAGAAACAGATTCTGGCCTCAGAAGTTGACTGCCTAAATAGATAAGAGAAAGAGTAAAAAGTTGAACTGCTCACAGTGGTGAATTTACTTGCCCAAGGTCAAATCTTTGCCCACTAGAAGAACTTAGAGCAGAAGCCTAGTCTCCTGACTCCAGGGCCAGTTCTCCAGGCACCAAAGAACATTGCTGCCCCCTTTCCATTTAGCAAGAAAAGAAGTCTACTTACAGTAGTCACAATTTACTGTGCATATTGAAGGGAATCTCATATAAAGCACTGATTAAAGCAAAATGGATTTAAAAAGAGAGCATATTTAAAAGCTTTAGGGGTCCTTTCCAGAAAGGGACAACTTACTATTTTACCTGGGTATTTTTGATGGAATATAGAGAAGAAATATTAAAGTTTAATTTATAGGCCATTTGAAAGATAAAAAAAAAAGTTAATGAAACTTTTTAGACCCATTTGCCCTTTTAAAATACTTTCTTTGTTATTAACCCATATCTTTTCTCCAAATGTCCTATATAAAGTCACATCCTTTCAAAATAACCATTAAATGGTAAAGCAGACACTCTTAATTACTTCTAAGATGAAACTCCTATGCAAATATATCATTCCTTTCTAATACAGTAATATTCATCATGAAAAACATTTAATACATTTAAGAGCTTTGACAAAACAATGATTTTCCTTGTTGCAGAAAAGGTGCATTTGTGATCCCAAGATGCCCATAGATAAGTTCAAATAAGAGCTTTCATGAAGCTGTTGTGCCATTTCATCCTTGGAGAACTGAGGAAGGGAGTGAGACCTAAGCATTATATTCCCTGCTAAATGACAGGTGTGCAGCTTAGGGGGTCTATGAGGTCTAGACTGTCATTTAAAATAGTGTCAGGGTACAGTGGCCCTATTCTTCTTGCCCCAAGGTTACCTCCTTGCCATTTTTTTTTTGTTTTTTATTTGTGCAGTGTGCAGTAATAGGCATGAGCTGAAAGAATAGTCCCTGATCAGCATATAAATCACAATAACTAACAGCCCAACAGATTATGTCTAGGGATTAGCTATCTATGGCCCTCAGAGTCAGGAGGCTTCCGAGGCATTTGCATAGCAGGGCTGACTGTTGGGGAGATCTGATAGTAGCAGCACCAGAAGTAGGAAGTGGATTAGGGTGACTACAGCTCTAGCTCTAATAAAAAAATAGCTCCATTGGGTTGGAAGAGGCCCACAGCCAAGTGTCAAGCCCCATTAAAGTGTCCTCCCACTGCAAAATGTTGCTAATCCCTGGCTGATGCCATTCTGCTTACGGTCATAGAATCAGTTTGTTTGCTGGCAGGTGTGATGCTTGTGTTAACCTATGTGTTTCAAAATAATTAAGTGGTGAAGTCACAGAGAAATATTGCTATGGGGAAAGGGCTGAACTACAGCTCTTGTTCTTTTGTTGCTGCCTAGATTCATTATGTTTCATCATTAGTAATGTATCAACTTGTATATTAGATCAGTTGCAGTGATTTTTGATGACAGCTGCTATTCCTATTTCTAGTGTTATCTTAACCCATTTAAAACTGAAGGAATCCAAAGGCAGCTCAAAGGGCCCGATTAAAATTGCTGAGGCTCATATTGAGTTTTGTAAACATCTAATTGGTAGCAAGTAAATAGAAGCTCAAAGTAAAGTTTAACGGGTGTGAAACCACATCAGCCAAAAACAACAAAAGTTTTATCCATACCTGAGAGAACTGAAATCTACAAAGTTTGGTCACCTCTAGGTGTCAGATTTCCAGTAACATGCCACAAAATGTGTTCCTTCAAGTAGGTCTCACTGTATTCCTTCCTCACCATCTTTACCACTTCATTTTCTCTTCCTTATAGTTAGCTGTTTCTCAACTTCAATCTTATGTGTGAAGTCAAAGAATTTTTCTTGGCTGTGTACCATAAAGAGTTCTTGCTGTGAATCTTTGAATAGAAAATTTTAATTCACCTCTGCAAGGAACCCAGCACTCTGTATTTTGAGTCACTGTTCAAAGCTACAGCACAGCTCACATTTGACATCAGCAAGCTGAGCTAGTGAGACTCTGTAAGGCAACCCAGAGACTGGAGTAAGAAAACTGCCATGGTTCTATGGCATTGTGGAAGGGGCCACTTTCATTAAGGTTACTTATATATCTATTTGTGTGCAACAGTGATAAACGTGTCTGTGTGTGTGTGTGAATACAAACCTACACACATGCATATTCTAATTAAAGAAAAGTGTTTTAAAAAGTAGTTAAGTTTGACTTATTAAGCATTTTAGAGTATGGGCATATTTTACAGATATGATATTTAACCTAAAACCAGGAATTTAAAATCCAGAAAAATAATACTTAAGGTTATGATTTAAAGCTAGCCAAACAGAAGACCTCCAAATAATATTTTCTTTGGTATATCTACACAAAGTAATACCTAAATATTGGAGGTTTTTCCCACATCTCTCCATGCCCAATCCCAAAGTGTAGCTGCATTTCAGAATTTGGATTGCTTAAGTGTCAACGTAACATTTGTTGAGTACAGAAAGCAGGTTAATTAAGCAACTAGGTTTGGATTGTGTTTGTGTACTGGCAACTATTTGAAACTTTGGCAAACAAGTCCTAGAGAGACAGATTAATAGGTAGTCTACAAATTGGATGACCAAAAGAAAAAGCGGATTATCATACAGCTCTGGCATTTACCGCTTAGTACCACCCCCACATTTTTTAAATTTGACTATAAATGTTAGCTCAAACTTTGTTTCAGCAGAAAATGTCTAGCTCTCTCAGAATGATGATCAGATCCTGCAAACAGCACCAAGGCAGTTCTAACTAATGAGGCCTTATAGTACTGGGTCCTGCATTCTTAATCTACTCTATTAAACACTTTAAGATACTATTTTCTTTTTATTGTCCAGCTCTAATCCATTTGAATTCAGAGGAAATTTTCTAATTTTATATGTATTGCTTTTAGTTTTCAGCAGAAAACACTTAATATGAGATTCATGCAATGCAATAACTGTCAGGCTTATCATCTCCCCATAAATTCCCAGTTAGATATTCTTAGTCTACAAGCCCTAAAAAAAATGTATCTGCTGCCAGCTTTGTAAACTTCTCTTGGGATCTGAAAATCAAGCTGTTCTTTCCAAGTTACCAACACAACCACAATTTATGCAACCATCCTACTAATTTGTAAGAAGGAAATCCAGCCTGCTGACCCGCACTGCATGGCTCTGCAGTGTTAACAAGCAAGTTCTACAATGTTTAAAAAATAGTCAGCAAAGTAACTAAATCGCTTTCTGCATGTATATAAGGAACACACGTGAGTAAGATGAAATCACTCTTTTCATTGCTGCTTTTCATTGTGAAGTTGTGGTTAAATGAGAGTATAGAACCACATAATCAGCCTTAGGGGAGTCCCTGTGTAATTCAGTGGGCAATTGTATTTTCTGTACAATTTGTCATATAATTGTGCCTGTACATTTAGCCAATTCATTCATTTGTTCACATAATTAATTCTGATATATTTTCAAGCTCTTCTTTTACAATTCTTTGATTTTCATTTTCTGCTTATCAACTTGCTAAAGGACAGATTTGATTTTAAAATCCTTTGCAAACTGTTTTGATCTTATACACTGCAAATATTAGAAGTCCTTTTATCCTTCCATGTTAACATAAAAACAAGTGCTTTTTTGTGCATTTTCATGTAACAAACATTCTAGGGGAAGCCCAAGGCCTTTATTCACTCGTTATTCAACATATTTCTTTTGTTGTCCCATAGGTCCAATTGTGCTTTTGCCTGAATAATGACTTGGGTTCTAGCTTACTCAGGTAGCATTGCTCCTATATATAATGGTCCCACAATGAGCTTCATGCCACCTTTCTGTCCATATTAGTAGGAACCAACTTAAATTGCAGTTTTGCAATTTTCACAGAAACTGCAAAAAATGTCAGTTTTCATGATCACCATGAAAAATGGTGTTTCCTGCAATTTTAGAATTTCCTCCCACCAAAAAAAAAAAGGGTTACTGGAATACAACGAAAGTTCAGCAATCCCTGCAGCCATAGAGCACGTGGTTTGGGAGAGAGTTATTGAGAGGCTGAGCTAGTGATGTAGATTCCGTGAAAGCGCCAGTCAGGCACTTTTAGGTATGTGCCTACAGTTGGGAAAGCAAAGGGGTTTTGGTGCCATCTTTTAAGAAGCCAGATTCAATGCTGTAGCAGTGCTGCAATCTGAAGATAATGAGTGAAAAGAAATCCAAGAAAGCTAAATACATTTCAGCTCAGGATTGTTCCCTGTAGGAACCTTGAATGCTGATGCTGGTAACTTGTTTTGTTCATTGTGCAATGTGCCTCTGGATGTGTTGAGGAAACACACTGTCTATCAGCATTTAGAACCTGAATTACAAATAAAGTTAAAGGCTGTTGCAGAGGCTAAAGGCCAGAGCAAGAAACAAGCCGCTATGGCCATGTGTAGATGAAACGAGAGACGTGTGCATGACACTTTAAAGCGGGCTAAATGCTGTTGCACCGCTTTAATGGTGTTGGTGTTTGACAAGAGAGGCTATGTTCATGTTAGTGGAGGCATTCACAGCAACCAACGTTTCTCTGGAGAAAACTGATAACCCTAACTTAAGGAACTGCTCATGAACATAAACATGCCAGATGCCAGCAGTTTCCCATGTGCAAACAAGCTTCACCAAGATTATCTACCAGGAGTAACTACTTAGCATGTTCAGTCTACAAAATCTGCACTGGCAGAATGAGAGTCAATCTTGATTGTAGCAGACAAAGCAACAGATGCCCAAGATAATTATGTTCTTCATATTTTATTTGTACTGGGAGCTGGACAGACCATGACCTGCCTGTTTTTCAAACAGAAATGGTTCACCTTGCACCTGTCAATTTTTCAACTGTTGCACAAGCTGTAGTGAAGGGTGTTGTAAACTATAGTTTATAATCTAACAAGATCTCAACATTTCTGTCTGATAATGAAATGTAAATGTACAAAGCTTTCTCTGATGTGCTCCATGGAATGATGCCCAATGCAATTCACATCATCTGCAATGCGCACATCCTTTCTTTAGTAAGTGATATCTGGTGCACATATTTTCCTGATATGGATAGCCTGGTTTCCTCTTTTAAAAAAAAACTTTCAAACATTTTCCAGGCCATAAGCCTCAATACAGGGAGACCATCTCTAATCAAAGCGAAGATCTACATGTGACTGTATCACTTCCACTGTGCCAGTGCTTACAAGGTGGAATTCATTATTTAATGCCATTTGTTATCATGCAAAGAATATGAAGTACTACCAGCAATTTGTTTGTGAGAAGCTTGAAATCACACCTGGCACAGTGCCTGCTTAAGCTACGCAATGTCTTAAAACAGGGCGACATTGAAGATGAAGTTAAGTTTGTTGGCTGAAAATGAAATCCAGTTCATGAAGCTTCTAACATGGTCTGAACGTCGGTAGGCTTTGATCCACCAAGCACACAACAAGCTGATGGATTTAATAAGCTGGGTCAAAGACATGGCATTCTAACAACTTTCAGACTGTCAACATGAAAACTAGTGGAGACAAGAACTGTTCCAGGCAAGAACTGCAAAGTTAAATCAGTACTACAAGTACGATCAGCAGGGATCCTAGTTTTCTCTTTTAAAAAAATATCCCCAATTTTTGGATTTAAAAAAGTAACTCAAAAATCCACATTTTTCCATGATCAAAATGAAACATCACTAACAGATAGATAGATAGATAGATAGATAGATGTTACTTTTTTAAATCTGAAAATTGGGGATATTTTTTATCAGAGAAAAATGGAATCCCTGATGATCAGTCACTACCACCACAGTTTAAACAACTCGTTGCCTCCTTTTTAGTTCTTTTCACATTTTTTACCTCAATCAGGTGCCTTTTCTGAGCAACTGAAATCAATCTGACAAGAAACATGTTGCTTACATGAACTTTGTCAAAGAGTGCCAGTGCCTTTGACTGTGTTTTGGGGGTCTGTTTCTGACCAGCTTCCACATCTCTACAACTTGGCAAAATGCTGCCTCACCATTCCAACCAATTCACTGCACTCAGAATATGCAATCTCAGTGTACAGACCAGTATTCACACTGCAAAGACAGAGGATGTCAGCTGCAACTGCCAGTGGATGCTCCATGCTGGCATTTAATAACTAACATGAATTATTTCTATCAAGATTAGCATAATTTAGTATTACTAAACGTTTTGTAGAATGTCAATAATAAATCATTATATTACTTACAATTTATATTGTGCATAAACTTATATTCATAATTTATTTAAATTTAGATTAAATTAAATTCAATACTTAGATTTACAATAATGTAGCAATGTATTTGATATTTCCATGGACATTGCTATTTAAATATATCACAGTTATTGCCTCTCAGCCAATTGGTAGCAAGGGGCAGGGCTACCAGAGCCCCTTGGCCAATCAGTGGTGAAAACAGCTCCATGTGCCTCAAGCAGCCTGCAAAAATCCCATGTTTTAAGTATGTGCCTACATATTGGCAGAGGTTCAGCTAGGCTCAAGGTTTTAGGTCTATAAGCTTCTTGTGGTACTGTTGATGTCAAGTGATTGATGACTACAGAAAACTAACATCAATATAAGTGTATGAAACTCACCTCTGGGAACCTTGTTTTTGCCTTCTGGGCTGAGCACATCAATATAAGTGTATCAGACTCACCTCTGGAGACCTTGTTTCTGCCTTCTGATCTGCAGCCAGGGGGACCTACAGCCTGGGGCCAGCACCTGTGCTGTCCCCAGCAGTATAAAAAGCTGCCCTGTCCTGGCCCCAGCAGTACAAAAAGCTGCCTGGCAAGTAGCTCAGGGGTACTCACTCTCAGGAGGTGGCTCTGCCATGAGGCCCCAGTGATCCCCATCGCAGCTGTTACTGTCAGTGAGAATGGGACTTTATTTTTCTTTTTTTAATTACCAGGATGCTGGGGTCGGGCGGGGCAGTGATGGGGGGCTCAGGGGCAGGTGGGGGATGGGGCCAAGCAAGATAGCGAATGGGGGGGCAGGGAGCAGGGGTTGGAGGGTGTGGGCAGTGGTAGTGGGGGTCCCCCCATGGTCCACTCCCCCTTCTGGCTGGCTACCAGAGCATCTCTGTGGAGGACTGAGCCTCTGGTTGCTGGCAGGACAGAGACCAGGACCATGTCCTGCCCTGCTTTTTTCCCCTACAGTTTTTTTCCCTTGGATACACAGGAGTCTAAATTTTACCCCCATGCTGCAAATTTACAGCATGGGGAACATTTCTTTGATCCCACATGTGCCTCTTGCAGCATCTCAAAGGGCTTTGAGACACTGCAAGATGCACATGTGCGCTTGTGTGGATGTGCTCAAAGACATTTTTTTCATGTATCATACTAACTCAAGTAAAATAAATATGTAAAAATTAGAGGGAAGATGTTGAAAGATTAGAATGGAATAAATTAAAAGTACATTTTTTAAATTTAACTTGCTTATTCTTTGGGGTAACAACAGTGTCAGGAAATATTTTGTTTTTACCACATTGTCAGTTTCGTTTTTCTGATAAAAGTAGTAAGCAACTTCCTACCTAATATTACAAGATTTTTTAATTGTTTTTTTTAACTTTACTGTAGATGGGATCATGATGTTAGCACCAGGTAAAGTAATAACTCAAGAACGCTTTAGGAAATGGAAAATTAGACTGTTCCTAAGCCTTGGAAGACTTGTAGTGCTATTTTGGCTGATTGTAGATCAAACTGCTTTCCTCTGATTTTACTTCTTTTCAGTAAAAATACTGGGGGTGTAGGAAATAGTTATTTCCAGGCTATGCCAGAAAGAATTGGAAAACTGCTCAGTCTTTCATGACAATAATACTGCATGCATGCTAAAAAACATGATTTCAAAATGTAATAATGTTTCAGCTTGTATCCCTCCTTAAGAATTTTCTAGTGATATTAACCAGAGGCTTAAATACTATAATGTAGATCACAATACTGTAATGTAGACCCCTATAATTTACCACAAAGAGAAATGATTTCTTATATAGGAACTTCATGTTAGTTTTGTTATCTCTATTACTAAAATTAACACCAACTAGGGGTATGCTTATGTGTGTAAGAGAATCACTGTGGGTAGACGGCAGAATCTGCCTTAAGAGATCTGTACCCTGAACCATAATTAAAAGTAGAATTAAGACCTCTTTACAAGACTGATGTTCTTGTTCTACTGTATATTATTTGTTAATTAGTATACCAATAGCATTGTTTCCTTCTCTTAATTTAAAATGCTACATTTGTGACTTCACAATTATTTTCATAGGGCAATGACGCTATATGTGAGTTACAATTTCTCTGTGACATAATGCACAAGTGGATGAGGGACTGAACCCCCCCCCCACAAAGCTTCAACAATAACAAGAAAAAGCAGAAAAGAAATACCAGCAAGAGACATTCAGATTTGTTTTCTACTTTTAAAATGGGTTGTTTCCAATGATGCCATATATAAATTATATTAGGATTAATTAAATCACCAATTTAATTCTGTAGTTCTTTAGGAGGATCAGACTGATACAGCTTGGCACAGTGGGTACATCTGGGCACATCTACCTGAGATGTTTACTGAGCAGTTGACTAATTAACTGAGCAGTAAATGGTCTCAATGGCTGCACGTGTCTCCCTATTAGGGCATATGAAACTAATACATTCTGCAGCATGGTAGGACTTGTAAATACAAGACATGTAAATACAAGTCCTACCAAGTTACACAAAGTGTTACCACCTGGAAACATAAACCACTTAGCACAGCTTCATAAAAGGATCTTCAAACTTTCCTGGACAGTTATGTTGAGTATTTCATTGGAAATGAAAGCTGAAACCAGAAGGCAGTGTCACACAGCTGTATAGCAAAACTCAAAAGCATTACTGAAAGTTTCAACGTCTTTTTCTGACAAAAGATGAGAAAAGTTACAAGCACATAAATACAAGTCCTACCCTGCTGAAGAGTTTTTTTTATGCCCCAGCTACCTCCTATGCAGAACACTGAGCCTGGTCAGAGCAGCCCCAGGCTGGCAGACTCAACCCCTGGACTCCCTGCCAGTTGGGGCTGCTACAACCTGGCTCAGTGTGCTGTACTCTGGATGCATGTCCTGGGAGCAATAAAAACTGTGGAGCAATAATCCCTGCAGCTTATTGCTGCTAGTTAATGTCACATGTAGATGTGCCCAGTAAGTAGTATTTATTGATAAATATCTGAAACTAATAGGCCCTAGGCATATTGCACTAGCTACTGATTCAGCAATAAATGACTAAATAAATAAATAACAACCTTGTCTGTTGTCTGAGCTACGTAAGTACACCCAAGAAGCCAAAGTTATATGCTTGAACGGCAGAGGTTGGAGAATCTTCTTTGGTATTTCATAGGGCTCTGCCAGACATTTTTTTAATGTGCTAAAGGTATGTTATGCCACAAAAATATAGCATAATGTGGGTGGCCTTATGTGCACAGCTCCCTGCTTGGAGCATGACAAAGCTGCACAAAGATGCACTTTCCATCCAGGGGGAGAAAAAGGGCTGCTCCCTTTGCCCCCCAGAGGAGCCTATCAGTGAGTAGGCCAGGCTCATTGATAGGCTTGCCTCATCAGCTGTTCCCACCACAGAACATTTCTTATCTAACACAATTTTGCCACTGGATGAAAGGTATACAATGACTTTTAATGCAGACAGGTCACCTTTGAAGAGTCTGTGCCTGATATATTCCATTTACCATTCCACGTTCTCAGGATATGTACGTTTCACAGTGCAGTGCAGTGCAGTGTAGACATGTCCGAGCTAGCTATACATGAGCTAGCTTAGGTACTGGAAGCTGTATAGCATGGCACTTTAGCCAGGCTTCTCACTAGGATAAATTCCCCTAGATCATGTGCTATATTAACACAGCCATACAGGTTCAAGTACCCAAGTCAGTGTTGGGGTAGCTTGTCATATGTTCTGCTTTAAAGTTGCACCTCTTTATAAAGTGTTGAATTACAGTATTGTTGAAGGTTTTCTTTTATATTCAGCTTTATTTAATCATTGCTTAAGTTCTGTATAGCCTATTATCTGAACTTTATATTTTGCTAGTGTCTGCAATATCAGCTGGCCTTGCCTTTTGCAAACAGCTTTATGGTCTTGAGTTTGCTTGTATGATATTTCTTTCATTTTCTATCACTGTGAGAAGTTTTTCTAACATAACATAGTAATAGTTTTGTTACCAGCTCAAGTTAACTGAACTTGGCACTAACCGGTTCAATCAGAGGGATGAAATGATTGGATATGTTAATGAATGGTGATGAGGGAGACCAACTGACAATTCCCAAAGTAAGACACTGGAAAAAAGCCAAATTAAGAAGTGTGTTCATGGGCCTGCTGAACAAAGAAATATGCTGATGAGATAAAATATGAGCAATATGTTGACTGCAGAGAAACCAGTATAAAAACAAGGAGTCATCAAAGGAGCAACGTTAAAGAAAAGCATAAAGGGGGCAACAAGAAAATTAAGTGTGTCTTCATCATTATCATAAACTAACCCATTCAACACCTGTCTAGACCATTCCACCAATGACACACACTTTGCTTTCAGGAACACGTTTTCTGTTGAGCAAAGTAACATCTGGGATTGGATGAGATCATTGTACTGAATGTTTTTTCTCTCTCTGATTATAGAAACTGCTAAGATAATACTTGTTGTACTAATAAAGTTAGACTTTGATTTTAGAACACTGAGTTCGTATTTCATGTTCCACAGTGGTGCTAACATTAGCACTGGTATTTTTATAAGGCAGTGCCTTCTGACATAGTCTGCCCCTCTTTCCTCATTGTGACTCTTCCAATTTATATTCTTTTATTTTCTATCAAGTGTCACAATCTTTAGTGTGCTTATTCTCCTAACATCCTATAGTGAAATAATATTAACCATGCAATTTACCTCGGCACCCCAGTGCTGTCCCCACCCTGGCTGGGCCCTCTTTCCAAGTCCTGGGCCTGGGTTCCCCCTGCTCCAGGACTGTCTGAGAGGCCTGAGCACCTGAGCCCTAGGCTTCCAAGGTGTTTTTGCCTTCCTCTGCCAAAACGTAGCTTCAACAAGCAGGCCTGAGCTGCAGCCCACAGTGGTGGGAGATTCTTTTTCCTTTTTTTATCTTTTCTTTCTGTCTCCTCTTTTTCTATCTTTCTTTTTTCTTTTTCTTCTCTTATCTCTCTTCTTTTTTCTCTCTTTTTTCCCTCTCCTTTTTTCTCTCTTCTCCTCTCTATTTTTCCTCTCTCTTTTTCATCCCTCCCCTCTTTTTGTCTCTTATCTTCTATTTCCTTTTTCTTTCTTTCTTTATCTCTCTTTCTTCTCTCCTTTTCCTTTTCTCATTGTTTTCTTTTTTCTTATTCCTTTCTTTCCCTCCTTTTCTTTTTTCTCTCCTTTCTTTCTCTCTTTTTTATTGTCCTCTTTTTTCTTTTTTCTCTCATTTCTTTTTTCTTTTTTATTTCTCTTTTCTCTCTCACTCTTCTCTCCTGTTCCTCTTTTTCTCTCCTCTTTCCCTCTTTCTCTTTTTTTTTCTCTCATCACAATATCGTTAACCAAAAAGTATACACAAGAGCAAAGGTAGCATATGAATTTATTTTTTTCATCTTTTTATTTATTGTCACCAGGTTTTGAATTTTTAGAAAACCTGGTATTTACTGTAAAAAAGCAGCATTTATGATTATTAACTATATTAATGTGCAGTGCACACTGCCATGATTCACCCCTCCCTGTTTTGTTTTTCTGGCATGTCGGCACTCCAGCAGCTTCCAAGGTAGACGGGGGGGGGGCGGAGGGGGGGCGTTGGCACTGGCCAAAAATGTTGCCTACCCTTGCCCTATAGCTTAGTAATTAGAGCAACTCTCTAAGAAATGAAAAAAAGGGACTTGAACCCTGTCAGTGGAGAAGGGCACTGAACCCAGAAGTCCCATGACTTGCCTAAGTGCTCTTAAGGCTAGATTACTATATAAAGGAAGAACATCACTAAAAGTTAGATATTGTAACTGTCAGCATCACAACACTTAAGTAACTTTGTGAAATTTTATGCAAATTACTCTCTCAGGGTCACAGAGGAATCCTTTGTCAGAATAAGACAGACCTAATGACCTAGCCATCATTTTTTCCTCTCAAAGCCACCCTCTGTATTGCTTCTCTCACTTGTCCTCAAGTGCAATCTCCACTGTATATTTGAAGGAGGAATAATTAGCATCTCGGGTGACTGAGTTGCCATCAGCCCATCTTCAGGTGACTTCATATAAACATGTCATACGACACACTTGGGAATTTAACCAGCAACTACAGATTCTGCCCTACTGAGAGTCCAGAACTAGAAAGGGCAAATATTTGTAGAAAATAGTTTATTTGCTAATATAGTTTCAGCTGTTTCGAAGCCATTTAGAGTTTGACCTG
>NW_017728992.1:31591010-31597534 GCF_001723915.1 Gavialis gangeticus
GGGAAACTGGGTAAAGGAACATTCACAAAATGGAAGGACTTTCCCTTTTATATAATAAGCCTGTGATTAAAGTACTCATTTACCCAGGACACTGGATACCCAATTTCAATCCCCTCCTCTTCCTGAGAAGATTTGAACCCATCTTTTTGATCCTTAAGAGCGTGCCCTAAGAACTAAGCTATAGGACTAGTATAGACTGTTCTTAATCTCTCCTGTTAATGTTGTTTCTTTTTGTGTGAACTACTTAAACAACCATTCAGTCAGAGAGAAAGACCCCATAGCCAAGCATTAGGGCATTGACACACCCAGAAGACTTGAGTTCTAGTTCCTGCTCTTAAAACAAAGTGATTAGTATTATCCTGTTTGGGCAGGGAGTGAATTTGGATTTCTGACATCAGAGATAATGTATGGACTACCAGGCAAGGGTTTATTCAAATGTGGGTCTCTCATTTTCTCCTCTTGATGCCATTCAACTTTATATAAAATACATATTTATACAAGCATGAACTGGTAGAGCCCACATGTCCTTGTTTTGCAGGAAAGGGCTTTATCCACCAAGCTATAGAGGCATTTCCCCTGTTTCTCTGGCTAAGTGACTAATTATGTTGTCTATTCAAGCTGGGAATAGGATCAAAGAGAGAGAAAAATAAGTGCTCACCCTATGGGTTGGGTCTTCTGATTTTTCTTTGCAACCTCTAAATTTTTCTGGGACTTTCAATAGCCTCAAACACAATACAAAACCTAGCCAATGAACCCATTTAATTTGGGTTCAGACTGACATCCAAACGTTAGCATCACCAAGTTACACAAAGTGTTACCACCTGGAACCATAAACCACTTAGCACAGCTTCATAAAAGGATCTTCAAACCTTCCTGGACAGTTATGTTGAGTTTTCTGTTTGAAATGAAAACTAAAACCAGAAGGCAGTGTCGCACAGCTGTATAGCAAAACTCAAAAGCATTACTGAAAGTTTCAACATCTTTTTCTGACAAAAGATGAAAAAATTTACAAGCACATACTTTGCTCAGCATTAGACAGCTGTTTCAGCTTTCAGAAGGAAACAAACCATTTCACTTATGGCAAAATAGCAAAGGGAACAAGGAAATATTATGTTGCAAAAGTCAACGCCCAGAATAGTACAGAAGAGTTTATGCAAATTACCATATGCCAGGCAAAGTTGACTGAGCTTCAGCTAATAACAATTTCATTGTATTCCCTTCGTTTAGTTCATAAAAACCAACAAGCCCATCTAATGGTTGGATAGTGACCTCTAGTACATGAAATTAATTGGAAGTTTCAGTTCAGTTCTCAGTGGACAGTTATGCAAATTATTTAGTATTATCAGAATTGACACCAGTTGCCATCCTTTTAGACTGATGGATTCATTGATCACACAGCAATGGATTTCATTAAAGAACCATAGTGATTTCGAAACCTCTAAATCAAGCAGACAAAATATGAATATTTATGACACTGTGCTCTGAAGCTCATATTTAGTCTCAAGCACCAAAATGCAGCAGAGAAAATAAAATACAAAAATGCTAGGGAAATCTTTGATTAAGGAAGATATTCCACTGGATATGGATGCTGAACTTTTCACAGGCACCATAGGGATGTTTTGGTACCATTAAAATAAATAGGGGGGTGAATGGTAAATTCCCATCACAAGCATTGAATAATCTCTGATGGCACATTTGAACCTGGAGCTAAAGAGCTTTTCCTGTTGATCATAAGTTTCATACAAAAGGGTGTATGGCAAGAAGTAGTCTCCCATCTAGCAGGATACCAGGTGAGTTATAGATTTACACATTATTACTGACATATTGAATGATAACGGGTGAGCATGTTAACATCCAAAGAAGTTTTTTTAAGCAGAGGCCTAACCAATGTGTGATGAAGTTCTGTTGGCACTCTTCCCTCCTGAGGAGAGAAAAACAATTCCTCATCAATAAAAGGTCTCATATTTCTCTAGAGCTTTCAGAAGCTGTTCAAGATGTGGAATTATCCAACAGGTACTTGCTTTACAGAATGGATGTTCATTGCTGCATAGTTCCACTTAACTCCCTCCCTCCCCTGCACCAGGAAACCTCCCGACTCCAACCTATCTGCATTTCCAAAATCAACATCTGACACAGAGCTCTGTCTATGGGAACATAACAACTATGGTCAGATTAAGGAACCCCTCTCTTACACACACATATGTATATGACCCAGTTGTGGGATGATGTCTACAACTGACTTGTACTACATGTGATAAACTACAGGAAGAATGACTAATGCCAGGCTGTACAGACAGGTAGGAAAAAATGAGTACAGATTTAGCTCCAAACCTTTCTTCCCAGTGCACAGATGAGTTGTTTGTACCAAGAAAAGGGATATTCATTTATTATTTCCAGAGGGAAAAGGGAAGAAAAGATCCAAATGTGTGACTATGACAGAATCTCCACCTTACAGTCAGAGATAAAACTGCAGCATGAGTAGGCATATCTGGAAGACCTTTGCTGTATCTGGCTTGGTAGCAATTGTTGCTGAAGTTACAGCAATGTTAACTAGCCTACCAAGCAAGTATCCCTTCATGGTGCAGACTATACTGAAATCTGTGTAGCTTCATCTTCACCAACAGGTTTACCCTTGCTAGCCCTATTAAAGATGGCAAAATATGTCTATATGGATGACATTCACATATCCTAGCTGCAGTATAGACATAAACTAGTTATAACTCACTCCCTCCTCTGCTTCTTGGACAGTGCAATTTGCTGTCCCCTACTCAAAATGTATTGCTAGGTATTAATCTCCCTTATAGGGAGCACTAGTATTTACACTTGATGGGAAGGAACAATATAAATTAGGCAACACCCCTCAGGGAAGGAAGAAACTTTTATGACTTTCTTTTTATTTTATTTTATTTCAAACTTTGTAAAAAAATTATTTATAAATGTTTAAACTTCTGCTATCACTTTTGTTAAACTATTGTGAAGGAGTGCCCATCATACCAATGTTTTATTGGCAGCATCTGAAAATATGCGTTATGAATGTTAGAGTTTAGGCTGATGTAATTCAAGCAAAATTACCTTATAACAAAGAAACGTCTAAAACTATAATATTAAATAGTAACGTGATTTGACATGTCTAATACAGAAAAATAGTGAAACCGACAGCTAAGTAAGTCTTTGAACAAATCCTGACACTTCTCACTGTCTTTTTTTTTTTTTTTAACATTACCTTTCAGCTATGCAGCAAACAATAGTGCTTTGAAGTCCGGAAAGCTTTAAATTGTTTCTGCATAATCTAAAAAGGATTGTACTTTACATGATACAAAATGCATGCAAGATCTGTCTTTCCTTCCATAGAAACTACTTTGGAAAACCATTTAAAACATGTTGTAAAGACTATGTAACACATTTATCCAATATAATCCTCAGAGAGAGCTGTATCCAGTTTATAAATAAATCATCAACATGAAAAGACATAGTAAATGTAAGCCGAGGGAATATCAATGCTATACTTAAACCAAGGACATTCCAAGCTAAGCTTTGAAGATAGATACAACAGAAGTCTCAAGGTTTTGTTCATATATGGATTCACAAATGGGATAATTAAACAGATCAACCAACAACCACTTGTGAAATATTCCAATTTTTCATTGTATATAAAGTTTCTAAGGTCACAACTACAGGGGCATACTTGGATGTTCAGATATTCTACTTGGGCTTCAGTCTTTACACCTCAATTTGCTAAAACTTCATATCCTTAATTTATGCTGTGGTGGCTTGCCATGACAGAACTAAATCTCTTTTACACCTTGCGTGCATTTACACGAGGCTGTCGCCATAGCAACGTGTCACAGCGACGTAACTCACTGGTATAGCAATGTAGCATCGGAAGGCACAAGCTGAGATGCCAATGCTGTGTTGCCATAGTGACAAGCTGCCTCTTTATAGCACATTGCTATGGTGACATAGCATGTAAAAATAACATGAGCCTCTGGGATGGTGCAGTAACAGCTCTTACTGTGTCATTATTTAGTACTTCCAAAAGGAACAGGCAGTGCAGTAACAATGGCAGCACGGGGACATGTGTAGACATGCTTTATTTCTTATTTCAGTACTTCACCAAAATCCTACACGGTAGGTCATTTGCTAGGCAAGGATTTTTGCAGGCGATATATTTTACTGTATAGTCAGAAGGAATACAGACAAGCTTTCACGTACCAAGTACTCTTCCTCAGGCTTTTTGTCATTTCACAATTTTGGCAAGGATACATAAAATTTCAGATTAATTTTAACAGAGCATACAATTACAATAGACAAACTAGCCTAGATTTTCAGCAGTGACTAATAATTTGAACTCACTTGTCCTCCTTGAAGCACTTTCTGAAGATGTAAGTTCCAGAGCTCAGGTACTGAGCACCCTGTTAAAATTAGATGACTCAAATTAGGCACTCAAAATCATTAGCCACTTCTAAACATGTTGGCCATCATGCATCCTTCTAACTTTTATGAGGTTTAATATTTTTTTTTAAATAAAGATGTCCTCCACTGAGTGGAATAGCTTACAACCTCATATGCCACTATATGATTAAAGATTTTAATTTCAGAAGGTGGTTCAAGAAAGTTCAACCAATGGTTGGCTGACCTTTCATATTCAAACACCTTATTCAGTCACTTGATCCTCAACTGATATAAATTGGTGATTTGCACCAGCTGAAATCCTGACAGCCTGTTTATTAAAGAAAGATATTTTGAAAGAGAAAACAGCACAATGCTCTTGTTGCCATTGATTTCTAATCCTGAATGACCTTGATTTTTAGTTTATGAGTCACACACCGCATATCAACCTATTATAGTTGAATATATTTAATTTCCTATTTTGTTGAAAGGTTTTTCAGAGAGGAAACGAGATTTTACTTAGAAATATAACAGAGATGACAGATAGCCCATATCTCCTACAATAAGCATTTGACAAAGTTATAACATTTTATACATGTCTATTTTTCTTCCATAAACTTTTATGACTATTTTTATAGCATGTACTATGTACCCAATGAACCATAACAATCTGAGTCCTTATAACAGCTGATCTTAGAAATGAATATTTAAATAATTCTTAAAAGCATATAATATAGAGTAATTGAAAGCCTAAGTCCTTTCCTGCACAGCCTTATACCTTTGTGAATTGTCCCACAATGAGATTCAGCAGCATGAATCAGGATTACTCACACTGTAAAAATGTGCAGGATCAGGCTCTACAAAAGCCCCCCTACCTGAAGTACTAAGTGTCAGTACTAGTTACATTTAGCAAAATCTTAATAGATCTCCACAAGCCAAAGCTGTTGCAGTGAATAAAGAAGGTAAGACTTCCAAAAGCACCACTGTGCTTTTCATACTCCTAAAAGAGTATTCAGCTTTAAAACTTGTATGATACATTTGGAAACCCTTTAGATGAGACCTATTCAGGCTGGTTTGAATGCAAAGTGTAATAAAGCTAATAGTTTTATTTATTTAACACTAATCATATAGAGCATTGCACAGATGCACAAAAAGACAAAGAGCTTACAGTCTCATGCTTTCATTGTATAAACTGATAGCACAGTAGTCTCAAGCAGCATCAACACAGAGCTCTGTTGACTGCAATCACTCTCTATCAACTGGGGAATCAAACCTTAAGTGTCCAGTGCAACAAGACAATGTAGGGTGCAAGACAAACCATTTGCAAAAGAAAAGGGGGAAAAATGGAACTGTGGCTAAGGACAACTCATGTTTCAGGAAATAATCAGAGTTTAATGTAGAAAGATGAACAGATCTGGTCCCTCTACTATTGACTGGAGATTTAAAGAAAAGATCACTGAAGGTGGCTTGGGAGGAATATCTTAGAAGTTATAAAATCATAAATGGCATGGAGAAAGTAAATAGGGATTTACTTTTTTACTGTCTCTCACAATCTTAGAACTTGGGGACATACAATTATACAATCAAGTTAAAAACAAATAAATGTAAGTTATTTTCCAAACTGCATGTAATGAACCTTTAAAACTTGCCACCACAGGATGTTGTGGAGGCTGATAACTTAACCAGTTCAAAAGGGGACAAATTTGTGGTGGGTAGATCTATTGGTGGGTATTAAACATGACAGCTGGGGATACAATCTCCAGATTAAGACTTGTTGGCAAATTGTAGAGGAACAAGGGTAGGGGACAGATTAGTCTGGATAAACCCTGCTTCAATACTCTTCCCCCTAGCATTCACTCTGTGCCACTGTGAGAGAAGGGGTACCAGGCTAGAAAGACCTGTAGTTTGATCCCTGTAGAATATTTATGTTCTTTTGATTGTGTCAGCATACACTTTAATTAAGATTGGCATGGAATGGATATTGCCTATCCTCTCATTCCTAAAATTCAGGGCTAAGACAAACTGCTGGGAGGAAATTTTGCTGCCTGACCATATTGCACAAGTTTCGTAAAAAGAATATTTCATACCCTACAGCAGTGGTAATCAACCTTTTTTTTTTTTTTTTTTTTTTTTTT
>NW_017728992.1:31597676-31603828 GCF_001723915.1 Gavialis gangeticus
TTTTTTTTACAAGTAGGCCAAACCTTAAAATCATGAACAAGCTGAGGGCTGCAAAGAAAACCTTTGTCTGTGTGGTGTATGCACAGTGAGCTTTCTGAGCACAAGAGGTGGTGATGCAGCCTCTAGCCAGATCCACTACTTACTTCAGAACCAGGGGGCAAGAAAGGATGACAAGCAGTAGTATTCATCCCTGGGATCTGGAGCTGCACAAAAGCTGTGGCCTTGGCCAGAGACTGGGTTGATATGCTAGCAAGCTCAGAGACCTGTGCATGTGGAGCTCCATCAAGCTCAAATGCTGATGAACTCAAGCTAATAACATTCCGATCATACAGGCTTCACAAGCTACATCTGGTCTGTGGGCCCTAAGTTAAGCACCACTTCTCTAAGGTTAGAAACAGATGTTGCCTTGGTGCCTCCATAACAATTTTTATGGTGGCACAAAGCAACAACAAATAGACACTACTACCTTTTATCACAGCCACATTGAGGTGTGACAAAAGATAGTACTAAACTGTGCTGGTTTATTGTAGCAGCTGTCCATTTGTTTTATGGTGGGAGAGCAAAGGCAGCCAGAAGTGCCTGCACTCTCTCATTGCCCTGGCTTTTACCTGTTTCCAGAGACGTACCCCTGGGACATCTGGGGCGTGTCTCCAGAGATGGGAAAATTGGGTTTCCCACTTGCAAAACATACCCTAGACAATCTCTGGGAATCCTGGAGATTGCTGAGGGCACATCCTTGAAACCAGCAAAATATTGCCCATTGTCCCACAATGAATGGGACAATGTGTAATGTGCATTTCACCCAGTGAAGCAGATCAGCTGTGCAGGGACACCTCCTAGCAAAGCTAATCAGCTTTTATGGGAGACATCTATTTCTAGTCTAAGGTATCAGAATCTCTGTGCAATGTCATCTGGTTTCTTCCAATATCCACATTTTCTACTTTTTGTTCCCACACTTTGGTTCCCTTATTTTGACCTTATGACCCTCATTCCTGTTTTTGTCAACTTAATGTTACATTTGTGACTTCTGTCCTCCAATGTCAAGATGTAAATAGGCCGGTACTTTTTCAAGTGTAGTAAGGAGTAACTAAGGTTCTTCTCAGCCAACAGATGCTGGCTGAAAGATCTCAGACACACTTTTACTCTGAAAAATGGTATGTATTTGAAACCTATAATCTCCCCCCACAAATCTACTTATTATAAATGTTCCACTTTTTCCATTGGCTTTCACATTTTAGTGATTTCTTTGCTAAATGTTTTATCAAAAACCATATGAAGCATTTGTAAAACATTTATTTTCTTTTTCATTTCATTAAACATTTGAAATGTTAACCAAAAAGATCAGTTTTTATTAGCTGAGAACAATAGTTTTCTTTTCTGCAAATGAAAGTGGTCAATTCATGATTTAGCAAGAACATAAGTTCAATAGAATTTTAATTAATAATAGACAACACTGTTACATTGTTTCATGGAAAAAAATGAATCCTGTAAAACAAAAGGAAAAATTTCTAATGAAAATTTTTTCTTTTTTCTTTTTTTAAGCTAATGTTAGTAGTTTAGGGAGAAAATATCCACTTCTGCTAACCTCATGCTAATTAGAAATATCTTCAAAAAATACACATGCATTGGCCTACATTTTAGGAAGTTACTAGAAATCTTGGTTCCTACCTTGTTAAAGGGACAAAAAATGGTTCACAATTTGCGTATCTGGCCTCTGAAGTATTTTAAGCTGTTCAGTCAAAATCTGAAGCATCTCAAAACATTGATCAGTTGTGGAATGTACTACTTCTGCATCTATGCCTTTGTATAAGTATATGCAAAACAATACAGTCCTAACTCTGGACCTATAAACGGTGGTTCATTTACCTATATATATAAAATCAAAATTACAAATTCTACATACAACATACATTTTAAAGTTATAATGAAGTTATAAAATAAAGCTTTCACTGATTTACTGTAAAGATAGAGTACGCCAGCAGGGGGACCACAAGTTAGATAACAAAAATATATACTCTGAGTTACAGAATCATAACTGATGATGACATGATTCACAATAATGTTATCAAACACAGTAACAAGAGTCACAAGCGTAGTACATTAGATTTTGTAGTTGTGTACAAACACCAATATTTTGCAATAGGAAAAGTTAATATTAGTTGAGAAATAGTTATTTTAAGGTTGCAGAAAAGCATACCTAATCATATAATTAAACAAACAGAAATCTCTTAAAAATATATTTTAAAGGCAGATATTTCAGCATCCCACCAAGTACACCACTGCTATCTAAAGTATCAGATGGCAAAGGAAATGCCTACATTTGTTGCCTTCACATCTTGTCAAACTGGTCCCCGGAGGAATAAACAACTCAGGGGAATACTGGCAATTAAATGAATGCATATTTATTTAGAACAACAGCCAACATTTCAAAAATAAGTATTTTACTCTTTTTGGAGGGAGAGGGGTGTCAAAACTTTTTCAACACAATCTGGATAAATAAACAACATAAACACACTGGAGTAAGATGCAAAACAGTGTAAGCGGAGACTTTCTAGCTTTGTATTATTTTCATGGAGAAGAATTGTGCTAGGCTGCTGTAGCAGTTAAGCAGACCAATATTCTGATGATTATCATCCTCTATTTCAGAGCCTAAGTTTTATTTTGCTTATTTTCACCCCAAGTTAAATGTATAGCACTGTTTAGGTTTTGATTCAGTAAATGTTGACTAAACATACAAATTGATGTAGTTTTGCCTGCCCCAGTCTGTGGGGAGCCTAAACAATGGCTCTGAGGGGTTGCAACTACTTCATTTCAATGGTTCATTAACTTTGAATTTGAATGATGGTTATTTCAATGGCTGCACTTAACTATTTCACAGCTGATCAAAGTGGATACAAAATGGAAGAGATGATATTATTATAAAAATGGGTGAATAAGGGAGTATCGTTCTGGGACAGTATGAAGAACTGTCACTACTGGTTTCCTCATGTATGCACATACATTCATGCATACTATTTATCAGTATTTTGAGGACATCACACTATTTTGTCCAGAACTTAGCAATGTATTAAGGATCCTAAAGTTGTGTAGCAAGATAAGTTATGCAGCCTTTTATTACTCATTACATACATTTATAATGTCTCATGCAAAGTATTTTTTTAAATTCCTTGGTACTTTTTATTATGTTTTTTCTTCTTGTACAAAGCCTCCAATAGGAAAACAAATCATCCCTAGTGATCCTTTCCCAATTCAACACTGCAGGAGAAGAGACCAGAGGGGAGGAGAAAAAAAGGGAAAGGAAACAAAAAAGGGATAGAGAGATTGAAAAAAGTAGTGGAACAAACATATACATAAACATGATGAGATTGTTCAAAATGTTTTTAAAACAAACAAAAAGGAATTTTATCAACAACATGAATACAATTTTCTACATATATGTTCTAGTATGCACTTAATATTATGAGGCCCAAATTTCTTTTGGAAATGTTGGAGTGTTAGCTCATCTAAGTGCTATCAGAAGTAAAACATATATTAAAGTCAGTCTGATGATCACTAGCAGGTCTTGATCAGATAAAACCCCATATGTTGCCTTGAAAAGTAGGGGGTGTTTTAGCTACACAATGTCCCTCCACTGACTAATAAAAACATAAGAAATCCCAAATTATTTCACATGCTTTTGTGCGGGGCACGAGCCAGGCTGTGGCTATAGCCCCGGGGTTCTGATCCCCTGGTGTTAGTTTTAGCAAGAGGGAGAGGTGGACTCATAACAGTTGCAAAAGTACTTTCTTTTATTTAGTCCCTTTTTACATGCGCTCCACTGATATAGATGTGGCTGCGCAGGCAGTTACACTTGGTTACACACGACACTCAATCCCGAACTGACGACAGACAACGTTTCTTACTTGTACACCACTGGTGTAAACGTGGCTACACGGCGGATTCCGTCCTAATCCAGGCAAGAGACAAAAGGAAGAAAATAACAAACGCGTTGGATCTATGTTCGGGTGAGGCTGGGGAAACGATCGAGCATCTGCCCCGTTTGCTGGAACGAATGCCCGAAAAAACTCGACGGTTCTCGGGAAAAGAATAAAGCGGTGGACGCCTCGAGAACCAAAAGAAAACCGATTGGCAAATTGTTCTCCGGAGACAGGAGAAGCCGTGGGAAGTTGGCCAGGCCTTCCCAGCAAGCAATGGAAGCCCCGGCTTCTCAGCTAGCTGAGCGGGCGGTGGATGCTACGCGCTGCTCTGCTGTTCTTTCCGGTCTTCTTGGGTGGAGAACTCCGCTCCAGCTTTATAGGCCTGATGACAAGCCCGGATTTAAGCCCTTTCGATTGGTCCACCGGGTTCCCCACAGGGGCGGGGCTTAGCACATGGCCAGAGACCATGCGGATGGGGTCTTCCCAGCACATGGCCAGGGGCCATACAGCGGGGTCTCCCGAGCACATGGCCAAGGGGCCATGCAGCAGGCCAAACAGGGGCTTTCCCAGATAGAAGGAAGAGTGCTTGGCGGCACCTATTGCTGGGCAGAGCTTTCAGAGCCCAGCCGGAGCATGACAGCTTTTAAGGCAAACAGTTGTTAAAATACCAGATAAAAGAGGTATTAATCAGAGACACATGATCAAATGTTGTCTTGGATCACAAAATGTCAATATATTTGAGAAGAAAAGTTATAATAACAACTTGCCATTTCTTTCCTCATACTAAGCTAAATTCTGACTAGTATTTGTGTGCGCAAATTAGAGGAGTTGCCTCCCAGGATGTCATCTCTACCCACCTGAAAGTTTGTGGTAACTGCAGTGCCTGCACTTCTAAAGAATGGAGAAGCCTACATAGTGCAGGGTAGAAGGAAGTACTGTGGTTGGATGAGATACAATAACGCCTCCTAGGATGTTCCTCCCTGATAGGCTGCAATTGGTAGAGCCCAAACTTCCCAGGCAGAACACTATTTAGCATTTTAAAAGCTGATTTGTAAATGTTAAGCTATTTTGTGGATTGATTCTTGGTAATAACAACACTGGCAGCAGGATCAGGAACTCCTTCCTACCTTGCTACAAAATGCTGTGATGCTGCAGCAGCCAAATCCTTTTTAATGTAGCCTTTTAATCCATTTACTGATATTATTGGAAATGTTTTACCAAATTACAAAGACACAGACTGCAAAAGACACAACAACAAAAATGAATTAACTATAGAATTAATGTAACAGGGTAAGACTGAGATCCAAAAAGAAAGAAGAATCTATAAAGAAATGCACAGCAATAAATTCAGAAGAAAAAATGCTGAACTAATCAAACAGCATTTTTGAAAAAAGAAAAATACAACCTTTATACTCAGACCCACAAAGCTCTCTCCAAAATATGTTTTTGGACACATTTTCCCAGACACATTTCTTCCCCCACCTCCCAAACAGGAGAAATCAGCTCTGCCATCCACATGAAGTATTTTAAATGGTCAGATTTTCAAAAGCAGAGCACTAACAGGATCCCATCCAAGTTAACAGAGAAACACCAAGTATTGCTTTGGCCCGTGGCACTGACTCAAATGTTAGACTCCAACCATTTGAAGTTTTATTTCAAGCTCTCTATGATTATTTATAAGAGCATGGACATAAGGCTACCCACAACCATTTTCAAAGACTTATCCCTTTTACTCTCAAAATAGCTTTTGATGTCTTTTAAAGCTCTGGCTCAAGGCTCCCAAGGGAATAACACTTGCAGTAGGGCCAACCATCCTTTGCCATTTCCATTAGAATAAAATGATTCATGATTCAGATTGTATAATGACATGAATTAAGGGATTTTTGCATGCAGGCAAATCATGAAGAAAGCAATGGGCCTTAAAAAACAGAATCAAGTTATTAATGACATGGAGTTGCAACCAAAATGCTGAATTTCCCTTAGTACTTGTTTGTTTCCATATCTAATTTTTCTTAGTGACACACAAAGGCTCATGGGCATCTCTAAGCTCCAGAGCCAGTGAGATAAAGTTGGCAGCATAAGACCATTTAGGAGTGAAATGACTTTAAAAGTCAACTAATACAGGCAGTAAGCTTGCAGAAGGCCTTTGTAAAGGATGAAGGAGGAGAAATAAGGTTTTATGGAAGGGAGGGGATGGAAGTTTCATAGTTTCATAGTTTCTAGGGTCGGAAGGGA
>NW_017728992.1:31603839-31604509 GCF_001723915.1 Gavialis gangeticus
TCAATGATGACTCCAAGATCCTTTTCTGCCTCCGTGCTGGTGATAAGGTCTGAGCGAAATCAGAGGCATAACTGCAACCTGGCAGCCCAAACACTGCACTGACAGCAGTGCTGGCTGCCATTTTGGCACCCTCTCTAAGTGGATGCCTGGGGCACCAGACTCAAGTGCCCACCTTTTGTTCACTGCAGAGGAAAAATAGGGCTGCAGAAGCGGTACTGAATGAGGCTAAAAGGCATTAAATTATTGTAGCAGAATTTAAAAAATGGACCCACCTGAAAGAATGGGAAGGGCTGCCCGGCAGAGAGACAGAGTTTGTTCCAGTGGAGACACTGTAGGCTCTGAGGGCAAGTGAAGTTGTTTGGAGGCAGCCCTGTTGGAAATGGGAGGGGTGACGTAACCCCAGGAAAGTTTTAAAAGAGAGCCATTAGCAAAACCCCAGGAAGGGCTCTGGGCTGGGATTGGCTCAGAGCCTTGGATAAAAGGGGGGAGCAGTTTTCCCGCGGGAGGGAACAACAGACGGGGGTGGTGGTGGAGGGACAGGCTGGAAACTGGAGACAGAGTCTCAACACAGCGGTTCCTCAAACAGCCCCTAGGAGTGCCCTGTGGAGCAGCAGAAAAGGCTGCCATGGGAGAGAGATAGTATCCAGTTCTTCTCTCCAACCCAGAAGCC
>NW_017728992.1:31609509-31617624 GCF_001723915.1 Gavialis gangeticus
CCTGGGGCACCAGACTCAAGTGCCCACCTTTTGTTCACTGCAGAGGAAAAATAGGGCTGCAGAAGCGGTACTGAATGAGGCTAAAAGGCATTAAATTATTGTAGCAGAATTTAAAAAATGGACCCACCTGAAAGAATGGGAAGGGCTGCCCGGCAGAGAGACAGAGTTTGTTCCAGTGGAGACACTGTAGGCTCTGAGGGCAAGTGAAGTTGTTTGGAGGCAGCCCTGTTGGAAATGGGAGGGGTGACGTAACCCCAGGAAAGTTTTAAAAGAGAGCCATTAGCAAAACCCCAGGAAGGGCTCTGGGCTGGGATTGGCTCAGAGCCTTGGATAAAAGGGGGGAGCAGTTTTCCCGCGGGAGGGAACAACAGACGGGGGTGGTGGTGGAGGGACAGGCTGGAAACTGGAGACAGAGTCTCAACACAGCGGTTCCTCAAACAGCCCCTAGGAGTGCCCTGTGGAGCAGCAGAAAAGGCTGCCATGGGAGAGAGATAGTATCCAGTTCTTCTCTCCAACCCAGAAGCCTGCAGAGGCAGGATCAGAGAGGGGCTGATTGTGTGGAGACTCCAAGCCAGGAAAGACCTGCCTGCAGCCTGGTGACCAGCTGGGTGAGCACAGCAGAGCTGGGGCGGGGAGGGAGAGGGGGTGACTGCTGAAGTCTGCCCTGTTTTCCTTAATGGGTGAGGGGCTCCAGGGGCAGGAAGAGCCCAGGGAGGGGCTGTGTTTGCCAGGCTGTGAGGCTGTGCAGGACAAGAGAGTTGCTACAGCCTGCAGCTCAGACACTGCTCCCTGCTGAGCCGGGGTAGGGTGTCAAAAGCAGGGGAAGGCTGTCTTACAGGGACTGCAGAGGAGGAACCGCTGCCTGATGCCCAGAGACCCTTGCTGCTGGAGACCCCAGGAGCATGGAGATGGACACCAGCACCAGGGAGAGTCCACAGACCATGTGCAGGGACACAGACAGTTCCTGAGACACCCTGCCAGGGGCAATGCACACAGGATCCACAATACACCGTGTGGAAGTGAGAGACTGTGTAAATAAGTTATTGAGGGTTTATTAGTTTGTATATCAATGTGTTTATGTAATATGTATTTGTTATGTTGTAAATAATTAAATCTTGTAAACATTTTGAGAATTGTCTGTGAGGGTGCTTGATTGTAAGGGGAGGCTCTCCGCCTGGGGGCACTGCAGCAGCTTCCCAGGGGGTCTGGGCAGGGCTACTGGCTACCGGGTACCCCAGGATCCCACTATTTAAGTGAGGGTGCGTGTTGTGTCGCACCCAGGGTTATATTATGTTTTAAAGATATAAATATCACCCCACTCCTATAATTTAGGGACCTAAACACTGCATTTTTCATGTGCCTGTTTCCATATTGCTTAACATTTTCAATCTTGGGGAGAAAAGCCCAGCTGTGATGGTATGGGAGAGGAACAGAGGAAGCACAGTCCTATCAACAGTGATCCTATTAGAAAATTCAGTGGAAAAGTAACAAAAAAACCCTATAAATCTGAGGACTTTATAGTGGCAGGAAAAAACGAGAGGAAAAGAGTGACACACTTTAAAAATATTTCACAGTGTAAATGACACAGTTCCCTCAAGCAGCTGGAAGTTTTCAAAAACAAATGATACTTAAAACTCAAAAAATCATATTGTTCTGGACCATTCAAAACAAGACTGCATGGGGATGAAAACATAAAATAATTCTATGCAACTGAAGGCTGAACTTGTAAAAGCCTAAGTTTAGGCTTTTAAACTCCATATACAGATATCTGAATAAGTGGACAATTTTTGGAAGTGCTGAGCAACTCCCAATGAAGTCGTGTGTGATTGAATTAAACAGGTACCACTGATTGTTCAGTATTTTTGAAAATGAGTCCACCTACTTTGGTGTCCAGAGAATTAAGAGATTAATTCTAGAGATTACTTTATAAATCTTGGTAAACCTTGGCCTTGGAGTCATTAAAACTCCACTTGCTCCGTGGAAGAAATGTAGCATGTAGCATGAGTGCTAGTGAATAATACTGAGTTCCTGCAACGCACACCCTTAAATCAAGCAGGGTAAGAAGTTGTTTTGGAGTCCAGAAGTGAAATGCATGAGATAAGTAACCCATTTCCCCCATAAATTTCTTGTGTATTAAGTCAAGTTTCACCTGCAGTTCTAGAAAGAAGGAAAAAAATAATTTCTTAATAGCAAACAAATTGCCATCAGATTCAGGCTTCTGTCTCTTTTTCTTTTTTCTTCACAGAAAAAGCTCTTACTAAATGTTCTTTCAATAAGAAGGAACTCATGTTAAGTCAACTTTAAAACTATTTTTCTTGCTCCTTTCCCAAAAGGCACATGCCATTGTTAATTGAGAGAAGCTTTTAAAAAAGCTGACACCCTTTATCCCTGAACAAAGATTACATGCACAGTAAGTTGTAATCCTTGGCTTTGCAATATTGCTTTACGAGGTTAAGAAGATGAATGTTCATTGCTTTTAATCCTCACCATGATTTACGAGGCTCTGGGTATCCTTTCCCCAGAGCATCTACAACTGTGTGGTTGTTTTGCCTGCTGTTTAAATTACAGAGACATCTGCAAAATAAATTATGGATTGTTGTCCTAACACCAAGCCGACTTCATCTCTCCTGTAGTATTCCTTTGATTATAACAAAGGGATTTTACATTTTTGCTTGTTTATTTACTCCGGTTGTTTTTGCCAGAGTGGTTGATATTACGATGACCTGGATTATTGTCTGTGTCATACTAACTTTCAGATGACATGACTTGTGAGTCCAGCTGTAAAAGCCTGGGGGAGAAAAGAACAACTGTAATCCCTTTTTCCGGGTGTGTACATGCATGTGTTTGTGTATTTTTACTTCTTAAGCAATTTGAAATCCATACTGAGAATTTTGTAGCTAAAGAGCAGCACTTGAACATGCTGCAACTAAGAGTACTTAACAGCATTCTGTTGCCCTGAGTGATCTCTTTACCATTATACTCTCACAAACACACGTTCCCACCTCAGCTTATACGCACATATTAGAGGTTTGTTATATTTACATTAATATATTTTTCACATATGTGAACTTGTACCAAAAGCTGAATTCATTAAGGCATAGGGTGCTTTACGTGCAAAAGGCAACCGTGTTCCCTTTTGCCCCCTCCCCCAGCCCCCCATTAATTCCTGCGCTTGCTATCATTTGTGGATCATCATTCTTGATGACGAGCATGTTGTCAAGCCCTGAAAAAAACAGAACTAGCTGCAGTCTAGTGCCACATTACCAGACAACATTCTCCAAAACAAGCCACTTGTAATTCCAACTCTAAAGCAATGGTAAAAACAACACGGAAACGCATTTGAACATAGTAATGTATTATGTTTTCAGTGGTTTTCAAGCTATGTCCCATAGAACCCTGGAGTTCCACAATGAGACTGGGGGTGATAGTAGAGCAGGCTGGGAGGCAGTGTACCACCATTGCTAGGCCAAGTTGCCTGGCTCCATTGTCAGTCTTTAGAATAGGGGAAGGGGCTCCACAGCAGAAGAAATGAAATGACAGGGTTCCATGACTTTAGGAAGTTTGAAAACCATCTCAGACTTCCTTATTAGACAGGAAAGCTGTTTTCAACAAATGGTAGCGCACATTTCTTCACCACAGCTCACAATCAATCTAATCAAGATACTCCTGGTAGTCAAATCAGAGAACTTTAAATTAAGCATCAGGCCAGAATCAACAAGACTTTCTTCATACTATTTTCTTATTCAACTTGGATAGCACAACATTGTTCAGTGAGGGGAGGTGGGAGGCATGCAGTAGCAACATTTGACAATTGCATTGCTTAGTTCATCTCAAAACAGAGACATCTGAATTGAAACACTTCCAATGTTTTTTTATTAGAATTTGGTGGTTTAAAGTCATTACTAAAATTAAAAATGTATATACATCTGCCATGCCATGCTCTTGGAATACTTAGTAATATGTAGCTAGTTTAGTAGCAGAATCTAATTTTTGTTTGACACCATCAACCTCATAGATGCTTTAGATAGATTGGAAAGTTAAGGCTGAATGACAACTGCAAAAGTAAACACAGAATAGTTTTATACAAAATGGAATTTGGTCAGGACAACATGACAAATATCTTACTGTAAAGATGATTTTTACAGAATCCTTAATGACCAGCACTTGCCTGGACCTTAAAAGTGCATCCCATCCAAACAACAGTACATTCAGTATTATGTTATCCCCTGCCACTCTGATGGGACATTGCTGTAGTACTAATTCAGCAGAAAGACAGACATCTATGGACTCCTATAAGTAGTTCATTTTGTGTCTAATGATGCAGAAAGAGTCCTTGAAAGTATCCCTCCAAATGCTGACTGATCTGGGCCAAAAAACCTCAACTGCTTAGAAAACAACACAACACAAGGTAGTATGACCTCAAATATGCCATATTTATTCAAAGACTTGCACTGTTTTCCTTCCCACTCCAGAAAGCATTGCTCCAAAACAACTAACTAATATAAAATGATTGCCATCTCCTTGGGTTATAGCTGCAGATTCCAACTCATTTTGACTCCTGCCTCAGAGTGCTCTAAAATTGCCATCAAACACATGACAATGCTGTGCTTATAATGGTTGTCTTTGTCTGATGTGAACTTTAAATAAGTTTGGATGAAACATTATCAATAGCTTCTGTTCCCCAGCATTAGATGCCTGCCATCAATATTGGAAAAGCATCTTGGAATGGATTCTGTGAGCAACAATTGAAGTAGACAGTAGCATATTAATATTAATAAACATGAGGGAGGCTGTGACATTGTCTTTTTTCCCTCTCTGAAAGAGCTTCTGCTGAGGTATGCCTTTGAAATGAGACATATCCCATTCGACAAAAGTAATACCCTGTAATTACGAGAAAAAAGTATCATAAAAGTGGAACTCAAAAAGAGAAAATGAGTTTCTGTCCTTTAAGAGGCACAGACCAGACTGTAAAAGGACTTTCATTTCCTCCAATCTGCATGTAAATTGAAATAGTCTGAAAGGCATAACATACAGTACAGGCATCTGTAAATATAGTTCCTTCTATAGAACTGGTCACTTGTACACGCCTTTGAACTGAATCAAGTATTGCTGTTGAGATGTGCACCAAACGTGCTCCATTTTTTCACAAGTCTTTTATGTCAGTTTCATGGGCCTATAACTGGTATGCATTTTATTCAAAATACACTTAAACTATTAAATAAAAAAATTTACCCTAAAAGCAAAATTGATTTTTTAAAAGTACGAGATGACTTGATTTAGTGCAGATTTTCAGCAGCTGAGAAGATCTATATATAGAAAGAAGGAAGGAAAGAAGGAAAGAAAGAAGGAAAAAAAGAAAGCAAACAAACTCTACCTCTTAGTATACTGCCATATCATCCAAAATGTCGAGGAAGTGCACTTCACTGCTTAGCTCCTTTCCCCAAGTCATCAACCAGTTGGGTCACAAGTGTCTGTCAAAGCAAGTATCCAAGAATAAAATGTTCATTATAATCAGTTTTTGCATATTATGAGTTTAGTATATTCAAAATGTAGGGAGTGTCTCAACATAAAAAAATAATGGCACAAAGAATCTTTTCTTTATGCACATTTTACATTAAGTATAAAGGGGAGTGGCTCCTTTAAGCAAGTCCCCAACTGAAAAGGTATGCAGTGGAACGAAACTGTCATGTTCCTAACAAGCTGCTTAAAAACCTGTGGGACTTTTATTGCCAATGGGCATGACTGAAGTGCATCAGGCTAAGAAGTCTGTGATAATTTGGATATACTGTTGTGGCTGGATTTCCTTCCTATCATTCATCACAGCATGAAAACAAACATACAAAGATTTCTCTTCTGAGGAGATAGCATTGTGATGACTTGAGTTAATGGTGTGGTTAGTATGAAATGTTGTGTTACGTTCTGATTGTTCTACAGTTCAACTGTGCACTCAACATCATAGGTTAGACCAGAATCATAAACTGATTTACCAAGTGCTGAACTAAAGGTATATTTAAACAATCATGTAAAAGAGGTAAGTAGCATAGCAAGACTGAGTACCTGGATGAGTGAACAAATAAATGAATGAATAAATAGGACACAAGTGAAATAAACGTGATAAATTTTCAAGAGTATTGTTATTCATTATCACGGTACCAATTGATCATGTGCTTGTTACTATAAAAATAGTATTTTTTTTTTTATTTTGTATATCAACCAAAGAAAAATAACAAATCCTGGTGAATGCAGGAGGAGCTACCAGAGACATTTTTCTATAATGTTGTTAGTGATAGTCATTGAAACACAGTGCAGTTGGCTAATTCTGCATAGCCAAAGCTCAACACAAGAAAAAGAAAGCTCTTAAAAGAGAAGGCCGAAGTGTACAATAGAATAGTGACTATAACTAAACAGTAAAATCATTTTCTCTTCCCCTCTGTCCACTACTCAACTCCTGGCTCTGGATGCCAAGCAACATGAACCACAGCAGGCCTCCTGAACTTGATAGGGACAAGCCAGCCTGCAGGCTTTATGGAAACCACTGGCTAAGCTGGGCTAGGCACTGAAGGCAAGTTCCACCAAAGAGCAGGACTCATGTGCCCATTGGTGTTGCCCTTCAGAGGGCACAGAAGCAGGTATGGGGAAGGTTTATTATATTTCTAGTTATAATTGATTAAACAGAATAATGTGTTTCTTTTCAAGAAGGAGAGGAGTGGGTTTTATAGATAACTACAAAAAAGGAAGGTACAACATGGGAGGGACATTAAGGGAATAGGAAGGAGTGTAAGGCAAAGGAGTGGGAGTGGGTAGAGAAGGGAGGGAATATGATAAGGACATGTTTATCCTTTATGAAGGTAGTGAATGAGTGTTGGGGTTGGGCAGGGAGATTCTGTCTTAAGCGAAGGTGGAGAAGCTGGAGTGGGTGGGGTAGGGTAGATTGTTTTTGAGTTTTAGGGGGTGAGTTTGTTTCACTATGCTATGGTATTACTTTGTTCTGTTTTTAAGTTACCTCGTATTTTAAATGCCAGCTATATTTTGCAGAGGTGCATATATTCTATTTTCTCACGTCTTATTTGTTTTGGGTAAGTGCCTTGTTCTGGAAAAGCAAAATGTAGAAAAAGAAAGGTTTTTCCAGAATTATGACTGACTGTGTGACAATAGAGTAAGCTCTCCTGGAAACAGCAAGTGTCCAGGGAGCCTGGCATTCCAAGACACAATCTCAGTGAAGCAATGAGAGCTTCCTGGTGTGACAGTACAGCAGCAAGGATAGGCCACAAATCTTTGCAAGGACAGTAGTATAACTGTTACTTCTTTCCTATTAATAGCTCCTCTATAGGTTCCTGTTAATAGTACATATTGTTTCCATACTACAGACCTCATCAAAATATAAGACTACATGCAGTTACTGCAGTTACTGATTCAGGCACAAGCTACAGTGCTCAGTCAAGCTATAGGTATGAGAGGGTTAACAAAAGATTCTGCCCCTTCTACCAGAAACAAGCACCATCCATCTTAGCAGCCATTAGAGCTAGGGACAGAAGTTACACAAACTGGTTTAAGTGATCAGAAACTGGTTTAAACCTGTGACAGAACAGATGTTCAGTGCATATAAACCATTTTCAAAATGGCTGAAATTGGTTTAAGATAAACCTGGTTGAATGTAGTATCAGATTTAACTGATTTGGGTCAAACTGGTTTATGAAACTTCTGTCCTAGACCCCTTCCTAGTTTAAGTTAAATCAGAGTCCCCCAGCACGTTTTCCAGCCCTAGACTGGGCTGTGCTGTCTGCTCCAGAGAGCAGAACTGGCCCTGCCCCTCTGCTTCCTAGCTGGAGCAGTGAGTACTGGCTGAGAAAGGAGTGGGAGGGGAAACCCTGACTGGGGATGCAGCCCAGTGTGCGGGGAGGGGGAGGGAAGAGGTGGGGAACTGCCCCCCTTGACAAACCCTGGGTGGGGTCTGGGGCCAGTGAGCAGGGGAAGAGGTTTTTAACCCCCCTCCAACTTACTGCTGGCTGCAACTGTGGACAACAAATCCCAGAGGCACCTGGAAGCAGGAAGAGGAAGTGATGAGCAACCCTGCAGAGTCCTGAAGTTGTATGTCTGGACTACAAACCCAGAGAC
>NW_017728992.1:31622624-31647391 GCF_001723915.1 Gavialis gangeticus
GGGGGGGGGGGCAGCAGGAAGAGGAAGTGAACACAGTCAGACAGCCATGCTCTAGTGCCCCCTGGCTTCTGGCCTAAGCCACTGCAGGGATGTGGCTGCATTTCCTGAATCAAAGGTAAATGTCTGTTTACTTCTGTTTCAATTTAATCTGTGCAACTTACACTAAGGCTGAAAGACTGAATTGATTCAGCTTCGGGCTTTTTTACTGTCTCTACCTAGCCATTAGCACAGTGCCTGGTTGCTTCTGTTTTTCGGTTGTATTTCAGTGACAAAAAATCAACTTCCTTGTTAAAGACTTACCCATTTTGAAAGACTGATTGGGGGTGGGGATGTATAAGTGGTATGCAAGTAAAAACAGTGACTCAAAAAAGTAAATAAATAAGGGAGGGACTGGGACCTCTTCAGCCTCCACAAGAGAAGGCTGGGAGGTGATCTTGTGGCCACCTATAAATTCATTAGGGGGACATAGCAAGGGATCAGAGATCACCAGGGCGCCTCTTGGGGTAGCAAGAAACAATAGTCACAAACTGACAGAGAGCAGATTTAGGCTAGGTATCAGGAAAAATGTCTTCATGGTAAAGATGGCCAAAATTTGGAATGGGCTTCCAAGGGAGATGGTGCTCTCCCCTATCTTGGGGGTCTTTAAGAGAAGGCTGGATAGGCACTCATTCCTGCCTGGGCAGGGGGTTGGACTTGATGATCTGTTGAGGTCTCTTCTGACCCTAGCATCTATGAATCTATGAAAATAACTTACCTGACCCAATAATTATCAGATCACCAAAATATCTTCATTTTAAAATATGCATGTTTTGTGAAGGGTGGCATTACAACTGAATACTAATTATGCATGCATAATAGCAAGGCCCATCTTGCACTTGGGCTCCATTCTTATTGACTTCACCACCTGCCTCAGTGGCAAAATTGGCCAGCAATGTACCCAGGGCAGAGCAGTGGCCAGGGGTTTGCTGTTATGAAGGGTGGGTCATGTCACAACCTTTTTTGCCACCAACATAACAATAAATAGCCATTTAAACACTGATTGTTGAGGTCAAAAAGGAAGCGAGGTCTCTCCTCTTGCCTAGCTCCAAACCTCTAGCTGCTCCTCTATACTCTGTGCCTCTTCTACTGCCAGAGCCACAGCTGCTGCAGGGAAGGAGCAGAGTTCAGGGGTGTAGGAGGTGGGATAAAGCACCTCCTTATCTTCACTTGTCTTCCCCCTCCGCCACCCTTAGGTTGTGCCCAGATGTCATGTCCTATTCACCCACCCATCATTTTGCTTATGACTTGACTGATGATTGGTCAGTCTCAACTCTGCAGGAATTACTGAATGAAATCCTAAGGCCTCAACTATACAGGAGATAAAATTTGATCACTGCAATCCTTGTGCACTTAAATTTCAAATTTACAGTGAAAAATATTTTAGGAGATTCAAATCCTGCACACCATATTTATGAGACCTTCTGTTCACTTCTGCTTACTTCAGTGGTAAAATAGTAAGCAGTGGTAAAGTGGTAAAGCAGGAAAGATTTGCAGCTGAGGTTTTTATTCCAGAGAAAGAAGAGCAAAAGCACAATTTTGTGTTTTCCTGTTGACAATATACAGGTGTTCATGAATCTGTTTAGGAGAAAACAAAGGCCCCAAAAGAAAGAAAGAAAATAAAAAAAAACAAAACAAAAACACATACACAACAAAACAAACAAGCCCAGAAGCTTTTGTGCATCTCAGAAACTGCTACCTGATAGAAAGCTGAACAAAAAACATCTTTGATCTGCCTACTGTAGCTGTGCTTTTGCTGACTTTCTATCTGATCTGCTGCTACAGATGTATATAGGCACAAAAAGGGAATTATTTCACTTCCACCTTCCATCAGCAGTCAAAAGTCATCAGACGTTATCCTGGCAAATATATATCTTAATATTATAAACCACTCTTTCTAATCAATGTCAGCATTGTGTGTTATTGATCTGGGCTTTATATTGGCAGCATTAACCTCATGGATCAATAATTCTTGATATCAGTTAAAAACAGAAGTCAGGATATTCTATTTAGGATCACACATATTGCACTGGTTTTAGGAGATACGGAAGAAAAATAATGTGTGTAGTAGATAAATTAATAGTACAAAAGCCTGGAAAAATCTAGAGCTTTAGGTTTTAACTTTGTTTTAAATAGTTTTAATACATACTGGATGGCCTTGTTTACTGCTTAATACCTTCTACTGAAAAGAATGGGAATGGAATAAGAGAGTAAACTGAGTGGTATTGCCATCTAAGGTCTTGATTGGTATGGTGTTACAGGGAACAGGTCTTGGTTTAATTGTTTTAATTTGACTTAATTTAAAAAATATTTTCTCCCATTATTTAGTTTGCCTAGCTGAAGTAAAACTAGGGCACTGATATATTACTAACTAGAAAACAGTATAATACAGTGTTTTGTTTAAACACATACTCTAGAAAGACTGTGATTTGGAACTCTACATTTGAACACAGAAAAATAATCATGTATTCATTCGAACTGCACATTTGAACACAGAAAAATATTTATGTTCACAAGAAAGTTTTTGAAATATATTTACAAAACAAAGTTAATACTATCACAAGAGAAGGCTTAGAGGTGATCTTGTGGCTGCCTACAAATTCTTTAGGGAGACACAGCAAGGGATCGGAGATGCTCTATTCACCAGGGCACCTCTTGGGGTAGCAAGGAACAACGGTCACAAACTGACTGAGCAGATTTAGGCTAGATATCAGGAAAAACTTCTTCATGGTATCACAGTTGTTATCATTCATGAAACTGTAAGAGAAATCAAATGATACAGAACCTGTATGCATACCTGGTAAAATACTGATATTTGAACTAATAATATTTTTCAAAACAAGACAATTAATGAATGGTCATCTAATTCATACTATATTAAGTTACAATTCTCTATCCTCTCTTTTTTCCATGATGCACCTGAAATTCAATTCAATCTTGAAGTTCTCTCTTGCAGAGAAGAAAGGGAGCTGGATTACATATTCAGGACATACACCATGTAAAAAATAAATGGCTTGCAATTTGTGCTCAGTCAAGACGGAGACCTCAAATACACCTGCCACTCTCAACTCTAAATTTCAGGATAGATTGGAGTTTGAATGAAGGAAACCCAAATGATGGAGAAAAAATATTCTCACAAAATTTCACTTTAGAATGGTGGAAATCTCATTAGTGCACATACTTGTGCATACCTGCCAGCAACTTCAGAGATCCTTGATAATATCCTGGCACTCTTGGTAGCTATCTGCTCCTCAATCTCTGTTGCTTCCTCCATTCTAGAGAAAGAGCTGCTGTGCTCCAGTGCTCCCTCATGAACTGCCACAACACAAACCACTACAAAGCCAATTCCTGAATACAAGCAGATTGCCGGGTATTTGGGGAAGGGAATAGAAAATGCTATATGTTCCAGACACTCAGGCTATATACTAGGGCTGTGTGAAGCTTCAGTAGCTGATTCAATTTGGAGGAGATTCAGCCTGATTCAGTGGCCAAATCTCCAAATCCAAACTAAACCAGGAGACCTATTAATTTCTCTGAATTGAATCATAATCTTTTGATTCGATTTGGAGAGATTCAACAATTTGGCCATAGACACAGCTTTATGTTTTTTTCTACATACCTCAAAGGTACCAGACATGGCTCATGAAGGTTGAAATGGTGGGGTGGATGGAGCCTCTCACGGGAGCACGGGGGGTCCCCCACATGCTCAGTGACAGACCTGGAAGTGGACCGGAAGTATTTCCAGTCCACTTCTGGGTCTGCCATGGAGCATGCGGTGGACTCCCCCCCCTCCCAGTTCAGAGACTGGTGCCTCCCGAGTCTGGTGGGGAGCCCCCAGGATCCCCCCCCCCCAATGACTGATCACTGAGAAGAAGGAATTGAATCTTCAGATTCAGATTTGACCAAATTCATTTGAAACAGTGATCTGAATCAGCAAATCGAATCACTGTCCCCTGAATTGGGCCGAATCTGAATCCAAATCGAATACTTCCTGCTTCGCACACCCCTACTAAAAACACCTATATTTAGTAGGGGTATAAGAAGTCTGTGGAGGAAGTGCTTGAGCTTTACTTCAAGCACCACTGTTTAGGTTAGGAGGAAGCAGAACACACATTAACTCAAACACAGCAGGTGGGGGGTGCTCTCACATGCCTCCCAGCATGCCCCTTGGGCTCCAAGGACTGCTGAAGACTCCTAAGTAGAGTTGAACAGCTGAGATAATGCTGACTGGCTGGCAAGGACACCACAGCTGCCCATCTGGACCTGATGCAGTAGCGCATCATGGCCATGAGCCATCAGGTGGCTATACCACACATGTCCACCCAGGATACCCTGCAGCTGCCATATGTGTGCATGCACGTGTCCTGGATGCCTGTATTTCACCCCTAGCTAATAATGGTGGCCCTGGCCCTGCACTACAGCAGGCTGTCTGGATCCATAAAGCCCTGGCCAAGTAGCTCCTCATCTGTGTAGACCAGAAGCCTTTTTTGAATGAGAAGGGCCACAGGGCTTTGAGTGTCCATGCCCTAGCACTGGGCCAATGGGTTTCTTGCCACAGGCTTGTCTGGCCCTGCATCACAGGCAATCCTGCCCACACCCAGGCTCCCCGGGCACTGTCTCCCTTCCCAACCACACCAAGAGCACACACTGGGGTGCATGGGAATGTGGCATGAGGAAGAGACATGCCTTGTTTTCATCAAAAGTTAAAGCTGCCAAACTATTAGTGTTTATTAAACAAAAACTGCAATGTTGCCCACTCCAGAACTTGGAATCTTCTTCTCAGTTAACTTTGAAAGAGTGGGGAAAGCCTCTGCCTGCACCAGGTGGTTATGATGTTGAGGGGGGGAGGAGGATGGCCAGCTGTGAGGGTTCAACTTAACAAACAAAACCAGGAGCAGGGGAAATGCCACACACTAAACTGCTGTTCTTCAATTTAATTAAATATTGCAGCTGCCAATTTTTTCTTGTTGCATAATAAAGAAAAACTGTGGAATGTTGCCCACTCCAGAAATTGGACCAGAGCCCAGAAGGCTGCCTATATTTGCAGACACTGCACTGCACCCCAACAGCAGAACCTGGGCATATAGAGTCCTGGCTGGGTGATCTGGTGGGCCACCCCTGGCCCTCACTCCCCCGCATTCTCTTCGGGCCCTGTGTCTATGGTGAGGACTGCCGGTTGCCCAGGGTAGTGACTTGGCTCTGGAAGGTGGGCTGAGTCAGTGCCAGTCCTGGCTTCAGTCTCAGACAGCCTGATCTGCCTCCCCTCCTGCACTGCTGCTCCCTGGAGCCGGCCCCTTCCTGGTTCCTCAGACCATGGGTCAGTGGCTCCCATGCACCATATGTCTGGCCCCAGGCTAACCTCCCCCTCCTCCTGCACCAGTAACTCCCAATCAATCCATGGGGTGGAGTATTCCCTCTCAGGTGTCATCTAGTCCCCCCCCAAGAATTTTGGGCAAGTCATCCTAGGGAGGAATCCCTGGAGTGGGATTGGGCAGCAGCCCGCCCTACTACTCTGGGCCAGGAGGGCAATGGTCTCCCCATGGTAGGTAGTGCTGATGCTACTCAGGAGTGTCAGAGCTAGATTCCAAGCAGTCTTAGTGGATCAACTTCTTGTCCTGGTACTGTGAGTCTCTCAGTTCCATAGCAGTACATGTGGCCTTGCTCCAATAATGACTGGCGATCCATAAACATTGTTCTTGGATCTTTGTAGCAGGTTCCTGGGCCTGGATGGCTATTTCAAGCACTATGTCACTATGGGTGCAAGCAGTCACCAACCTGTTCATTCTAACACCCTACATTGAGGGTCCTCTTTGGTCTTCATGTTGCTGATGTTACCTACACACATGCCTCCGGCCCTCTGCAGGTGTTTGGGCAGCCATCCTGAATCCAGCATCTTGGGCTCCATGACTGAACTGCCGCACATAAATATGGAGCCTACAAACAAGGGAGACACTGAGGGACCTCTGGTGAGTCCCCTGTCCAGACTTTTTCCACTGCCCAGGGCTAGAAGCTACACAGCTCCTTATGACCTGGCACTGACCACAGAACAGAACACCCATGTTCTGCCTTCCAGCTTCAAAAACCTGTATGCCTGGGTTCCATCTTCCTGCTGTGGGAGCCACACAGACTAGGAAACCCAAGCTTCAGGGCCTAGACAGATATGCCTTCTCCAATTGTCTGGGAGGAGAAAGAAGGAAGGAGTGGGTGGGGGGTTTGCTAGGTAGAATTTCCATTTCTTGCTGTGCCTTACCTGCAGAGGTGGTCATTTATAGCTGATCTGCCAAATGGCACCTGGAAAATTGCCAGCAAAAATGCAAAGTTTTGACTGCTGGTCACATATCAGCTGTGAAGCTCGGATAAAACTTTCAGTGTATATTGGGGTCTGTTTGAGTAAGGGTTTGTATCAGATGGATCTGGGTAAACACACTGGAAAGCACTCTCTTAGGAAAGCAATGCGACCTTGAGGTATGGTCATTTGTCAATTACACAGATCTATGGCCCCACTCAACGTAACACAGTTATAAGCTCCCAAACAAGTGTAGGGGGGGGGGACTGAACCTGACACTGTACCTTCATACCAGGTCAGTAGCACGTGTGCATGTGTGCGTGTGTGTGTGTGTATGTGTGTGTGCATGTGGCGGGGGGTTCTTTAAAATGAATCAGTAAATCCATATCATCAGTCTTCCTTGTGGACAATCATTGAGCCAAGAGCATGGTGAATATCAGAATAGCCAACTATATCTTTCCCCATAAACATACCCCAACTTACCAAGGAGTCACATTAGAACATTCCCTCACCTATAAACATTACATTCAGAAAGTTAGCTGTAATGTCTCTGCATGGGTATCTGCCTTAAGACATTTAGCCACCACAACATGGGGTGCCAACTTCAAAGTGCTCAGAACTACCACACTTGCAATGCTATATGCCTCAGCAGATTACTGTGCTCCTGTATGGTTCAAAAGTTTCATAGATTTCATAGACATTTGTGCTGGAAGGGACCGCAGAGAATCACAGAGTCCAGCCCCCTGCCCCAGAGGCTGGAAGTTAGCAGGGATCATAGGATCCCAGCAAGATAAGCATCTAAATGCGTCTTGAAAGTGCTCAAAGTGGGTGCTTGAACTGCCTCCAGTGGCAGTCTATTCCAAACCTTGCAGGTTCGGACAGTGAAGAAGTTCTTTCTTATATCCAGCCTGAATCAGTCATGGAAGAGTTTGTGACCATTCGATCTTGTCATTCCTTGGGGCACTCTGGTGAACAGACATTCCCCCAGATCCTGGTGGTCACCCCTGATACACTTATAGGTGGCCATCAGACCACCCCTGAGCCTGCGCATTTCCAGGATGAAGAGCCCCATGTCTCTCAGACTTTCATCATAAGGTCTGTTTTCCTGACCTCTGATCATGTGCGTGGCCCTCCACTGCACCCCCTCAAGCTTCTCCACATCCTTTTTGAATTGTGGAGCCCAAAACTGGATGCAGTACTCCAGCTGTGGTCTCACCAAGGCTGAGTACAATAGGAGAATGATGTCCTGGGATTTGCTTGAGAAGTATCTATAGATGCAAGCCAGCATTTTGCTCTCTTTACTAGCCGCAGCATCACATTGCAGGCTCATGTTCATCTTGTGGTCAATCATGACCTCCAAGTCTCTTTCATCTGTAGTGCTAACCAGCGTAGCACTGTCAAGCCTACAAGCATGCTGCAGCTTTTTCCACCCAAGGTATAGAACCTTGCATTTTTCAGTGTTGAACACCATCAGGTTCTCATCCACCCATTTCCTGAGCCCATCAAGATCCATCTGGATCATTCTCCTGTCCTCAGGTGTGGATGCTTTACCCCAGAGTTTGGTGTCATTGGCAAACTTGGCCAGTCTGCTTCTGACACCAACTTCCATATCATTGATAAAGATGTTAAATAGTATAGGCCCTAGGACAGAGCCTTGAGGGACCCCACTGGTCACAGCACACCAAGATGATTGGCACCCGTCAACCACTACCCTCTGGGTCCTACCATGGAGCCAATTCCCCAGCCAGCGGATCATGGCGAGGTCAAGGCCACAGCCTGTTTACCCAAGAAGTGACCATGGGATACCAGATTGAAGCTTTTTTAAAGTCAAGATATACAATGTCGATCTCTTCCCCCTTGTCCAGGTGATAAGTCACCTGGTTATAAAAGGAAATGAGATTGGTCAGGCAAGACATACTCGCAACAAACCCATGCTGGATATCCCTCAGGATATTGCCTTCAGCTAGTCTGATAAGGATGGCCTCTTTGATAATCTTTTCCAAGACCTTCCCCAGGATAGAGGTCAGACTGATGGGCCTGTAGTTTGCTGGATCTACTTTCCTCCCTTTCTTGAAGATGGGCTTGACATTGGCCATCTTTCAATCATCGGGCACTTCACCAGAGCACCAAGTTGTTTTATCAAAAGGCTCAAAACTGTACAAAATAAGACACACCCTAACTGCTCCTCTGATACCAGGTTTCTGGGTCTGTAGGGAGCCTGGCAGGCTGGGTACTATGGCTTTGTATGAATGGAAATGAAGTGATGGTTCACAGTAATCTGGTCTGAAATTTATTCCTGTGTGCAAAGGTCCACTAGAGACAGCCCCAGCACACAGGAACATAAGGGAACACAGTATATTAATTTACATTAAAAAGCCTATCTGAAGCCTCAAAGGTGCTTCAAATATCATTAAATGTATAAGATAAGAAAAAGAGAACAACAAATCCAGCACCACATCGCAAGCATAAAAAAAGTAACCAGCCAGATATCATCTACTGGGCTTTTATTCTACTCAGAGATCCCAAGTGTGCTCTGGACAGCAATGAAATCCCTACTGCTATAGACTTGAAGAGCTATTCATGATTTATTTATTGGGTTATTAACAGATGATAAAACAAAGGGACAATCTAGTTCTCTAGACATCTTTGACATAAACTTAACACACTCTAGACAGGAAAATCACCAGCCTCTCATCCAAAAAGCCCAGAAATAATTAAGTAAAAAATAAGCAATAAATTGCTTCCCCTACGCAAAGTAACCCCTCCCATCATGCTTTTGTCCCTTCAAAAGGACTTTGCAAAAGGTGATCAACACATATGGAAAGCAAGGGAATTTTGTAATTCAAAGTCTCTCAAAGTCTTTCCAGCAGTCATTTCTCACTAACCCAGGGAGCTCCAATTCAAATATCTCTGCACATGGGTCTGCATAGGTGCCAGTATGAATCGAAATAAATGTTCTCTAAGATATGCAACTCCCTGATGGCTACAAAATGGTATTTAGAGGTTTGCCTTTGGGAATTTACCTGTAGATAAAGTAGATATTGCATTAGAACAGTGGTCCAGGGAAGTGGCAATGGTTAATTGATTTTTAAAAGCCTGTTTGTGACAAAGTTGCCTCAAGGTCCACTGTGTCTGACACAGGCAAGCAGAAAGCAGACACACAGGCTAGAAAATTGAATACATTTACCACATTGTCCGGAACAGATAAGGGACTTTGTAGCATTGGTGCCAGGTCAGTGCCCAAGTGCAGAGCCCTAGGGATTTCTGGTTTGGTAAATGGACCAAATTAGGAGGACACCAGAAAAGCCCAAAGTAGGATATATGCATGTGATGGGTTTGTGAAATAAATGAATATGCTGACAGGACAGACCACCAAAAATCAACAATATCCAGAGATGAAAAGTCAAGGAAGGGAAAAGGGTACAAAAACAGGATTTCATAGCAGCAAAGGGTCCTGAAGAGGGGAACCCAAGGCCACCATGGACAGAGGGCACACCACCAGCCTCTCACCCACCCCACTGGGTGCAGGGTCTTGGCCTTCAATCTCCAGGCTGCTGACATCTGACATTCCAGAAAGAACTTTAGAGTAAATTTGTGTACCACATGTACCTTTGCTCTCTGAACCCCAGGACTGGTAGTTATAGAACTGTTTGCATTAGTTTTATCTGCTGTCACTGTATCAGTAAAATTCACCTATTATTGAATAGAGAGGCTGTGGTTGGTCTGAGGATTTGGGTCTGCCTGGAACAAGGTACCTGGGTCATAATTCCAGGGGCAATACTCACAAGCCTTTTAGATTAAGTCTGACACATTAAATGTCTTCCAAGACCCACTGGGTAGGCAGAACAATTTTGGACACACAATTATCATGTAGTCATTGCAGGATAGCCTGGTTAATCAGCAAGCTACTGTCTTCTGCATATTATTGCCCCTCTGTAGAACACTTTGCAATAGACAGTGAATAAAGACACAGATTTGCTGTACTGCACGGAGAAAAGACCTCTGCTACCAGAACCAGACTAGTGACGATACTCACTCTATGTAACACCAGGAACAGGACAAACAGAGACTATTGACTTTGCAGACACACAACAATCTGTATGCTTACAGCATTTCTGTCCAACACTTTACTTTAAATACTATCTTTCTCCCACCTTTCAGGACCCTTCATGGTGCTGTTACTTTCTAACAGTCATACCCTGTTACCTAGGACAGCATTATCACCTGGCCACATTTGAGAAGCTTTGCTTGTATAATATTGCATGCACTATGGTAAACAAAAAGCCCCAATGAAGATTAGTCCCTTTTGGAGCTTGCTGCCATTCAAATGGAAGTAGACTCAACACTTGCTATTTAAATCCTGAAATATCTAGTCTCTAAGTTCTTTCTATAAAACACTGTGAACAACCTCTTCGCTCTACTATGAGTTAGTTGCTGCATTATCTGGTCCTGAGTGATTGAAAAATACACCATGTGATTTCATTAACTCTACTAAATAAAATGGAATTATTATATTAAATCATATACTTCACTACAATTTACTCAGCAGCATGTTATAACATAATTAACTACCTAATAAACATGTAGCAAGTAATATAAGGAAAAAGGAGGGATTTTTTAACCCTAGGTTCTAATGTAATAAATACTACCCTGATTATACTCAATTTATCTTCAAATCAATTTAATTTATTTATTTGATGCTCAGATAAAATAAGCTTATTATGTACTTCAGTAAAATAAAATCAATTGGACACAAAACAAAAAGAGAAAGGAAACTATTGAGTTCTTAATATTAGCCTTTATCCTCTTGTTTTTAATATTATGTTAAACTGGGCTATATACTGAATATATCAGGGGTGGGCAAAATACAGCCTGCAGGTCAAAACACTAAATACATCAGGGTGGACAAAATATAGCCTGTGGTGCCCCTTAAAAAATTAGAAAATTAATATTTATCTGCCCTTGGCTCCTGTCAAAGATACAGGAACCAGGAGTGGTAGGACCCAGGGGAAGCCAAGGCAGGCTCCTGCAACAGTAGGGCCTGCCAAGCCCTGTCCCCCCCACCCAGCAGAGGTTTCTGGCCTAGGACCATGTGGCTGTTTATGCCTATGCCAGCATAGGAAATTCAGGCAATAGGGAGGCAGGAAGGCAGGTGAGGACTGTGAGGATTGCCCCAGTCCTTCAGGCCGGGCCAGCTCCTGCTGAGTCCCACAGTCCGGCCATGCAGCTGGGAGCCACATGGTGCAGAGCGGCTGGTGCATGGGCAGGAAAGTGGGGCAAGAGGTGGTAGAGAGCATGGGGAGTGGAAGTGAGCAGAGCGCGGGGCCTGCAACAGTGTTTTGGGGCTAGCACCAGCACAGCCCAGAGCAGGGTGGCAGGAGCATGGAGTATGAGCTGGAATGGATCCATGGAGCCAGGCTGGGCTGCCAGCAGGGAGAGAGAGGAGCTGGCCAACAGTTTGGTGGCTTTGGGCCGGCTGCGATGCACCTTGGCCTCCCACTCCTTCCTGCTGCATGAGGCAGAGTGGTCCTTGCAGTGCCCCTCGGGGCTGCCAGCATGGCTGTAGTGGTTGTGGGGCTTGGTGAAAGCAGCTGCAGTGGAGGAGGACAACGATGAGGTGGGCTCGGCTTCCGTCACCTTCTCATTGTTGTCACGCTCACAGTGGTGCTTGTGGTGCCACTAGCGGGAGTTGCCACTGCTGCCACACTGCTCCCACTGTGCCCAGCTACTGAGCTCCACCTTCTTCTCTGATGCTGCCGCCGGCCCTGCACCCACTATTACTGCTGTTCCTGGCCACCTTGGCCTTCTGCAGGGAGGGCACTGAGCACAAGTGGCCGTGGTACTCAGGCTCACGGCAGGGGCATGGCAGCAGTGGGGGAGCCCACCTTCGTCGCTCAGTGGCTGTCACCCACCGCTGCAACAGTGTGGCAGAGCAGCCCGTGCAGTGCACCTTGGGGACATTAGTGTGGTTGTGGAGATATGGCAGAGGAGGAGGATGAGGCAGGCTCAGCTGCTGCAGTGTTCTCCTTGTCACTGAGCTTGCACTGCTGCTCACAGGAGTGGCTGCTGCTGTCCTCCCTCTGCACTCAGTTGTCACACTCCACCTCTCTGCGTGGCTGCTGCTGCGGTGGTGGGAGGCTGATATCAAGATGCTACCACTGCACTCCTACCATGAGCCTGAGCAGTTGCTTGCACTTGGTAGAGTCCCTGCATCAGGCCAAGGTGCCTGTGGCAGGCAGGAACAGCAGCAATGGCAGCTACAGGAGTGGTGGCTGTAGGAGTTGGTGTGGGGCCAGTGGCAGCAGCCATGAGGGGTGGTGGAGCATGGCAGCCAGGCACAGTGGGAGCACTGTGGCAGCAGTGGCTGCTCCAGCAAGTGGCACCACGAGCTCTGCCACAAACGCAGGGACAAGGAGAAGGTGATGGCAGCCAAGCCTGTCTCTCCTTCCTCCTTCTCCACTTAGGCTGATGCCACCAAGCCCCACAGCTGCCATAACCATGCAGGCAGCCCCATACGTGGCAGGAGGGAGCAGAAGGCCAATGTGCACTGCAGCTGGCCCAAAGCTGGCAAGCTATCAGACAGCTCCCCTCTCTCTCTGCTGGTGCAGCCCAGCCCGGCTCCATGGACCCCTGCCAACCCACACCCCACGCTCCTGCTGTCCCACTCTGAGCCCTGCTGGCACTGGCCCAAGGACACTATTGCAGGCCCTGCACTCCACTCATTTCCACTCCCCCCCAACCCCTCCCCGGGTCAGTTTCTCCACTTTCCTGCCCACCCGCTGGCCGCTCTGCACCATGTGGCTCCCATACCCACAATACCATACCCACACACACATCCACACAACCCCACAAACCCCCAATTCCACCCACCTACAGTTCCCCACAAACCCCACACCCAACCACACACCCATACCCCTGACATCCCTGAGCAACCCTGCACAATATACTAGTAAGACTGCATTTGAGCTATTCTGCAATTGCTTCTATATATACTGGGCAAAAGCACACAAATCAGGACAAAAATATATATTTTAAATTAAATTAAAATATATTATTATGGGTGTTTGATTTGTAGTATACAATTTTTTTTTCTCCCTAAGATGGCAAACCCTCTTCCCCAAAGGAGTACTTCCAGGGAAAAGGGGAGGGACTTCCAGTGGCAAAGGTCAGAGGCTAGGGGCAGGACTTCTGGTCCCATGATGGCAACCAGGGGGCGGGGCACCTGTCAAGGGGTAGGGCTACCCATGCAGCCCTCAACAGCTTGCCAAAACTTGGAAAGTATCCCTTCTCCTGAAAAAATTGCTCGTCCTTGGAATACATAGGCACAAATGTAGGCACAAAACAAAACAACACTCACAACACACTCCTCACATCTAAAGCTTCAGAGCTAGTAATTCAGAAATGGAAAAAAAAATAAGTATTAAGATTCAGGCAGTGGAGGATATACCTTCATTATAGATCAGTAATATACATATTACTGAGTGAAATCAGTAACTTTAGTTCTTTAGACCTAATTTAACTATGGTACACCTCTGCAGGGCTTCTAGCAGACACAGGGTGGCACAGTTACTTCCTGTCATTGCTAGAAGTCCTGCAGAGGTGTTGTGTGAATATATATATTCGGCCCTAATTTAATTCTATGAAAATCAGCAGAATTGCACCAGCAACTACTCTGGACAATGAATAACTGAGTCCTAACCTTAGGTTTTATGAAAATGGAAATATTCCTTATTTGAACTGTGGCATGGTTTATAATCTGAAGTGAGTTTTGAGCCTTTTTTCTACATTTACAAAGGCAACAAAGCAAAAGGAAAGGTACACATGTATAGACCGACTATTGTATTCCTTCTGGAAATTTAGGAGAAGTAGTTATTGTTTAGGCAATTCAAATACAATGACTGGTAGATAAGTGACATGGAAATACAAACCCATAAAAGATATGGAGGCTATCAATAATGTAGATTAAGAGGCTCTTGCATTGTTTTATTATAGTTACCTATAAATATATTTCACTTGGGTTGGATTAATTATTTATTAAGCAATTCACTTGTCTACCTCTTGGATGCATTCACGTCTCTCATATTTGTGGGATTGGCATTCAAGCTTACTTTCCTTGTCAAGTCCCCTTTCTACCAGCACTTATTTTTTATATATATAAAAAAGACTTTCATGTAAAATAAAGATTGTCTTTTGTACCCATCACAATCAGATGCCAATTATTTGGGGAGACACCAATTGGAGACTGAAAAGCTTCTGCCTTTACCTCACAAAATTATAATTTTGACATTTTACTGCACTGACTTATATACAGGGATTTGGCAGGTGAATGCATTGTGGAAAAATTATAAAAAACAAGCATGGCATGCAAATTTTGTCCACTCTGAAGACTGTAGCAACTGGTATCACAAAGCAGAGATTTCCATCTGGATTTTATAAACTTACAGTTACCCACAGATATGCAACAAGGGACAGTTAAAATTTGTGCTCATTCACCAATCAATATTCAAATTAGCCATATTCACTCCTCTGTGGAAGTCTGATCCCCTTCCCATTAACTTTACTGTCAAACCTCCCATTAATTTTATTGGTGCAGGATTGAACTTTGGAAACCCAAATGACTTCCAGCAACAGGAAGTGACTGTGGTACCCTGTAGTTGCTAGAAGCCCTGCAGAGGTGTTCTGTAGCTAAATTAGGCATAAAGAACTGAAGTTATGTATGGCCTTGTACAGCCACATTTATTCACCTTTTCACACTCAGCCTCCAAAAAACAAGACTCCCAGAAGATACTCTTTTTATTCTGTAGAATTCTTACTAGTGACTTTTTAAGCAACTTTCTGCATTTAAAGCCAGCGGTGCAGAAAGGGATAACTCCCTGTCCTATTGATTTGCTCTGGCAGAAGGGCATTTTGTGCCTGAAATCTTGTTTAACATCTTGACTGATCAGGTATTTAAACCAGTTATTACCAAAACCTTCTTTCTACATATTACATGAACCAGAATGGTGGCAACCACGGCTGTCCTGCGTGGGGGGGGGGGAATTGGGGAGATCACCCTGGGCCCCGCACTTTGGGGGGCCCTGTGGAGCCAAGCCAGCTTTGCGTCCAGCTGCTCACCACCCCTGCCACTGCCACATCTGGGCCCCGCACAGGCTGATTTGCCCTGAGCCCCACACCCTGCTACAATCATCTCTAGTGGCAACACCACTATTTTGTAAGTAACCCAAACTGGTTTTGTTCCCCTTCTTTTATGTTGGCTAATACATAGCAGAGACTTAGGGCCATCCCATGTGTACACTGCCTCCTAAAACTGTGGTAATGCAGCAATCTTAGTGACTCACTAATAACCTTTCCGTCTTCGGTTTGCTTACTGACACACACCCAACACAACACTGTTCCATTTCAGGAGGTAGTGTGCAGGAAGAAGCTGAGACGTGCTTCACTGCAGCATCACTCCTTGGCAAAATACTGAGGGGATGTAAACATGTCTTGGCTATCCTCAGAAATAAGAACCAAACTAAATTATTTTATCCCTGGTTCTCTACATGTGTGTGGACAAAAAAAGCTAAATGATGTGAAAGATCTAAGTCTTTGATTTCGTATGCCGATGGCAAAAGGTCAGAGGCTAACACAGCAAACTCTGTAATTGTAGTCTATCCCTCTGTATTAACAATGCTGCATATACACACCCGTCTGTGCCTCATTTCAAGTCACTTGAGCTCCCATACGAGAGAGAAGCTAACCTTGGATTGTATACAACTCAGGGCTATGATGTAAAAAAAGATATCATACCCATAGTAACAAGATACCAAATTGGCTAACTTTAATGAAATTGTAAAATTAAATAATGTGCTATGCTTACCCTCTTGTGACCAAACAGGCTCAGTACCACCTAAACTAAAAGAAAGGCCCCACCCTTTCTTGAAGAATGGGCTACCAGCATGAAACTTGAGCAAACAAAGAAAGCACAAGTGCCAACCTGTTAATTATTCATGCCTGGCGTGTAGTAATTGGCCACCCTGCCTAGTATAACTTTGAAAGAACTTCCGCCCAAAGCAGAGAACTGCATACACACCCAAGAACTACAGTTTGTGAAAAGGCCATTCACAAACATTTTCTCCCCGCCCCCAGTTTTTTGTTTTTTTTTCTTTCTGGCGTAACCCCATTTCTGCCGGCTCGTCTAATCTTTCTCATCAAGAGCTCTCGGTAGTCTGCAGACCATAGTAACTTGTGTGTATCACTTAGAACCTGTAACAAGCAAGTCTCTTACCCACCCTGTAAATGCTGGGTAACATGATATCTGCATGCTGTAACTGAACAAATCAACTCCTCTTCCTACGCTGCAACCATCAGTAGCATAAGTAAAATAAACTTTCTGTGTAACCAATACACTTTGAGTCACCTGCTCCTACTCACTGTTAACACCCACCTGTCCAATCTTTAACGCCTTTTGCGCCAAGCCGGTTGTGCCGACCCAGGCTCATAGGTCAAGGGTGCACCGGTCTTCTGGGCGCAACAAATGATAAGTTATTAGAACATAATTATTTTTTTTTCTGTTGACAACAAGCTAAATTCATCTTGTACCCCAGAATACAAAGTCAATAAACTAAAATGCTGTTTACAGTGGTACATAAGGAAGAAAATAATGAATTTGGCAAGAAGAAACCTCATTATGACACACTTAAGAATATAGCATACAACTAATGGAATGACTAAAAAATGTCAGTGTATTTAAGTAAATAGCACCTACCATATTTCAAAAAGAACTTAGTAGACGTTTGCTCCCGTTGTCACTAGTTAGTTGGCTATTTTAAAATTGATAGAGCAGTTGAAAAAAAAGGAAGATGACAGTTTGGGAGATGGGACAGGGAAGTATGAGAAAATGACTAAATTCTACTTCAGCAGAAATTAAATGAACCAGAAAAAATGTCTAGATATGCAAAGAAAAACAAAGCTTTATTCAGGAAAGAACAAGAGAAGAGCACTTAAACATAAACTCTGTGGTTCTAAATTTGCTGGTAGGCCTGTGGGTATTGTATTCCCCCTGGTTATGACTTATTTTGTGATTAAATGATACCGGTCTCAAGTGGCATTAATTATTAAGTGATCCACTGCAAATCTTAACTATCTATTTCAATTCCAAGTATAAGTAATTGAATATGAACAAGTCACCAACTATTTGTTGGACAGTATACAATAAGCAACACATTAAGAAAAGCCTGATTTCTGGACAAATATGTAAATTTAAAAAGGCCAAACATAATCAAAGCTATTAGTAGGAATTCTAACTGCATTCAGACAAATATGGGAATGTTTAATTCACTGTAGTACTATTGAAGTCATATGGATGAACTTGCTTTAATAGTTATTATATGGAGCTGTTTATTTGCTAGGGGAACAGAAGTGCACCTAAGCTGATTTCCATGAACTAACTTAAAAATGTACTTTAGAACTCCTTGCGGGGGAACCATTTCTGAAGTTCAGGTGATTATTGCCCAGTCATTCCTTAAACTGTTCAAAAACCTAACAATGGTAGTAATAATTTTTACAGTGTGGGACCTGTTTACTAGAAAATGGAATGAGAAGTCACCCATTTCACATCGCAGTTCCAGTGTTTTCAGGTAGTAATAATTTTCAGTCACTGCTGGCCAGGCTTGAATTTGAACTAGTGACCTAAAGGTCAAAAGCTCTCTAGCCAATTATCAATATCCATACACTCCCCTCTATTATCTTGATTTCCTTTGCAAGTTTAATTATCTTGCCATAGTTTAATCAAATAAGATATAAGGCCTGACATTCACTTCATCCAACAGCTGCTTCCTACCAAAGACTAGATGAAACCAGAGGTTCAAAAAAAACCCCCAAAAAACCATCACTAATATCTCTAAGGAAATTTACTGCTGATTTTTCAAGGCTTCATATAGAGAATCAAAACAGAATTATATAATATATATGATACAATATGGTCTCTTGAACATGGTAAATCCTTTAGCTTAATTTTTCAGAAGAGGTGTTTTGGGGTGCTTCAATAACTGGGGGTACAAGTAGGAATACCTTAAAGGCATTTATATTTCTTGAAAAAAGTTCCTAGCATTTTTAAAAGGTCAAACCTTTTTTATAGTGTTCCTAGCTGGAAACAAAAAATGGATTCCCTAACCTCTCATCTTTCCCTCTGCAAGTGTGGGCACAAACTATTATGACCTGCAGCTTTTTTTAGGCTATGTAAAGGGTGCAAGATTTCTTCAAGGGGCATGCAAGCCTGGCAAGTTCCTGTTTTCATGTTGCCAGTTTCCACATCATTACATTTGTATTAATTTAACTGCAATTCCCCTTGATGAAATAATATAATAAAGAAAGCAGCATGTTAACATTTCAAAACAAATAAGCTGGTAATGTTATTTCTACTTTATACTATAACAACATTTCTATTAATTATGCTCACTGTACAAAAATTGGTAGATTGAAAGGAATATTACATATTATTCTCCCTGCTATAATTTCAGACCATAGCTAACCATTCTCACAACTTCTGCACTCCTGTTGCCCTTATATAATACATTCCAGTTGTATTCATTTGTTAGAAGTATCCATAATCTATCATTCTTCAAAAATCCAAGCAATAACCTTCTGCCCAGAAACAGTGTTTTGACATTTCACAACATTAAACACTGTATTTGAAACACAGCACTAACTGAGATCCAAAAAACAGTTTAATTCACAACTATAAAGTGTAATTGAACTACTCTTAGTTGTAAGCATCTATTTGTAAACTTGGAAAAAAATGTGAAATTCAATCAAGCTTTTAGCTACTGTAAAACTAGAATCTAATTAACCAATAGGCATCACATTGCAGGAAGGTAGATTTCCTGTAGATGTGATATTATTAGTTAAATAAATTATGGTTTTATATATAGCTAAATGGAATGTTAACATAAAATATTTGAGCAATATAGTGATATATCAGTATTTCTTCACGACTAATACAATACTACTAAATGGCATAAAATTAAATATAAAATAAATAGTAGGCCCTTTTGTAGTTAAAAACTCAAATCATAAGAATTATTTCAGAAAGTGGCTTATTGATTCAGAACTATTCTACAGAAAAAGAGTAAGGATTGTTTGCTGACAGCTTGCTTCAATTATGTATTACTGAAAATGGATGACTGAAGACATATTATTTCTGATACTGTATTAGATGACTTAAAATAAAAATAATGCACATCTTAGATTGATGTTAAGCACATTGTATGTGTATTCAGTTTTATAAGATTGTCATGATTTGAGAATATTTTCATTGCCATATAATTTCTTGCTAACAACAGCTGGTCCTTTTATTGCTGGGGGGAAAAAAAAAAAAACACACTTTTTCCATCTGGAAAAACAACGGAATCTGTTTTTGACCATTGAACATCATGTAAAACCTCTGTCAGACTATTCATCAAGGTTGAGATCTAATCACATCATCTTCACAAAGTTTAAAATTATGTTTCCACAAGGAATAGATAAAAACATCTACCCACTAGAAATTATCCTAATGTCAAAATAATTAAAGTGGACAGAGTTCCAAAACTCTGGTGATAGATGAAAGCATACAACTTGTTGATAAAAAGATAATGTGACAGTCACTAAGCCAAGGCCTCAGCAATGTGCTGATATACTTACTGAAACACTAGACCTTAGTCCAGCAACCAAACTTGAGTGGCTACACATTCAAAAAAACTCACAGTAAAACAGTCCTCTATTGTCCTGATTTTCAGAGGGGCCCAGCCCCAACAAACCCCAAAAGGTGGGGTTCCACAGATATCTGGCCTAGGCCCGGTGCTATTTAATATGTTTATTAATGGTCTGGATGCCAAAATAAAGAGTTTCCTGATCAAATATGCAGATGGCATGATACTAGAATGTACTGTAAACATTCTGGAGGATAGGAGTAAAAATCAAAAGAATATTACTAGATTGGAAAGCTGGGCTAGAGACAACCAAATGAAGCTCAAGGCAGACAAATGTAAGTAGAGAATAACAAAATGCACAAATGCAGAATGGAAAATAGTTAGCAGAGAAGTGCTGAAAAAGATCCTGGGGGGCCTGGTAGATCGGACAAAGCAATGAGCTGCAATAAGTCAGAAATGTGACAGTCACAAATTATATACATATATATTTTTTTTTTGAACTGTAACAACAGAAATACAAAGTGTAAGACACAGAGGGCGTGTCTATACATTCAGTTTAGTACCCATAATAACAAGGACTAAATACAACGTAATTGGCAAACCTGAGCAAATGAATGGTTTTTGCATGACACTGCTGCACAGTAAATTAATTCTACTGCACATTAGCGCATTAACACAGTTTTTGACAGCTGCACTACTATGATGTTAGAATCTCATACAAACATGCCCAGGAGGTGGTAGCACTATTCCATCTCCATTAGTCAGGTCTCGTCTAGGTTCCATATGTTAAGAAGTACCTGGAGAAGTTACAGATGGTCCAGAGGTGGGTGACAAAAATAAAGGGCTTGTAAAGAAAGCTATACAAGGAAATCTGTAGAGGATTAGGCATTTTTAGACTGGAAAAAAGATGATTAAAAAGGGGGAATTTGATGGCAGCCTCAATCTGCCTCCCCCATGCACTTACCTGCGGGCAGGTACTTGAGCTGCTCTCCACTGCTGCCTGGGGCTCTATTTCTTGCTATGCACATGTGTGTGCATGCACACGGCACCCTGTGCTCTGCTCTCTGCAGCCCCTTGCAGGCTGGAACTCTGCCAGCCTGCAAGGGGAAAACCACCATTTCCCATGTATTTTCACAGTGAATGGAAAACCTGGATCCCTGTATGATACTGGAAATCCAGGACAAATGTTGTCCCAGAGTCATGCAGTCCAGGACTGGGACTTGTTCCCATTCTGGGATTGTCCCACCCAGTTAGAGTGGGTGGTCACTCTACCCTCTTCCTGAGCGGGGGCCAGGGCTCTCGGGCCCCCATGTAGTCTGTGATGCTGGTGAATCTTAATTGTATCAAACTAGATTCACAGTAGTTCTCAGTGGAACAAACCACCCAGGGAATGTGGAAATCTCCTTCATTGGAGGTTTTCAAGAGAAAGCTGGATAAACACTGGACAGAGATGATTCAGGAATAGTATCCTGCATCAAACAGTGGGTTGGAATAAATGACCCTTCATGTCCTTTCCAACCCTATATTTGTATGGGGAATGTATCCTGATTCAATGAATGAATCCTGATACATTTCTTGCAGCAGATCAGATATACATTCCATCTATTTATTTGTATGCTTCAACATCAACAATAAATCATCATGGCTGGATATGTATATGATATGGTATTCACAGTATAATACAATACCTCCATTTATTATAGCCAATCCCCATTTTAAGTGTAGGAAAACATTTTTACATCTCATCTACTGGTACATAGCAGCTGTAGAAAAACACTATATGTGTGTGTATATATAAGTGCTGAAAGTGATATACATATATATACATATTCATATATAGTGACCACATCATTTTCACTTATAAAAGTTTCTTACAAAGCCCCTTTTCAAGCTTGGCAAGGATTTGATTCCCCATTGATAATTATTAAAGTAAATAAAACTTAGTTTTGTTCTATATGCATATTTGTCATTTATTTTTGCATAGGAAACCCATCAAAACCACCAAAAGTATTTTGGTATTTCAACTAGAAATACAGAACTACTTTAGTTATGTGGTGTTTTCCCCTGAGTATCAATATTAAGTTGCTTAAGATACTTTTTGTTTTTTAAACATTTCCCCCTAGTAAAAATTCCACCTAAAAACGTTCAACAGATTCTCATTAGTTCCAGTGATCAAGTGAGTTTTGGAACAATACACTTTATCTCACCTAATTCTGGTGCTACAGCTACTTTTTCCTAGCAGAAAGGGAGAGGGAGTGAGATTAATTTATAGTTTTCACCTGAATCTTTCTGGTATTTCCATTTGGTTATCCATTGCAATATACAACAACTTCTGCTTTTACTGACCTAAAAATGGAATAGACATGCTATATTGGCATTTTTACTCCCACAAGCTTCTGCAAAACAGTGTGGAGTTCAAGTGCATATTGTGCACAATACAGTTTCCCAGAGGAACAGACTTTCTTCATTGTTAGACAAGTGAAAGAACTGGAGTCCTTCATTCATCATATAAGGCTAGAATGAAATGCACAATGATTACTTGCAGCGAAAAAGAACATAATATAAACTTTACCAACTGCACACAGGTTGTGAAAATAGTTTCAGAGATGCTACTGATCTATGTGTAAATGAAAATATAAATAAGGTAAGAAAAAACATCTCACAAGACTTTAATTGTGACAATTATGTTCACCATATAATAGCTACTACATTTCAGCATTTTAATTGGGTCATTTAAAATGTCATGGCTTGAAACCTCACATTCTCCATCAGAATTGGCCTTAGATATTTAATTAATGCAATCATTCACTACCAGCATAAAAAAAAGTCTCCTATATTGTTTCTTTGGCACCAACAAGGCACTAGATGCTTTTTGGTCAAATATCACAGTAATGTAATATGAAATAAAAATGATACAGAATGCAATAAGCAAGTCCACAATAACTGAACACTATAAAGACAGTACATATATACTTACATCCATATATAATATAAATTCCACTTACATACTTTTAAAAGCAGTTTAAAACAGCATATACACTCACCCAGTGCATATAATGAACTGTATTTACACAGGACCTCCTTTTGAAGAGGCAGACTTTTGAAAGAGTACACACATTTATGGGTGGAGATGTGCTCCTTGACGAGTAGCAAGGAACAAATGTATGCAAGGCAAGCCAGCTGAAGAGCAGGGAAATTACTGGGACAAGCATTTATTCATATTTAGTTCCCATGGTTTGCTTCACAGGAGCTACAACCTTCATCTCAGCCCTCGGGTGGGACGAGTAAGTAGAGGAGGGATGCAGGCTAGCACTAATGACAAAAATAATTTCTACACTACGAACCACTACACAAAATCATTTTTGTTCAGTAAAAATGTGCCTGTGTGTTTGCATAAGGTCATGTGCAACTAGCTATACAGTACAACTTACTTTTCTGAGAAAAGCCATAGTAGAGTCCTCCAGCACCGTGGGATGCTCTGCTTGTGCTTCCCCTCTGCAAATGGGCTCCCTGGCTGTGCAGCATCAGCACTACAAGTTCTCTGCTCTTGAACTGTTCAGCATTCAAATGTCTGTTCAGGCAACTCTGGCTAAATTTTTCTACCAGGAGAAATAACTCAGCAAAATTCTTCCAGGTCATCTGAATGCGTAAGCATCCAGAAAGAATGAGAGAGAGAATTCTACTCTAAAGACTTAATTTTCTGAATTAGAAATTCAAGTGCCATGAGAATATTTTAATTTTAACTCTTCAACGATACATTTGTGAGAGATTTGTTAGAATTGTCTAGTTATATGATGCAATATAAGTCTCTTTAGAAAATTGTAAGCAAAAGTGTCACATTAATATAAAATGTGCAATGATAGTAAACATATCTGAAATAGGCCAACAACTGTACTGCTGAAAAGTAGGCCTGCAATATCTGATGGCACTTTAAAGCAGGAAGAAGGGGAAAAAACAAAGAAGAGAAAACAACAAAGAAAGGTCTTTGGATGCTGACTTATGAAGGTATAAAGTCTTTTGTGCAAAATAAACTACAGTATAAAATTTTCTGGATATGCCTCCAGAGAACTCCAGCAAATAGGTTTGTGAAGTAGTGTAATGGTGAAGGCAAGACAGCCCTTCTGAACTCACTACTTCAGATCCCTTATGATTTTTGTGGTCACTGAGACTCTACAGTCATGAAGCAGTCTCTCTCCTTTTGTTATGTTTACACAAAGCCTAATTCTGCTCATTCACAGCTCTTCCCTCCCTGACTACCCTGCAGTTGTCCTCCATCCACAGAAACTAACAGTGAAAAAAGACCTTCTGCAACCCTACTTATGTGAGTAAAGTTTACCTCAGTTACATGTTGCACTGAAACATGTTAACACTGAGGCTTGGAATTGCAGCCATTTGGCCTCCTCAGCATTAAAAAATTGTCTGCACATCGTTTGCCATGGGAAAAAAGTCAATATTATTTTTCCTTTCTTCCTTTATTTAAAAATAGAATGTGAAGGTTCCGATCACAGGCTAACATTTATTATTTATATGCATAAGGAAATAACTGTAGCCAACCAGAAATTATTGTTCAACCATATGAATGCTTTGTTTAGGATTTTATAGGTTTTTTTATTAATCTCAATGATGAAAATTCTTGTGACCAGCCTGTGAATTTATCATATTTATCCATACAATTCACAAGGCCTTATTTATCATCTTTGTTGCTTATGCATTATACATATTCACAAGATACTAACATGATAAAAAAGGATGAGGAAATTTATACATGCCTGTCC
>NW_017728992.1:31648310-31648929 GCF_001723915.1 Gavialis gangeticus
AAAAAAGGGGGGGGGGGGGGGGGGGGGCAGGGGAGACCTGGCTTTGGAGGGGACAATCTCAGACTGTGGGGTGGGGGGTTCAATGTCCCTGGTTGCCAAAACCGGTAGTCAGAAAGAACACTGTTCTCTAAGAACAGGAGAAGTCTCTTAGAAGGGGCAACCTGTAGCCAGCTGAGGGGGTAAAAGGCTTTATACTAGCTTTGTTTTTTTCTCCAAACCTATAGTCAGTTTGGTTTCTATAATCCTTTCATCCTATGTAATACATCCTATTCTTTTTGTCTTCTTACTGATTGTCTGGGGAAAGAGTGATCTATGGGGAAATGATATTCCAGGTTACCTGTTACATGGAAATGGGGACATAGACATTTTCTCCTAATCCAAACAGGATGGCCAGCAGGGACTGGCCGAGAATCTCTCACTGCAGCACAGACAGTAGGACTGAGGCTTGCTGGTTTAAACAGTTATCCCAGGGCAACCTCAGTCTGTTTCTTGTGGCAAGTGGAAGCACAGTGGGGAAAAGCCTCAGGGCTCTGGGGATTCCCTACAGATGGGTTTGTGCCAAGAGATTATTGTCCTTTAGGATTCTTCCCTTTCCTTTAGCTCTGTGTGTCTGAGGTGG
>NW_017728992.1:31653929-31655828 GCF_001723915.1 Gavialis gangeticus
AACTCCAGCAAATAGGTTTGTGAAGTAGTGTAATGGTGAAGGCAAGACAGCCCTTCTGAACTCACTACTTCAGATCCCTTATGATTTTTGTGGTCACTGAGACTCTACAGTCATGAAGCAGTCTCTCTCCTTTTGTTATGTTTACACAAAGCCTAATTCTGCTCATTCACAGCTCTTCCCTCCCTGACTACCCTGCAGTTGTCCTCCATCCACAGAAACTAACAGTGAAAAAAGACCTTCTGCAACCCTACTTATGTGAGTAAAGTTTACCTCAGTTACATGTTGCACTGAAACATGTTAACACTGAGGCTTGGAATTGCAGCCATTTGGCCTCCTCAGCATTAAAAAATTGTCTGCACATCGTTTGCCATGGGAAAAAAGTCAATATTATTTTTCCTTTCTTCCTTTATTTAAAAATAGAATGTGAAGGTTCCGATCACAGGCTAACATTTATTATTTATATGCATAAGGAAATAACTGTAGCCAACCAGAAATTATTGTTCAACCATATGAATGCTTTGTTTAGGATTTTATAGGTTTTTTTATTAATCTCAATGATGAAAATTCTTGTGACCAGCCTGTGAATTTATCATATTTATCCATACAATTCACAAGGCCTTATTTATCATCTTTGTTGCTTATGCATTATACATATTCACAAGATACTAACATGATAAAAAAGGATGAGGAAATTTATACATGCCTGTCCAAAAACATCCTTTCCCCAAATAGTGAAGTTAACAGATACTGTAATGGATTCAGACTTTAGGAATAGAATTTTAGACCTCTTAACCTCTGACTCAAGGGCACCGGTTAGAGCTACACAACTAAAGAATATTGCCACAGCTATGATAAAAATGGTGTCCTAGTAACCAAATACATTCTTATGACTAACATATGGATAACTTTACATATGAATATGCCCACTTCAAAGCACGAAAAGTTTGTGATTTACAACCAAATAGCATTTTTCCTATTCTATCTATGATCTGTCACCTATTCTACTTGTAGAGGGAAAAGTTAGAGATAAATTCAAAAACCCCAGAAATAAGTGTTCTTGTCCTTTAGCATAGTTAAATCCATAAGCCCTTCAGTGCTTCTGGCAGAGGCCAGCTGGGGCAGGGACAATTTAAATTAATCTAAGTGAAATGAAAATTGTGTGTGTGCGTGTAATATATATAACACACGTTATATGTATATAAATAATTTGTATACCCATTATATATAAATTAGTGCACATCTCCCACTACCACAAATACCCTTCTAACACTGGTAGATATGACCTTCCATGACTTATCTTAGGGGATGGGACCAAAATGAGGAAGAACAGAACAAGCTCTGTGTCTTGCTAGCCTATGTATAAGGTAGAAGATAAGGTACGGTAATCTGTATACACTCTGTAACAATGAAGTGGCAGTGGCTTTATCTGGCCAGAAGGAAAAAAGAGAGGTATCACAAACCCCATTATATTTTCAGGCTTTATAAAGTGTCTGTAGTAGTCTCCTGTGTTTACTGTACTGATCTGGCATGTGTGGTCTTGTTGGAAGGTCAGTGTTATACTTTATCTGCTTATGTTACTGTTATCACCTTAAAAATGTATGCAGGGAGTATAACATAATCTATATAATATTAGCTAGAGTTCAGTCAGGTGACTGAGACATGCATACTTAAAGACAATTATCCCCCTTCCCCCAAGACACAGACAGAAGGACACAGTCCTAAGTCACTGTCTGCCTATAATGGGAAAAACAACTCCTCCATAACAAATGCATCTGAAATTACTAGTCCATCAACACAGATGTAAACCAGCTAGTCAGGGAGTCCAGAAGCAGCTTCTGGAGGATTTTTATAACTTATCAGCATTACAATAATGCTGGGGGGGGGGGCAGGGGAGACCTG
>NW_017728992.1:31655888-31657389 GCF_001723915.1 Gavialis gangeticus
AAAAAAGGGGGGGGGGGGGGGGGGGGGCAGGGGAGACCTGGCTTTGGAGGGGACAATCTCAGACTGTGGGGTGGGGGGTTCAATGTCCCTGGTTGCCAAAACCGGTAGTCAGAAAGAACACTGTTCTCTAAGAACAGGAGAAGTCTCTTAGAAGGGGCAACCTGTAGCCAGCTGAGGGGGTAAAAGGCTTTATACTAGCTTTGTTTTTTTCTCCAAACCTATAGTCAGTTTGGTTTCTATAATCCTTTCATCCTATGTAATACATCCTATTCTTTTTGTCTTCTTACTGATTGTCTGGGGAAAGAGTGATCTATGGGGAAATGATATTCCAGGTTACCTGTTACATGGAAATGGGGACATAGACATTTTCTCCTAATCCAAACAGGATGGCCAGCAGGGACTGGCCGAGAATCTCTCACTGCAGCACAGACAGTAGGACTGAGGCTTGCTGGTTTAAACAGTTATCCCAGGGCAACCTCAGTCTGTTTCTTGTGGCAAGTGGAAGCACAGTGGGGAAAAGCCTCAGGGCTCTGGGGATTCCCTACAGATGGGTTTGTGCCAAGAGATTATTGTCCTTTAGGATTCTTCCCTTTCCTTTAGCTCTGTGTGTCTGAGGTGGGAAGAGGCAAAGGAAGGGGTCAGGTAGATCACTAAGTTTTTTTTTGCAGATGGACCAGGTCTATCCTGCTGGATCACACCAGATCATAATTAGGAACATCTCTTCTTCTGGCTCAGGTACTTAAGTTAGCAGCCATTCACTAGGTAATAAGCAAATAAGGAAGGAATCATAGTCTGCTGTATGTTATTGCTGGACAGAACCCAGGTGAGTTACATTAATAATATTATAACTTAACTAAAATCATATTTCTTGCATCTTGGATTTTGGCATCCCGGGGCTGGTCTAGTTGCTGGCCTGCCCACTTGTCTAGGACTAACAGCCCACCTGCCTAGCCTTAGATGGATCATTATGATGTATTAATCTTTCTGTATTATGGAGCTTGATTTTCTGAGCAATGTAATTTCAAAAAATTAAAGTTAAAAAAAACTAGTAGCCATATGGACATCAGTGATGTTGACTGTGATCTCTTGGAAAAGAAACATTGTAGCAGTAACTTCCAGTGATTTATGGACACCAACTCTGGGGGTAAACCCTTTGTCAGACCAAAGAATACAGTATTAGACTTCTTCATTCCCATGCTCACCTGGCTACTGTGACCCTTAAGAAAAAAAGCCACTTGAGAGAGAACTATAGGAGTAACACAGAGTGCAACAGTTCTGGCCCTGAGGGTGGCCAAGCAACTCCTGCCCCAATCCATCTCCTCAGGGTATCCTCCCCTTTTTACCTCACTTGCTAAGCATTGATGGATCTTTTAATACATAGGGAAGCTGCCCAAGGGTCCTAGGGAGGCTGCCCAAGGGTCCCAGAATAAGCCTCCGTCCCTCAGCTGTGCTTCATGTACCCAAATGGCACCAGCCTTACCCTTTTGGCACTATGCTGTGC
>NW_017728992.1:31658107-31671461 GCF_001723915.1 Gavialis gangeticus
CCCCCCCCCCCCCCCCAGCGCTTTCTGTGCCTCAGGGCACAAGCTGCCTTATGGGCAGTAATCATGGCCTGTTCTTGCCCTCATAGTCATACACGTACCTTGCAGGGATTACTCTTTATCAATTCAGAGGTGGCCTCCTGGACCCAATGTATTACTTGGCCCCTCGGGCCTCACATCTGGGCTTCAGCCTTCCCAACCTTGGCTCTTGTACTTTGGCTGAATCACTCAGCCCAGGTCCACTGCCCCAGATCTTGGCTCTTGTATCACACTCATGTGTTCTGGGCTTTTAGCTCTGATTTGCTCTCTGTTCTAGTGGTTTACATAGCCCCTGGGGTCCCTGACCCAGGCAAGGCTACTTTTTGCTGAGCACCCTCAAATACCCCTGGCCTCTGTACTGGTCCTGTAGCTACAATCCAATTCTGTGGTATCAAACTCAAACACAACACAAGCAAATCACTTTCAACATAAAGTTCATTCTACTCTGGGTCAATATCACAACACAAGCCATACTTCTTCTGTTAACTTTCTCCTTCAAGCTCTCATGGGTAGCTAGCATGCCTGCTGGTCTGTAGCCACTTCCCCTAGGAGCTCCTCTCTCTGCAACATGCAAGACTAGACTGTCTGCTTTGTTTCAGGCTCTCAGCTTATATGCCTCCACCCCTTCTAATTCTGTGACTTCCCAGCCACACACAGGCATTTCCTCTTCTGTTTAGGGACCTCCTCTGCTGCAGCCTAACCCAGCTGCTTGTAGCCTTTATCTCCTGGCTGCTAGGTGATCTGCCCTAGGATGCTTATTGCAGGTAGCTTTTGCTCAGTTGCATACTCATACCACAAGCTTGGCCTACTACATTATCCTCTTAAAGTAGCAGGAGCTACTAGCTCCCTGGTACACAGAAGATCTGCTTAATGTTTTTTGTCCCTGCGCCGAATATTTTTATACTTCCGGGTGTCACTTTGTTCATATATCTATTTTCCAGGAATGCAGACACACACACCTCCTCTGCCAGCCAGAGTTCTTTCTATATCTGAGAAATGCAAGGCATTTAAAGAGTTATTCCAAGAGAAGCAATGCCAAGAGGACTAGCTTTCTGAGATCTGCTCCCAACTCCAGATTTTTTTTTTTTAAATTTCCCAGTGTAACAAGTGGGCATCCCGGGGCTGGTCTAGTTGCTGGCCTGCCCACTTGTCTAGGACTAACAGCCCACCTGCCTAGCCTTAGATGGATCATTATGATGTTCCCAGCTGGGAGGCTGCCCCATTTAATTGCCCTGATACCAAGGGCCTATACACAACTCCAGTTTAGAATGACATGGGGCCTATACATGGCCCCTTATATCGTGTCCCATGCCTCGCAGCTGGCATCCATGGCCTAACACCCAGCCTAAACTTATTCAGCCTATCACCTGACCTACAATCCCAGGCCCCCACACTAGGGTTCTCATTCCCGTGCCCTCACATAGGGACCCTCAATCCAGTGCTTCACATTGGGACTCTTGCTCCCATGCCCTCACACTGGGGCTCACAGTTCCTGTGCCCTCACATTGGGACTCTCAATCCCTGGGCCCTTACGTTGGGACTCTCAATCACACCAATTTGGGACTCCCAGCCCCTCCCTTTTCTTGGGTTCCCTGCCTGGTTCTGGGCCCTCTTGATCCCCTCATGCCCCAAACTGGGATCTCATCCCATGCCCAACACTGAGCCTCAATTCCTCCTGCCTCTTCAGCCTCACAGCTGGCTTTCTTGAAGCTCCAAATCCTATCCCCCTGGAGCCTCACACCTGGCTCCTTCCTAAGCCTCAGGCCTTGCTGTGGACTTGGGCGCTGCCTCAGGCCCCTATACATGACCTAGATCCCACCTCAGGCTCAACACAGTAAACCTGGGCCCTTTGCTTTTAACTTCAGGGTGTGCTCCCCTAGCCTTTCCCCTCCATGGCATAACCCGCAAGGCAGTGGGGACAGAGACTTTCTGGCACCCCATTCTCACCCTTCACTAGGGAGGCGCAGATGTGGCATTTCCTGGAGATTGCTCCACCACCAGCAGGCCTACCACACCATCCAACCCCAGCAGGGTGTAGTTTTAAGTAATGCCCCAGGACCAGGAGCCTCCACTATTCCCATAACTCCTGCCCTGTACCTCCAAGATGTTCTGTAAGCAGTAGCTCCAGATGGGTGATGTTTCCCCTCTGGCTGCTTGCAGCAAACTGCTGGCTCCACTGTTCTGGGCTTGCTCTTAGCTCCAACAGCTGGGACCTCTGCCCAATTAGTCTGCTGCTGGTCATGTGCCCTGATTGGGAGTGCAGCCACCTACAGGCTGCTCTGCTGCTTGCCCACACTCTTCTAAGTGACAGGCACAAGCTGTGCCTCGTCACACCCAGGAAGGAAATGGGACTATAACTAAATCGATGTGTGCCAGCCTCAGTGAAGGAAATCAAATATTTGGAGACTTTTTTGTTGGAATATCTTATTATAGCTCCTTAGAAATAATTTAGGGGAATAATCAATCAACAAATTTAACAGTACGAGTTCTGTGCGCCAAGTTGATCCTTTTTTTCCTATCATCACTAGTGGTGATGACATTTACAGGGATGTCTGTGTCCAATCTTGCACCTGAAGGAAAAATTCTTATTTGTTGCTTCTGAGTGGAATTTTCAAAGGCACACAAGTGATTTAAGAACACCAAGTTCATTGACTTATGCACTCCTAAGTTACTTAGACACTCTTGAAGAAATCTTACCCTGTGACTTATTGATTTATTTAATAAAGAGGCTCCTACAGGTTAAAGCAACTGCTCTCCTTACTTTTAAAGATATCCAAGGGAGTAATCTTTCTTATATTTCTTACCACTCAAACAGCAAGGTACTTCTTTGTTTGTTTGTTTGTTTGTTTTTAAATAATTTAACTTTCTCCTTGAGGCTAGTGCTTTGGATACAGGGATTCTGAAACTTGAAAGTATCCTTGCTCAGCATCTAAATGATAAATCTCTGGCTTAAATGGGCAGCACCTCATTCATCTTTTTCCTGCTGTAGTACTGCTGCCTGAAAAACAAATCCCACTGGCAGAAAAAAAAAAATCTCAAGAAACCCATGTGTGTCCACAATTCAACAATCCTACGGCAATACTCGTCAACAGAAAGCATTCCTTATCACATCAAAATAAATTGTTTCAGAAACCCATATGAAATATTTAAAAATAGTCCTTTCCATATCAGCATAGATGTCTACTTGGACCATCAACAGATTTCATTGGAACCTAGAATTGTTAATTTTTCCTTGTCATTTCTGCTACGTGCAGATTTAAAAAAACTATAAAGATCCATATGTTATTTACTAGAGGATTAACCTGCATTGAAAAGGGATGCATTTTTAATGCTCTAATATGCACTTCCCATCGAATATTTTTCTTCTCTTCCTCTTTTGGAGCCTTATTAATGAAAAAGAGACTGCAACGTATCATTAGAATACAGGGTACTGGCAAAACATTGATGGTGGCCGAGTTTTATTGATGGAAAACTGGCCTGTTTAATGGTTAAGGTTTTCTCTTTATAAATGTTCTGAAATGGTTACATCTAATTGTATCTTAAATGTTTATATTGATTCCAATAATCTAACTATATGATTCTGTAAGTAAAGTTCTGAGGGCTTTGCAAGTACAAGCTTACAGGTGAAAAAGCAGAGGTGTAGTTTTAGAATCTGCTTTTGAGTATGTCAGTATGTCTGCCCTAAAAGATAAGTGCATCCACATTCTGTTATTCAGGTTAATTAACAGACTGTTAAACGCACAGATTTGAAGATCGCATGCACACTGAAATTTCAACCAAAGATATTTGCCATTGGGAATTCACTAAAAAAGTCCACCCTCAAATAGACTGGTAAAGTAGCAGTGCAGTGATAGTTTTAATCTGAATTGTTCATAATTACCATTTATTACCATTTCTATTCCCATATGAATTAATATCCTTCAATTTTTAAAAAGTAAAAGACAGACAAATACACACACATACTTTGTATATATATCAAATGTAAAGAAAGAAAGAAAGAAAATATATTTTATCCTATTTTATCTCAAGTGCACTTTGGTTAGTTCAGACGTAGGAATTTTATCACTTATAGAAACAATTTAAAACTTCTATTTTTAAAGAATATGAGTGTCTGCATTCAATACATCTCAGGAACCAAAGAGAAACAGTTAAAATCAAAAGACTATGTGGGCACTTCTGTTAGGAGGTGAGGATAGGGGAAATATACTGTTTTCCTTCCTGTTCATCTACTTTATTTGAACAAAAAAGGAGAAACACATTTAGTTTTCAGCTGAAAACTGAAAAATATCCCACAAAAATAGCTTATACTTTTCATGCAGCTCTAGTTTAGTATGACTAAAAATCCCATTCCCTATGCACAGTTCTTCCGTTTGCTTGAAGACATGACTGCTTAGTAATTTAAGATGACAGAATCATATTAATAAGTACATATTTTTGTAAGGATAATTTTAATGCAATTAATAAAAACTGAAAGATAATAAAATATTTTTCCTTTGTTAATGGTTTTAAATTTTACATTTCTGTCAGTTTGAAAAATTCAAGCTTTATTGAGTTCCTCTCCAATATATAGGTCACATATGGCTATAGCACAAGACTTGCATTGAAAACTATTTTAGACAACACTTATTTGTTTTACTCCTTCTTCATTTTTTTTGTTTCTTTTTTTAACTTTGGTTCTGTTTTTAACAACACTAGTTTAAGGAGAAGGAACAATAAAAATATGTCAGTGATTGTTTTTAATAATAATTTATTAAAATCATTTTTGATATTATCAACTCAATGCAAATGAAAGAGGTCTGGTAAATCTAAGTTTCTCACTTATGATTAATAGTCTACTTATAAATTCCTGTTTTCTTTCATCTTCAGATTGTACTGAAAATATAATCCAGTTCAGTTGCACTTCAAATCATCAGTCAAGTCTGAGGGTGCAGCTCAAATATCTTTAAATGAGCAAGATTTGGACCTTTTTATAAAACCAAAACCAAAACATGTAAACAAGGGAAAACAGAGACTCCAACCATAAGTCACCTTCAAATGTTTCTTTATCAATTAACAAATCGCTTGTTTCACACAGAAGACTCTCCAGTAGAGGATTGGAGCACAAGGGGAAAAAAAGAACAAAAACAAGCATGCACACCCTGAAAGAGTCAGAGTTAGGGCAATTATTTGAAATTCATTTGAGTTACGCTCATTTTAGAAATAAGAGACAAATGCATGGGGCGGGGGGGAGTGCTGGCAACCTGCCAAAACCTTGCACCAGCTGCCCTGCCAGGCAGGACATTATGTTGTATGACAGAAAAATTGTCATTCAAATGCCTAATACCATTGTTTGCTCACTGCAGGAGATGTGATTTTTGAAGGCTTAGTGGGTAAGTTAGCAGCAATTAATACTCATGTCAGGCAAAACTTGAGTTGCAAAGCTTGTTAGGGACTACTAAAAATACTTACCTGAGTACCATAAAAACAAGTGACTCCCTTGGATTTCTGAAGGTTGATGGTGGATAATGGATTTATTCTCTCAGTTACTAACATTATTTCTGAAAAAGCTAAACCGTATCTTGAGAGCCGTACTGAGAAGTGTATGAGCACTGAGGACTATTAGACAGATGTGCATAATCAACTAAATCATCTAAAAACACTGACAACCATAGTTACATATTTATCTGAAATACAGCTGATCCATATAACAGAAATTACTTTTCATGAATTGACTTTTACTTATTTCTTTACTTATATTCAATATTCTTTACTTATAGAGAATATACACAGAATTAGGCTGTTCCTCTTCCTCCTGTGAGGATGTGGATCATCTGCTTAACAGAGTCACTTCTCATCCAGAGGGCAATACAGGTCATATGGCCACATCCATAGACATAATCTCTAGTATGCAAATCCCCGCCACTACCCCACTCACCACAAAAGTGTTTGTGAGGATTTACTTTAAGATGCTGGGAACAAACCATGACATTACTGTGTTAGCAAAAGTTTCATTGCATGGGCTTTCTCTGCCAGGACATCACATGTGGTCATCACAGTAGACTGAATGTTCAGAATGCTTGAACTATATTGGACTACATAATTTTATTGAGTAGTATGAAAACTTTCCAGATTATATCACAGCTTCCTACTAACACCTTTAGACTACCAGTGACACAAGAATTAGGAAAATGACCAGCACATATTTTTCTGAAGAGAAATCTAGGCATTAGAGGGTGTTATTTCAAATTTCAGTGGAAGAATACTCTTAATTCATCTCTTTGTATAAGAACTCCCACATAAATCTGAGTAGACATATTTTGAGATATGCTCATGTATTTCTGTGGGAGAGTTTCTTTATTAGATTATTAGACTAAGCAGATTTTAAAATAATTCATCTTTTAACCTGGGTCAACAAAGGAAATGAGAAAGTGCAAAATTATTTAGGTTACTGCTCGCTCTCTGGTGAGGTTTTTGTTTTTGATTTATTACTAACAAATACAGCGATCATCTTCCTATTTACCTTTTTTCATTTTGTTGGAAAATCTGCTATGCAGCTCTGAAGGTGAATGCTAATTATTTTAAGAGGCCTTTTGTTACAACTGCATGGCTGGGGGGTTTTTTGCTCACTGCTTTTAGTTCTAAATTTTAAAAAAATGGTCGAGGATGAGGAGCTCCCACTGTAAGTCTTTGTCTTTTAATGGCATGGATGTATCTTCTTCTTATTTAAAGAATGGTGGTACCTCAAAATAGAGAAACAAACAGGAAAGCGTATATTAACAAGATACCCAGAAAAAAAGATGACTTTGATGTTTTAATATGCAAGTCTTCACATTTTAAAAAAATGAATTTCAGTTTCTAAGCACTAGTGATATATATAGATGAAATGCACAAATATGTAGATAGAGCTTAAGATGAGCCTGTAAGTCCTTGTCCATTAAAACCTTATCACTTGTTCAGCTGGCAAGTTTTTTGAAAAGATGTAGCAGTAGGCACTCTCATCGGTATTCAAAGGGAAAGTATTACTGACAGAATGTTACAAGACCATCGCAGTTACAGGCCAAGAGAGTAAATTAAAAACACTATGATAGCTGTCTTCACATTTTACAAGTCAAGCAACATGATCAAGTTGTTGAACTGATATCATAATACCATTTGAAACCCAAGATTGGGTTCTGTTTTGGCCATACATTTTTACAATCCTGATGCTGCGATTAAACCAAACACCTCTCAAGCAACTCCAGAGAGACAGCACAAACCACACACAGCTTAGTCCCTCAGGACTTTCAGATGTTAACAAGAATCTGTGAAGATTTCCAATACTAGAAGTGGCTCCTCAGGAGAGGTTTAATGGATATTTTAATGGCAATTTTTCAAAGAGTTTCTTCCACTGATTTTCCTTTATTCTGATGGGCTGATTAAAAATTCCATCACGTTTCCTTCCTTGCTTTAAATTATGACATGTATCTGGTTTTCCAAAATATGTCATGCCACAAGGAAGTTGGCAGTACAGTAGGCACTATTATACAATGTACTGTAGGACACCTTGGCATAGAAAGGGCATATGAAAAACGAGAAAGTACTAAAGTGTAAATACAATGAATCTGCACCACAAGACTGACAGATTAATTTAATGAAAAGTTTAATGCTTTCTCTTATTTGAATGGTTCCTATTTGTTGTGTAAGACTGATCAACTTTATCTGCCTTATTTTAAAGCGAGATTATAATTTTCTTACATTGATTACATTTTTCTGATTATAATTATATGAAAGACACATAGCTTTGAAGTATATAGACTTCAAATGTGCCTTGAATATATATTGGCAGTAAGTTATTATAGCTCCCTCTCTTCCCATCAACACAGCAATTACGATTATAACTAATCAGCCTTACGCACAGAGGATTTCCTAGGGGAAGATAAAGACAATGGGAAAAAGGATGATCATTCCAACAAGTAAGTTACCTCCTTGGAGGAACATGAATTCTACTAAACTAAATAAGCTGTCTTGTTTAACCAGTATAGCTCAAGCTATTGTTAACCTTAAAAATGTAAAATGATAAGTATTCAAAATAGCCAAATAATGTTCTAAGTAGTTCCAAAAAATGTAGAGGAACTATGAGGGGTTTTGTTTTCTTTCTAAATGACTGTTGCACTATAGAACTGGTATAAATAGTATGGCACAAGAGTATAAAAAGAACATCAAAAGATATAACTAGCTAATCAGGTAAAAATGTATAGCCTCCTAGAAAAAATGAGATGACACAAAATCAGGAAGTAGTCTTATTAACTCCCTACTCAAGGCAGAATTATTCCTGTCTAAACAATCCCAGACAATCTCTGCTTAACCTGCACTTATACATGCCTATATACATGCTCTGACACATTCTAATTAGAATGAGTGAAAGCTCATTTGATTAATCTAATTAGAATGTTCCAGTGTGCCTCACCATCACATATTAAACATCCCTGCATTTCAAAATGGCCATGGAGCTACTTTAACTAAACCTCATTGAATGAGCTTTAGTTAAAGCACCCCTCTGTGGCCATTTTGAAACAGGATGCTTAATACAAGTGATGCTGTGGTGTTTTAATTAGAGCGGCTGTCCGGGAGCCAGTCTAATTAAAACGCACCCTACCCACTCCAGAGCATGTGTATAGACATCTAGAGTTACCATAACTTATTTAGATAATCTGTTCCAGAAATTAACTGCGTTGAAAATTCGTTCTTCCTGGAATCTAATCTAAATTTTTGGTGGTGAAATTTAAGACTCTGACTTCTTTTCCAGTTCAACGTGGGCACAGGAGAGAGTGGATCAGCATCCAGTGTAAGACAACATTTTTTTATACTTGAAGACTATTATCAAATCTTCCGTCTTTTCTACATTGGGCTAACAATCTCAGTACTTCCAACTTTTCATATATCATGGTCCCTAGACCTCCAATTAGTTTTGTTGCTGCCTTTTGTCCCAGGGGGATGAACCAAGCCCCAGTGTCACGGTTGGCCGGGGTGGCAATTGAACACGGAAACAGGCCAGGTTTTTTGGCGAGGACAACTGAGACTCATGAATCAGTTCCTCCTTAAAGTAACGCAGGTTTATTAACTTATGCTTTGAAGCGCAGGATGTTGAATCTTCGGTTACAGTTTAGTCCAACATAAACACAACAAAGGGGGTCTGTTGGCCCACAGGGTTCCCCAACAAGCCCTTGCGTTCTACCCTGCAAGGGATAGGGGCGGCTGCCTGTTGGTTAGTCCTAGGGATGGTCAACAGCTCATATAAGGAATATAGACTAACGAACTGTAACTAGTAAACCGTCGAATTATTGTCGTGACGCCAATTCAAGAACCAGATGTGAGGGACGTGCTGCGGCTTGAAGGTCGGGCTGATCATGAAGGAATATGCCTTTGAGATGAATCCAGGCCATTGTCAAAGTGAACGCCGAGAATCAAAACGAGGTAATCAAAAAGTCAAACAGGAGGGTAAAGTCCCTAGGAGGGTTTGGGAAGTTCTCTCCCTCTCACAGGGCTAAGCGACAATAGCCTCTGTATGAAGTTCAGCAACTCCTTTCATCCACAGGTCACTCACTGTATCAGAACCTTACCAACTCATCAACTGACTGGCTGAAACCACAGCAACAAAATCCCCCCCTCACAGAGGTGCCCACTGGTCTTTTATGGGAAACCTGTAGCCAATCAAATCGCTCCCTGGCTAGAAAGTTCTGGTCTTATTACGTCAGAGCAGTTCTCTCTGAGCCTGCGCTCAGTCAGAAGCCCCACACATTCTGAGCACGTGCGAGTCAGAAATTAGGTCATGACTGACTGACAGCTTTAAAGGTCACACAAGGGGCAGTTCTGGTTCGGCTATGGAATTTTCTGCTCCTAGTCAAACCAACTTCCAGCATTGGCAGCATTCATATTAAAAATTTTTTTTCCACACCTTGGTATTCTTATGACTTTGCTCACATCTTTCTTGAAGTACAGTACCCAAAACTAGACATCATATTCCAGATAAGGTCTAATCAGCACTGAATAGAGTGAAAGAATATAATCCCATGGTTTAAACTCCTGAGATATGTCCCACTACACTATTACTTTTTTGCAACAGTAATTCATTATTGCCTATATTCAGCTTGCAATCTATTACCATCCCAACCATTTCTTGCACTACTACAGCTCAGCCAATCTAGTCCCCATTTTAAATTTGCACATTTACTAAGCACACAGTTAACTCCATTGTTCAACTCATTAACTATTTTGAATATTTGACCCAGAAAAGACTCTAAGGGCTAGTCCACACATGCAAGCACGTGTGCTTGCAGCAGCTCAAATAGAAGCAGTGTAAATTTGAGCAAAGGCTATTTGCCTCTGCGCACATGCTCAGACATGCACTTTGGTGTGGAGCAAATTGTGCCACTTGGGGCAAAATAACCCTGCCTGGCACCTCACAGATCTGCAGCCATGGGAGTGCTAGAACCCAGGGCCAGCACCTGTGTTATCCCCAGTAGTATAAAAAGCTGCCCTGTCCTGGCTCCACTAATCCAAAAAAGTTGCCCTGGCAAGTAGCTTCAGGGCTACTCACTCTCAGGAGCTTCTGGGTCCCAGCCAATTGGTACCTGGTGACACTACCCCTTGTGCCAGCTGGACTGCTGAAGCAGCCCTGAGAGTTCCCTAAGTGGGGCCTGCTGTCTGACTGTGACATTCTGTGCATGCGCCAGACTCAGATGGCTGCAGAGTTGGCCTTTGTGCGGCACTACTGCCATGCGTGCCCCCTGCCCAGCCATCTGGGCAGCTATCACCCAGAAGATGGGTCCAAGGTGCCAGCTCTGAGCATGTAGGGTCCTGCCACTGGCCTCCCTAGCAGGAATTCTGGTGTTCCCTATTGGAAAACTGAAAAAAACTCTCATAAAAAATCCCAAAGTCACTCTGTAAAATACCCCCAAATCCATGTTCATCCACAATTAAAACAAAAAGACATATATATCTATCTCTCTCTATATATAGATATATCTATATCTATATCTATAGATATAAATATAGATATAGATATAGATATACGCATACACCCACACACACATGCATACACCCACACACACACACATATACATACATATATATATATATACATATATATACAGAGAGAGAGAGAGAGCGCGAGCATGCGCGCGCAATCAGTTGGGCAATGTTTTATTGATATTTCTACAGTGTTAAAGCAATTTGGGAGACTACCAGTGTCTCTATCATAATAATAAAGTGAACTCTAAATACAATTCATGCATACATTAATATATATTTTTCTGCCCCCCACAGGGGCTACAGCCCCCTGCAGGGCCCACATGCCACCCCCCACCCCTGCTTGCTCCCCCAGCCGCCTGGATTGCTGCCTCACCTGGTCCCATCCCCTGCTGGCTCCTGCACCCCTCCAATGGCTGCCCACCCAGCCCCACCCCCTGCTCCCCCAGACCCTCCAATGCCTTCCTGCCCAGCACCAGCCCCCACTTGCACCCCAGACTCCCATGGCTTCCCCCCATTAGCCTCTGGCACTTAAAAAAAGAAAAGAAAAGAAGCCTCTACTTACTGAGCAGGGGCTGGGGGGGCGGCTCTGGGGCCTCCTGGAAGTGCCCCCCCCAGGCAGCACAGCACAGTGAGTAGCAGCAGGGCCTGGACTGGGGCTGCTGGGACTGTCACCCTGCCCTGCACTGTACGGGTGGGGCTCCAGTGATCCAGATGGCAGCTTGAGCTGCCAATAAGTGCTGGGGTTGGTTTTTTTGTTTTGTTTTTTTCTCTGATGCTGGGGTTGGGGGGCAGAGATTGGGGAGGATCAGGGAGCAGGTGGAGAAGGAAGCAGGGGGCTGGGGGAGTGGGCAGAGCCATTGGGGGTCCCCCTCATGGTCCCCTCCCCCGTCCTCTATCTCCCGGAACCCTTTCTTACTGGAAGTGGAGCCTGGGTCCAGTTCCTTGCTGCTGTCATGCTGCCAAGCAGTGTGCTTCAGCACCAGGATGAGGGCTAACCATAGCATCTCTATGGAGGACCCAGCCTCCAGTTGCCTCCAGGCTGCCCCACTTCTTTTTCTGTGCAGGTTTTTTTGACCCCTGGATATCCAGGGGTCTAATTTTGGCCCTGCACTAAAAACCTGCAGCATGGGAAACATTTTCTCATTCTTGCACGTGCCTCTTGCAGCATCTCAAGCACGTGTGGGCTTGTCTGGACATGCCCTAAGAGTCTCCTCAACAATCCGTTATGCATCCACCTTATACTAATTTCTTCCAAAAATATTAAAAGAAATATAAATAAGAAATACAAAAATATGAAAGAGTAAAATAAATTGATGGAATGTTTGATGACTGGAGTTAACAGAAGTGCATTCCAAAACAGAAGTTTAATCCTTGAATGCTATTGAAAGCTCTAAAAAAAGGGGGCTCCCAGAAATTTATTATAAACTGATGCCAGCTACTGGCTATAGCAGGAAAGTGTTAGAAGGATAACTTAAATTTGCATACTTAGGTTGCAAGTACTCAGTAGAAACTACAGGGCAGCCCTTTGCTAATGAACTTTTACACAGGGGGTACAGCTACACATGCACTTTAGTGAGCTGTAGCCTATTCTACTGCACATTAATGTGTGCATAAAAAACCATGCTATTATGATAATGCACAGTAAGCATCACCTATATAGCATGCATTTGCACTATTGTGCATTAGTGCAGCTTAATGCACATTTATTTAGTACCTCATACTGGAGGTACTAAATGTAATGCACATTAGGAAAAGCACATTCATGCATATGAAGAGATGTCCAGGGCCTATAAACTGAAGTTATTGTGCAGGCCCCAGCAATGACCCCATATGCAGGGGCAATGCATAGGGTGTGCATGTGGGTGCACATGCACCCCCTGAGTGTGGCGGTGCATCCCCTACAAAAAAGGTAGCTGCTCGCCACCCAATGCCCCCGCCACCAACACTGTTGGCAGTGTCTGCAGGTGGTCAGCAAACCCTGCTGGCCACCGCTGTCACTGCCAATGGCATCTGCACGAGCCTCTGCTTACCGCCACCACGCTTCTGCCACCGGGGGGCACATGTCATTCATGCCCATATGCCTCTTCCCTTTTTCAGAATTCTAGAGATAATAAAAGGTTCTGAGTTTGTACAGACTGCTTCTCTTCTTGCCTATGATTACAGGGCTGAAAAGAATATCAACTAAACTAGGTAAGTAGCTATATAAGAATCAAAAAACACTTAGTGATGCATGGGAAGACCATGTAGAAAGACTATGCTTATTCCACTGTTACCAAGAAAAGGAGCAGCAGTGAGATTTCAGGTATAATACTTCTCTTTCTGGGTTTTT
>NW_017728992.1:31671665-31683584 GCF_001723915.1 Gavialis gangeticus
TCTGGGTTTTTGTTTTGCGGGGGGGGGGGTTGTTTTATAATACAAGTAACTGGATATCTCTAAGTGAGTCTACAATCTTTTGGATAAGATATCCTCTCCACTAAGAGCACATTTTGATTTTTCAATAGGTAATAAAACTGAAGTGCATTGGCATGACTTAAAAAATAAGTTTTTGATATTTTAAACTTACCCCTTTCAGCCCAAACAATTAAAATAGCAGGCATCACATCCCAAAGAGAACCCGAAGACAAGAGTTGAAAACTGATGATTGTGAATGTGACTGTAATAAGAAATTCTAAGAGTTTTTATTGTTCTCTAGTAAAACTGCTTGGAAAATGGTGGAACCTCGTCAAAGATTTGTCTCCACCCGCCAAAGGGTGAATATGTGTTCTGTTCGCTACCTAGCTAAACTATACTGCTTACAGAAAACTGCTTAACTTAGATAGATTCCACCACTGTCTTTATGTCAGTACCTGGCCTATTGGTCTTTTTAGTACATGACTAAAAGATTTGTTGTATCTTCACTTTGATTAATAAAATTAATAGATGCCCACTAAATTTTATAGATTTTCTTTGATGTTGCTCTCACATACAAAAAGTCTTAATTAATTTAATTTGCATGGAAAGTAATGAATAAGAACTCTCCAAATTCATTTCATCTGAAAAACACATTGTAGAAATGGCAGCGTCCCTTGCCAATTCCAAGCAGTTGCTTATTAGAAGCATCCATCAACCCTCATGCTACTCAATCGCTGTATCTACATGATATGCTGACTGTGTAGGCATTACTGCACAGTCATTTAGTACTTGCATTTACTACTGTGTTTATACAAGTACTAAATGGCTGTGCAGCAACCCAAGTTACTGCATAGTAGTTCCACTGAATGCCTTTATTGTGACACTAATGCACAGTAACTTAATATTACTCTAGCATCATGTCATAGTTTTTGCCATTGTTTCTGCCATGGTTTGTACTGCTCAGTCAGTGTAGATGTGGCCAAGATGACAAAAGATCTACTACCCCCACTACTCAGAAAAATCAAGGAAGCTGGTTCCTGTTGTTGGCTTAAAAGTGGCATTTAAAGGCCTGTTTTTTGGGAATTGGCTTATAGGTATACATATATGCATTATAAGGGTTTAAGATAGGCAGCAGGGATTAAATGGATTTCTAAAGAGCTTGGGAGATGCACACACAACTTCTCATGGCCCTGAAAGCAGATGCACTGTCTAGCACAACAAGGCCAATGGATGGACACAGCCTGAGAATTAAGGGGGGCATGCCATAACACGAAATCACAGCCTTCAAGGCATCCCATAACACAAGGTAAGTGACATCAGCTACATGGCCCCAGAGCAGTGGGGGGAGGGGGGGAGCGAGTCCCAGTTTTGGGGGAACAGACCAAATTAGGAGAAGGCCCGGAAGGCTATGTGTATGTGTGACCACAGAGAGACAGCCAACGAGACACAGCCATGTATGAAGAGTCATCAGGAGTCATCAAGGGGGAAGGGGAATACAAAAGCAGAGACTTGAGATTAAAAAAAGGTCCCTCCCATCCCTCCTTCTCCCTCCCTTTGTCCCACCCCTCCCTGTTCCTTCTTGTCCCTTCCTGTCCCTCCCAGTTCCTTCTTGTCGCTCCTTCTCCTCCATGAGAAGGGTCACCATCCCTATCCCCTGGGAAGGGTCCCCAAGGCCACCATGGACCAAGGGCATACCAGCAGCCCATCTCATGCATCCCACTGGAGGGTGGGGCTGTGAGCTTTGGCATGCCACCTCCAGACTGCTGATATGCTGACCTGCCATGCTGACATCTAAGAAAAAGCCTCAGAAGTGATGCCTGCATCCTGGCCAGATGTACTTTGACTCTGATGACAACCCTAAGATTGGTAGATAAAGAATTGTTTGATCATTAGTATTGTTGAATTTTTGTTATTATTCTGTATCAGTAAATTTGCCTATTATCAACTGGCAGGCGGTGTGGTTGGTTTGAGGGTTGTGCCCACCTAGAACAAAGGTATAAGGGCTGGATTCCTAAAATCCAGTGTCAATACCTGTGTTCTACCTGAAGTGTCACCATTTTCCTGGTGAGGCCATAAAGCATTACCTGAATAACATCAGAACAGTGTTTTTCTACTTAGGTAAAACCAAACACTAAAAAATCATCCCATTTATTCACAGCATTAGATGAAAAGATTAAAGTGGTGATCAACTGTATTTACAGATAGTGTAGTCTGTTTACAAAATACATTCAAACCTCCTACTAGCAGAAAATTCTATTTACTGGCAAGTAAGCTTAGTTCTTTCTTCATGGAATTGTTTGTTCTAAGAGATTAAACCAGCAATTGCAATGCTCAGCAGGAGCCTTGAGGAATATGTAACTGAACAGAGAGCGATAAGCATCCCAAAATAATCATCTGATCTGTCTTCAGTATCAAAGAAACAGTGTAGAATTATATCAAGGAGAGAACTGTTTAGAGGTGCCTTACAACTCTTGCATATAGACATGATAGAATCAATGCACAAAAGCCATTCCAAGGACAGAGGAATGTTTGCGTATTACAGAGTTAGGTATATAGTTTAATCCATTTTTTAAAAAATCTCTCAGAATACAGATAATTTCTTAATAGTACTTATTTTTAGCATTTAGGGATAAGTTAAATGATTTGAAAAGTCTTGGTCTCATTAAAGCACTCACAAATATTGTGTTTATATTTTTGTAGCTGGATCTCAAGACATACCACCAGGCTTCAGGAAAGAAGAAAGGAATGGAATACAGTCTGGCACAAGTGGTGCTTGGTAACCAACTTGGGCAGACGTTTGAAATTTATCACTGTGCCACATTTTTCAGTAAGTATAAAGGAAAGATAAGCAAAGGGGCATGGCTTTAGATTTCCTTCCAGCAATAACCAAAAAAACTCCAACCTTTATAGATAAATGGTGGAAGAGAGTTGGTGTAGTAGGTTGTCGCTCAGTTCTTTATTTTTTCTGGGGCAAACCTGTACCCATAAGGAAAACAACATTCATAACAAAGCAAGCACTTAAACTTCCATACAAGATACAAAGATTTAACTTGCAACTACAGTCCTTCCTCAGATCCAGAGAAAGGACACTGCAGCTCAGACTACTTCCTCTGTATTGCCCATTTCCTTCTTTTGTCAAGCTTCACTCCCTGGGAGCTTTTAACTTCCTCCAAGCCAAAACAACTCATAGCTGTCAGCTGCCCCACCCCTTGATCAGGCAGGTTATCACTTTTAATCACTTGCAGCTGTGCTCCTTCCCCTTAGCCATTCACCTGGTTACAGCAAACTTAGGTTAAAGGTTCTTAAAATGATCCACAGAAAAGGTGAATGAAAGCAGATGTCCTTCCTAATGAGAACAGGTGGATGCACCACAACTGTGAAGGAAGACATGTCACATTTATGTATTTGAAGAAAAGAGGAACCAGACAAACCACTGTGTCCAGTGAAGAAATAATTCCTATGACAGATGGCCTTTGTCTGTGCTCACTCTTACTTGCTTACTATAAGGATCATCATTTATAAAATGTATATTAATTTCATCATCAGGTATTCATCATGGGTATGAAGGAGTATGAAGCCTCCAGTTTGGATAAAAGAAGGTCACTGAGGACATCAGACCTACTTATTGGATTTTCACTATGAAAATTTTCATAAATATTTTCTAGGACAGTGATTACAAAAACTAATTCAAATGCTCTGTGGTGACAACTAAAAGATTATGTGTGTGCTCCTGAACGTTTGCATGTTTGTCTGCATCTGATAAGAGACCAACATTTGATGGTTATTTGCCATCAAAGTGATAAGAAAGATAAAGATAAGGAAAAGTGATAATTATGGATAGCCTAGCACTTTCACTACTTTTACAAAGACAAAATATATCATTGCAATACTAATCTTAGCAAAAACAACAATAACAAAAACCATTTAATAGCTGAGGTAGCATTTGGGACATACCTGAACAGCATATAGGAACTAAAGAGGAAGGCTTGCAACAACTTTGGATAAGTGCAGACATTCAAAAAGCTCAAGGCAGAATCAATTAAAACTTTGCTGGTTTCTCTATGCTGTGTAGATTGGATCAGGAGGAAATGGAAACCGTTTGCCCTCCAGTATGGGAGGGGGGAGGGAAGGAGCATTGGCGATGCATAGGGGGTGCACACAGGTGCACATGCACCCCTTGAGATTGGCAGTGCAACCCCTGCGATTGGCCACCATCGATGGCGCCTGCAGGTAGTTGCCACTTGCTACCCCTGCCCACTGCCACTGACACCACTGGAAGCATCTGTGGGCAGTCAGTGATCACCACTGGCCACCACTGTCACTGCCAGTGGCATCTGCAGGTGGTAGCTGAGTGCTGGTCAGCACTCGCCACCCTCTCCGCTGTCGACACTGCTGCGGCTGCTTGTGCGAGCTCCCTGCTCGCTGCTACCATGTCCCTGCTACTGCCTGTGGGCAGTCACCGTGTCCCCTCCAGTCTCCAGAGACAGGTGTTATACATCAGGGGGGCATGCAGATGCCTATACTAGTCAAAGCCAAGAGCCAGAAGGCATTCCCACATGCCTCCCAGCTTGCCAGGGATTGCCAAGGGCAGTGCAATGCACCGGAGTAGGGGCCATTCCTGATTGGCTGTCAGGCATACACCTCCAACCCCCTACTTTCAGCCAAAGGGGGAGGGGATCCAGCACAGAATCTCTTCCCAGCCCTGCTCCCCTACAGCAGCAGGGGGGGAGGGAGAGGAAAGCTGAGGTCCCTGCCATGTGGTTCCCCCCAGTTGTTCTGGCTCAATTGAGGGAACCAGGTTCCCATGTCAGGGGCTTTCTCCCTTCCTCATTGCTTGGCCCACCTGGCCAGCAGTTTCTCTCCACAGCCCCACCCCCAACCAGCTGTCAGTGGTGCTGGGGGGGGGATGGAGGCCACTGCCCCAGCTCCCCTCAGCTACACTAGTTCAGGTGGGGGCCAGGGCAGGGGCCTCCCTCCCACCTCCACCGTCGGGCCAAGCTGGCAGGCACAGGTAAGACATAGAACTGGGGAGTAGAGGCCTTGCTGCCTCAGCTTTGTGACAACCCAGGGGTGGGGCCAGCCTGGTGCTTGGCTGAAACAGACGAGTCCAGGCTGAGACCATGTCACCCAACGTGCAAGCAGGGGTTAGTAGGGGAGCCACACAGGCACCTGCGATGCTGGGGGACTGCGATCTAATGCGAGTTGGGAGGAGATCTAGCACAGAAGTTTGACAGACTGGTCTAACCTAAACTGACTAAATCTGATACTACATTCATCCAGGTCTATCTTAGACCAGGTTCCACCAGTTTTAAACCAATCTATGTGCACTGAACTTCTGTTCTGTTACAGGTTTAGGCTGGTTTCTGATCACTTATACCACATTATGCGTTATGTCTGTACCTAGCCTTTTTTAGAACTAAGACAGACTGACATCACAAGTGCATAAAATGTGCCATGGTAAGATGGCCTGAGCCATTAACTTAAAATGATATCAGAGCAGACCTGGCTGACAGACTTTTCTGACAAAATGCTGTCTAGCATCATTTAATCAACCCCCACCCCCACTCCCCAGTCTTTAACATGGTAATATATGTAGTAGTTTGGCATAGATTATATTGATGTTCAGAGACACTTACCAGAATAGCCAATAGGCCAGCATTTATGGCTTTTTCATAGTATGCAAAAGTAAAAGCAAAAGCAGCAAATCCCTGCTTTTCCTGATTTTACAGCAGACATGCATATCTCAGCCTGCCATACTCTATGCGGGTGTCCTAACCACTGGTGTTTCAATATTTCATTATGGATGAGGGACTTTGTCTTGGTTCTTGCAGGAAAAGATTGAAAGGACTTGGGTTCATGCCAATGCAAAACAAAAAGAACTATTGAAATCTTATAAAAAAATCTTCCAGGGAAAATGGTGTTCTACTCAGCTGTATGTGAGTCTCTGAAATCAGTTCTAACACTTCATATTCCATTTTCAAGTTTTTACCATTCCAGTAAAAATGTTATATTATAATCTAAAACAATGGGTCAACCTTTAAAAGTTGTAGTCTTCCAAAGACAAGCAGTTGTATTTTGTACATTGCCATTGACAGCTATATGGACTCAGAATGCTGTTTAGTAACTATAACATTTCACATACATGATATTTCATACTATATACGAATAGTATAGCTCTGGAATTGCTTTGCTATTCTAAATTGTTGTGCAACATTTGAAGCTGTACATGAAGATTGAGAGATTAGATATTATGTTTCTGGCTATGTTGGAAGTTGACCAAGAAAATAGGGATAGCAATAGTTTTACTACTGTGCAAGGTACTACCGACCATCCGACTTGTTTGCATCCACCTGGTTAGTATTTCCTTATTATGGCATTAGCATAGTCTTGTTATTCGTGGAGGAAATCCCTAAACAATTGGGATCTCCTTGGAAGGCCAGTGTTTCCAATACTATTTTTACTTGCATACCACACTCACTTTTCCCCCAAAAGTCAGCCTTCCAAATCTGGGCTGTCTGTTTTAACAGAAACACACACGCACACTACTATATATGCTGCTGCTTTTCCTTCTCTTCTTACCAGCAACTACATGGAATGGGGGCAGAGTCCAACAGGGGCAGATCTGGGGTATTGGTAAGGGGAGGGAGGGAATGTAGCAGTGTAGTTTTACCCCACTTTGATTTTGCTTCACCCAACTCTACCTGATTTCTGCTAATTGCTCTTCACTCCACAAGTATAAATGACCCTCTCTCCTTTCTAATGGTCTTGATGTTCCACTAATAATATTATCCTTTCTTCATCAATTTGGTCTCTCATCTCCTGTTTCATATACCTTGGATTTTTTTTTTAAAGCGGTATGATGCACACAGCAGCAGAAACGGAGCCTGGTCAGCCAGAGCCACACTCTGGCTACTGGCCAGGCTCTCAGTGGATCGACACTGCTGCTGCCCCAGGAAGCCCCCAGGATCCCAGGTAAGGCTGCCCTAGTCTCCCCTACCTGCCCGGGTCAATTTGCCATGCACCGGAACACGCATATAAGGGCATACCCTGGGACAAAAAGCAGTGGCACAAATATGTGCTGCTGCATTTTGTGCCATGAGAAACGTGCCCCTACACATGCATGCTTGTCTGGATGTGCCCATGGTGTCCAGCTTTCCAACTACTGTGACAGCTGAAAATTGTGTCTGTGTGGTGAAAGTGCTTGCTGAACGCTCTGTGAGGATTAGACCAGGTGTTTCCTGTTGTTTGTTTATGTATGGAGCTGCATGTTGCCACTAAGAGTTTAATTAAAGTAAAAGATTAGTGAGGCCTTTTATGTAGTGAGGCCTTGTAAGATTAGTGAGGCTTTGCATGTAGTGACACAGTGAAAATTAACCTTATCAGAAAAATGCAAAGGCTTGTACTGCTATTGGTCAGTCATAAGGAAAGTTTGTAGTGTAAGAATGTGAGTGGCTGTGTATCAACAGCGTAGCTCAGAAGTTATAAATTCGCTAGCACACCCGGAAATTGGCAGAAGGAAGACACAGCATTATAAGAGAAGCTACTAATTTAGAAATTAGCTGCTGACCTGGTTTCAGTGGGCCAGTAGATCTCAAGAAGCCTGAGGACTGAATACCAGGGTCCTTCCCAGTACCCTTTGGACAGTGCAGATCAGGGATGCCTGACTTAGCTGAGCTTTATGGAAGAGGAACAGAGAGGACTGCCAATAAGTTCCCAATGCAAATTGTTATTGTCTGTCATTGTTGTTTTGTTATACTACACATAGTTTTGCATTTTTTCAGTCAATAAACCTTTCTTACCTTTTTACTCCCAACCACTCTCTCAATCCCGAACCCTCCCCCTGGCAGCTGGGAAAAACTACAAGTTTCATTTTTTGGCTAAGCAGCCAAAAGCTGCTGACAATTTATCTGTGAATGGGTGAAAAGTATAGCTTCTGCCTGAGAAGTAAAGGGAGGGTGAGTGACCTGAAAATTAGGTTCCGTTTCCATGGGGAAATCTTTTTTTCTTAATTCTACCTCCCCCATAACAGGATGTGTGTGCAGTATGCAGGAACATACAGAACTAAAAAAGTTGGCTTTGTTTTGTGACAAAAGTATTTTCTTTGATGAATATTTATATGAATCCTATACTAACCTAACCGGAAAAATTATCCATGTATATGGTAACATGAAAAGTTAATGTTGCAAAGTGGTATAAATACAGACATTTATGGATCTTTCATGGCTTGATTTTCAGTGTCAGACCCACAATTGCAAATGCAATTATGAAATTAATGTACCATATGCAAATATTCAGTGACCATATCAGCATGCAAAATTCATGTATTTGGGTATGTAAATGCCCAGTTACAGGTCTAAATGGCCATTTACAATAGGAAAAATCCCTAATATTAATACGCAAAACCAGTCTGAAAAAAAATAGATCCCCAATTATATATTCATTTTTTCACATACAATCACATGCCTGACTGGATCTCAAGTCCTTATTTTCATTGCATGCACACATGCAAAAAACTTATATCTCCAAAACTCACAAATAATTTACAACAGAGTAACGTTAAAACTTGCTTCATTCAAATATATTTCACAGGGAGTTTTCTTCAGTCCACTGGATACAAACCTGAGCTAAGAGTTAAGAAACATTAGCTAAAAGTTCATACAATTACGCTTCAAAAATAGTTTAAAAAAAATTAAATGAAATGTGAGAAAAAAGATCAGAGTGCCTTTCTTATCATCACAATAAATAAAAAGTGATCTTCCTTCAGGAAACAAAAATCATACAAAACAGACACTTGAACCACCTCCTTCCCTCCCAGGTACTTAGCAAGCAACCTATAATGCTATTTATTTCAATGGGAGTTTGGGACTCATTGAATGAGTTTTAGTTAAGGCACCCCCACTGCTATTTTGAAATGTAGGATGCTGGATACACTTCAAATACTGCAGGTGTTTTAATTACAGTAATGTGCCCAACTACCAATATTTTTGTCAAACCAAACTGTGTATTCAAAACTCATACATTACTCATCAAAAACTCATGAGTTTGATTTAAAAGTGAGATATTATTTGACATAAAAAGGTGGTGGCTGCAGGGAGCTCGTTTTCTCTTTTCATCTGAGCACTCTAGATTAGAGTGCACTTTTTTCAGATTTGTCTTTTAAACTGTGAGATTCAGAAATGAAATCCAGGAATATCATATCATGAGTCTAGGAGCTGAGTTTTTACAAAAAGTGTGCGTTTACATGTGCAATTGAGCATGACTAAATTTAATGCACATTAAGCTAACATGCATTAAGCGAATTTTGGCAGGTGTCTACACATTCAGGGACTTGGCACTAAAGTTAGTGCATTTGGTACTAAAGTTAGTGCCACGTCCCTGTAGCCCTGCCATGCACCCCTAGTGGCTGAGCAGACATGGCACTAAAGTTAGTGCTGGATTGCGTCTATATATGCGTTAATGCACTTTAACTAATCATGCCTAAATCTGATACCTGCATTTGCAGGTATCAGATTTAGGCACTATTAGTCCAATTTCACGATTTTAAATGATCATTAAGGGTATGCACATGTAGATGCACACTCATAATGTGCATTAAATTAGACTAATGCACAATAACGCATCTCATGTAGATGCACCCAAAGTGCCATAAATGATAAGACTTGCAAAAAAATTGTGAGTCTTATTAACTAATTAGTGGTGTTAACAACAACGCTAAACTGAAAGAACCACTTCTAACAGTTAAAGGGCATAGTTTTGTCTTAAAGCCCAACTGTTAAGATATAGTTTCAATAAGGATGCTAATTAGTACCTATCATGACAATTATCTTTCTAAAGAAGGGCCCTTTCTGTTAAAAACTAACCAAAGATCAACAAAATACCATATATAATACAACTATATAGACATAATTGGGAACATGTCTGTCTTTCCAATTACCAATCAACTGAAATTTCTATTACGATTTCTGGTACCTCCTAGTTGTAGAGTAGCTAAAGTTACCAGAAGAATAGCCCTTTTTCTTTATGTTTTTGATTCTTTTGGGAATTAAGCAGTACAGCATGAGAAAATGTTAAAAACCTACTCAGAAACCTAGTTAAGAAAAAAAATTATCTAGGATTTGGTTCTAGTTTGGGGTAACAGGTTCTAAAAGTTTTGCAAATTCACATGATTCCTTTCAACCACCATAAAAATATTATAATGTATGAGCTGCAAGTTATATTTAATTTGTATATGAAAAGTAAAAGGCTGGAGACATCTAATATGCACTTAGAAGATGACTTCATTCCATGTAAATATCCAGTTTGTAAATAGGATTTGTAAATGTTGAAAAGAATCAACATGCTGTCTATAGGCCCCTGAGCCAGTGTAACACAAACAAACACCTTGTAAAAGAAACGCATTTGCAGACTATACAGTATACATTCTCATAGTGACTTCAGAGTTCCCTTCTCTTCCACAAAGCAAAATATGTGAAGTACCTTTCATTCTTCTCTCCTTAATGTACACACACACACACACACACACTCTTGGAATCTCTCCTGTTAGCAAGCAATCCAGAAGTTGTCTCCACTCCCTGACAGTCATCACTGCTGACCCAAGATAGGAATTTTACAAGAAAACAACACCAGAAACACCTTCCTTACAAACAGACTGCATGATGACTTCAAGTCTAAGCCCTTTTTGTTATTTAGGATTTCTTATTATTAAAAATGTTAAACCATAACATCACTAGAACATTTCCAAGTCTTAAAACTGAAAGTTCTGAAATCTATAATGTTTTAGTTCTTGGAAAAGTATTTGTTTTTGTATGGATTTTCTGTTATGCTTCCAACCTCTAAGCATTGCGAATAACTCAATTTATTTGAGATAAGGTAATATCTTTTATTAACAATATATTGAATAGTTCATAAGATGAAGCAGTATTCTCAGATTCTTAAATACCCAAGTACATCCTTCAGCAGGGACAGGTACATTTTAAGATTTCAGTTTTCTTTCACTAATGAGTGCGGCCAATATTAATTGTATTTTTGTCTTTAGCTTTTTTATTTTTTAACATTTGGTTGGGTCTTTTATACCTCACAAATAAAGGGAGATTAAATGTGGGAAGTATAGATGCAACTAAATTAATCTGTCCATATATTAAAAATACTGGGTAATTATCTCCCTAAGCAAACGCCCTACAGAAATCCTGTCTTCAGGTATATATTAATCAGCTGCAAAATTGAAGATACAAGGACTTTATAGAACAGCTCTGAAACAATGCAACCATGTTTTTAAGTTGAATACAAAAAGACTACATACAGAAGACAGTGCAAAATAGTCTAAGACTGTGAGAAGCAATGCATCAGAGATGCAGTACACAAGCATTTGCAATCAAAGTTTCAGCTTTCAGCTGAATGTTCTTGGTTCCCAACATCTACCATAATACATAAGACTCCACTTGCCTTTTCATACAAAGATCAGGCCTTTTACGACCAGGTCACTAAATCATTGGATGCAGGGGTGGCAGTGGATATAGTTTTCCTAGACTTCAGGAAGGCTTTTGATACTGTCTCTCACCCCGTTCTCATTAGGAAGCTGGGGGACTGTGGTGTAGACAACCATACAGTCCAATGGGTCGCCAACTGGTTAGAGAGTCACACCCAGAGGGTGTCCTTCTCGACCTGGAAGGACGTGGGAAGTGGGGTCCCACAGGGCTCGGTCCTTGGGCCTGTACTGTTCAATATCTTCATCAGTGATTTGGACGAGGGGGTGCAAAGCACCCTGTTCAAGTTTGCTGATGACACTAAGATGTGGGGGGAAGTGGGCACAATTGAGGGGAGCAACAGGCTACAGTTAGACCTAGATAGGTTACAAGGATGGGCGGAGGAGAACAGGATGGGGTTTAACACAGACAAGTGTAA
>NW_017728992.1:31684021-31690023 GCF_001723915.1 Gavialis gangeticus
AGTCTGGAACCAGCTTCCAAGTGAGGTGGTGCAGGCTTCCACCCTGGGGGTTTTTAAGAGGAGGTTGGATGACCACCTTACTGGGGTCATTTGACCCCAGTGCTCTTCCTGCCATGGCAGGGGGTCGGACTAGATGATCTGCTCAGGTCCCTTCCGACCCTAGAAACTATGAAACTATGAAACTATATTATCAACCAAAGAATCCAACATTAAATACCTTAACAACAAAGTGAAAAACAGTTTTTAAACTTATGAAAGATTACCAAAATAATGAGTAAAGTGGGATGTGTTTTTATATTCATAACCGGGCCCTAGACATATTTGAGTGCTAGTTACATTTGTTTTATTTACATTTGTTTTATTCACTGATATAAATTACTCTGGCATCCAGATAATAGACAACCTCTGTTCCAGGGATACCCAGCTGGACATCTCTTACAGTATCTCATCATTACATAGCAGGAGACCAGATACTGGCATGTTTGCTTTGAGGAAATGACTACACTAGGATAGCTGCAAACATGACACCTGCTCTCTCCTGATTCAGCCATTCAGCTGCAGAGTTAGCTACCAAGACTTTCCTTCACCTCTTGTTCTGATCAAAAGCATCATCTTTTCTTACACCCAGCTTCTTCACGTTCTTCCATCGCTATCTTGACTGTCTACTTCTCCTTTCAATTTACAATTCCATACCCTTACTTACTATACTTCCATAGAGTAACACTAGCCTTACTAGTTTCCAATAGATCTAGCTTCCTTGGCAAGTTCTTGTCATATGCAATCCCAGAAAATCCACTGCATTACTTCCATTCCATTTTATCTTTCTGTCTTGCTTCTGTTTTTTAGCTGTCTTCATCATTTAATGCAAATTCCAAGTACTTGGAATGTCTGTACCTGGTTTTATATATTTCCCTTCCTATCCTTCACTATTATTTTCTTACCACTTAACAGCCCATCATTTTTTCTCATTTTCTGGTGTTTATTTTTAGACAACTTTTTTCTAGATGTTTCAGCCAATCTGCACATCTTTTCCACAACTCCTGAATTCCCTGCCATTATAACAAGATCACAAATAGTAGCTCTCACCGTACCAACCTATATGCCTCTTCACCCATCACAACCATCATTATAATAAACAGGCATGTGCTTAGTGCTAAACCTTGATACAAGCCAAATTTGATTTCAAACTCTATATCATTCTCCATTTAGGTCCAAATACTCTTCCAATCTCTGTAGACATTGCTTCCACAAAATTGAGGGTGCCCTCTCTAAGTTTGAAAATGCATGATAGAGTTGTTAATTCCCATTTATAATGGAGCAAACTCAAGAAAAGTTTCTAAATACTGTATCTGTAGTTTCCATTCCTTGTACAAACCCACAATTCATTCATAGATTTGAATTCTCTCCCTCAGTGGTCTTTACTGTTTTTTCTGTTTGTTTTTTTTTTGTGAGGCTAACTAATAAGTATTCTCTGCATATGGTTTTATATTGTGTACCTGATCTGCTCTCTTTTTTTTTTACATTGTCCTAAAGGCAGTTTCCATCAATTTAGTAGCTAGGCACTTAGATAAAGGTAAATGATCCCACAATCCCTTAAATAAAGGGTGATAAACTCAGTTGCCATTGCAAAGTCAAAATGCCATTCCTTCAAGGATGATTCCCTAAGCAATGGGTCATTGGCACAGTTGGTTAAAAGTAATCCAAAAAATATCAACTACAGGAACAATACTAATGACATTGCTTACTACTGTGTAACTGAAAATGCTTCTAATAATGTGCTTTATAATAAGTTAGTGCATACCATGGCTGAGTGGCTGCATTGAAAAAAAAAATCAATCATTTTCTGTTGGTAACTAACTGATTTTCTACCAATTATGATGCAGAAAATGAATAAACAGTATTAAATTATAGTGGTATACTGTACCACTATTAATATTTTTCATTTAGAGTGTCTTTCCTTTTGTATTAAAATGGTAGATTGAATTGAAGATTAAATAAAGTATGGAAATCAGTACAAGAACAAAAAAAAGTATAGGGCAGCCTACAAATTATAGAATAAGATAAGGTAAAGAAAAAAGCTAGGGCAGTAAGTAGATCTGAATATAAATAAGGCTGTCATTCATTCACTGATGGAAATAACTCATAGAAGTGAACTGGGGCCATGACTCTGAGTGACAGAGATATAAGATATAGGATAAAAGCAGACTGTATTGTGGACTGGATGCCTTAAGGGACTGGTGGAGGGAAAGGAATTTTTGCATCCTAAATTATCAATTCAAATTCAGCCTAGGAAAGCAATGATGGAAAGCCTTTACCTGATGATGGCTGCTCAGTAGTCTACATGAAATTATTTGATAATGTCACTGCAGATTCTAGCAGATGTGTGTTCACGTGACAGTATTAATTAATATCCACCAAAGTTGTCTAAAAAGGCACACCAATGACTGAATGAGAGTAAATTTTCATTTTGTATACCCTCTTGAAGCTGTGATGCATTGGCCAATAACCAGCAATCTTGTAGTGCAGGGAATCTTGAAGATCCATTATCACCCATATTCTGTTTATTCTTCCCTAACCTTATATTCAGCTGTTTGCTGGCCCCAGCCCCAGACCACAGCAGAGCCAGTTTGATATCCATCACATGGGTTTACCAGCAGATGAAGAGAAAATCGGAAGTGTCTTTTAATTTATGAATTACAACTATACTAAATAAATAAATCCCAAGTTGGGAAACTGACTAGCCAGTGCAGCATGACCTCGACAGGTATATAAAAGTAACTTAAGCCACCCCATGTGCTACAATGCAAAAAGCATGTAAGTATATAGGTCAGTGATCACTTACATACTTCCAGCACTTGAGAGAGAGATGCCTTATTCTGTGTTCAGTTCCAAATAAGTTGCATAATAACAAGAATTTCACAGAGTCTGTATTGTAAAAACACACTCTGCTTTTGGAACTTATCATGAATTGAGTATAACTATGATTAGACAATTTTAAAATAAATCATTTCAATTTTTCTTGGAAATATTTCTTTTAATTTGCTTTTCACTGAATTTCCAAAATTCAATTTAAAGAAGTTTAAATGTTAAATAACCCCAAAATAAAAATACTGATTTTAGATTAAACCTAATGTTTCATTTCAGCTGCAAATAAGTTCATTTTATCATTTTCCTGAGTACACTAAGAAAAAATAAATCAAATTCGTCTGAAACATCCCCCAGTCCTCATTTATTTAATTTGCTCAACAAACTGAAGAATCTATTATCTTCATGTCTTTACTTGTAAGAATTTTGTTTGCACCTTTCACAACCATTATAAAGGTGATGAACTGACAGAAACACAAATATCTTCTTCATTTACTCTATTTTATTTTTCAGGAAGGTAGAAAGGGGTAGCTGTGTACAGGTTGATGTTTCACTTTAAATACATATTTTTTAACTGTTTTGTACCAGTAGTCACTTTTACATTGCATCTAAAGAACACAAAGTAAAGGCATCAGTCTGGCATTTATTATGCGGGAAATGAATTTGTTGGGGTATAATGGCATTGAAGCTTCTTCTACAATAAATTTTATTACTGAATAATAATACTAAATGATCCATTTTCAGCTTTATACACATTCATTTTGGAGGAAAAAGACTTAATTTACAGTTTGCTCTGTACATTTTTGTTATAGATTCAATGGCAGATGAGATTTATGTTTGCTGCAATGAATGCAAATTGTAAGAACAACATTGGTGATAAATACAAATGTTAGCAACTAGAGATTTGTGAGTAGTTTGGAATTCACGTAACATTTTAGTGTATACTCTGTTTCATAAATGAAATTAATTCATGTCACAGGATACACGCCCACCTATTTTCTATTAGATTCAAATAAAGAATCTACCAATGTACACATTTGTCAGCTTCTCTCACTATATTCAGTATCAGTATTGCCTCCTTAATATAAGTTTTAAAGCAGAGATACACAGATTACAGAATTAGAATAAGCTCACCATGTCCCTTTTGGCAAACCATACTTTGCTATGCTTTAAGTAACAATGGGTGCATCTACATATGCATTTACTCCAGCCTAGATTTACTGTGCAGTAAAATATTGCACAGCAAGGGTTTTTGGATAGTTTCATAGTGCTTAGGGTTAGATGGGACCTAAACAGAATATCAGGTCCGACCCCCTGCCCCAGGAAGGAATGAATGCAGGGTCATAACACCCCAGCCAAATATATGTCCAGCCTCCTGTAGGTGGTGTCCACACAGGCAGGGATTAGGGAAAAGATTTAATCCCAGTTCTGTGCAGCCCTGCAATGCAACCATGTTGACCGGGGGGGAGCGGTGGAGCACGGCTCCTCCTGGGTGCTACCCCACGGGCTAGTATGGAGAACTGGCCCTGGGGGGCTGCCTGCTGCTGGGACAGAGACAATGCCCCCCTACCATGTCAGCAGTGAGCTCCTGGCCCTGATCAGGGGCATGGGGCCTGGAAAGAGCTGCAGGCTGCTAGCTGCCCCACAGGCAGATCAGGGTAGGGGGCTGGTACCTACCTTACCCGTGCAGCTTTTTGCAAGCCCCATTCCTCAACTACTCAACTGGAGCACAGGGCTCAACCTACTCCTGACCACAACAGTTCCAAGCCATCCCTGGGCTGTACAGGGAAGTGTGCATGTGCAGCCCAGAGCTGGCTGGGGACTGCCCAAAACAGGACAGTCCCCAGTCATCTCCAGGATGCACATACTTCCTCATGCAGCCTGGGTCTGGCTGCGAACGGTTCCACTCAGGGGCAGGTTCCAGCCAGCTCCAGGCTTGGCAGGGAACTGTCCCCATGCAGTGAGCTCCCAGCCCCTGCTCCCTGGTTGCAGATGCAATCACAATGGGAACTGGGAACAAGCTCCCAGCCTATTCTCAGCCACAGCTCTGCAATTGCACCCACCAGCACAGTACCTATTTCCCTACCCTCACCAGCACGGACCTCTCAGGGACAGGAGCTATCTCCTACTGCCTGGTGGACAGCTGACTAGGATAAGCTTTTGCTTCCAGTCAGGCATCTACATAAGTGCTACAACACCATTACTAATGCCAGGTAAATTTGCTTCTTGCATTTGCACGTAGCAAACTTACTCAGTATTAGGGAGGTTTTTTCTGTGAAGTAAGCATGTATATGTGTAGATGCACATACTTACTTTGCAGTAAACTATCCTAATGTGAAGTTAAGCATGTAGATGCATCCAGTGTGCTCTAGAATCCTATTTTAGAAATTAAAGAATAATTTGAATGCTGTTTACATAGTCTGCATAAGTCAATTCCTTTAGTTTCTATTGATAATTTGCAGTACTATTTTACAGCTTTGCATGATGCAGTCCTATTCATCTTACTCTTAAGTATAAGCAAAACAAAAAAGCTAATATATCCTGTATTTCATCTACCATATAGAAAGCAAAACACAAATTCATTTCCAAAATGGGTAGATACTTCCTCCTGATGGAAATGTAGCAAAACCCAAACTATTGTTGACTAAATTGTTCTAGCACATTGTAAGAATGAGCTATTTAAGATTATCATTTAATCAAATGCACAGAACAAACAGACACATTTTATTAAAAAATGTTAATATCTGGGAACCATTTCATCTCCTAGATCCATCAACAACAAGGCAACACATAAATAGCAAACAAACTAAACAATGGAATCATAATTGATAGTACCCTCTCTTTTTCTTCCTTTATTCATGCCAGTTGACACTGCAATAAAAGACTACTGAAACCTTCTCTTATGAAACAACCCTAAACAATTCAGTATGAATTATGGCAATAGCATTCTATCAAAATGAATTAGCATTTGTATAAAATTTACTTTCATAGTTTCTAGGGTCGGAAGGGACCTGAGCAGATCATCTAGTCCGACCCCCTGCCATGGCAGGAAGAGCACTGGGGTCAAATGACCCCAGTAAGGTGGTCATCCAACCTCCTCTTAAAAACCCCCAGGGTGGGAGCCTGCACCACCTCAC
>NW_017728992.1:31690418-31695047 GCF_001723915.1 Gavialis gangeticus
GTATGGGTGTCTACGCCACAGTCCCCCAGCTTCCTAATGAGAATGGGGTGAGAGACAGTATCAAAAGCCTTCCTGAAGTCTAGGAAAACTATATCCACTGCCACCCCTGCATCCAATGATTTAGTGACCTGGTCGTAAAAGGCCACCAGGTTGGTCTGACAGGACCTGCCGCTAATGGGACTAAAGTCCCATTAGTTATAAGAAAAAACAAATGCTTTTGATTGTTTTTATAAACCATTATTGCAAATGTATGGACATTATTAGTGCAAGGTTATCTGTAGAACACAGCCAAAACTTTCAAATGTGAGCATGGTTTTTGGTGCCTAACATGCATTTTCAGAAAGTTCTGAAAACCTGCTACTTGAAAAGTAATCCCTTTCAATTAATTACACAATTCCTTTCAATTAATCACACCTGAAATCAATGCCTACTTGAACATATTGAAACCTAAATATAAAAGCAACATACTTTAGGTTCATTTCTGACTAGTACAGTAATTAAAAGCTAAGGCACCTACAGAATATAAAAAAAAATGAACTGGTTATGCTGGTATTCCCAGTCTAAAGTCAAATTGTGGATGCTGATTTCTATTAGCAATTCAGAACTAGTTTAGTTATAGGACAAAATGGAATCTTTTGTTTCAGTTAAATTATTACCATTCATTCTAATCAGGATTTTCCAACATGTATTTTTTTCCAGGGAAATGTGCAAGTTACAGCTATGTTTCTCATAAGAAAAGAATTCATTTGTTCAGTGACTAGTCAAGAATGGAGAGAAAAAGAGTGACCTTACCCACAAAAAAAAGCAGCAGATTGCCTCACCTGGCATGTGAGAGACAAATGTTTAAATCCTTGGTCTAAATTAGGAAGAGGAAGGATTTAAACCTAGGTCTCCTACATCCCTGGTAGCCATGTTAACCATCATGCTATTGGCTTACTATAGTAGAAATCTCTTACTTCCTCTCCTCCCCTCCCTCCCATTAAAAGTCTCAAAAGGTCCTGACATCACCCTGAGCCAGAATGGAAATTTTCTGACATCTTAAATAAAATAATAATCATGGAATAGAAAACAAACAAACAAAAAACTAAACAAAAATCCCCTGTATCCTGCCCAACTATGAGAACAAAGTCCAATTATAGAATCTTTAAAAAAGTATATTATACTAAACACAGAAGCAATTCTGATGCCATTATAATGAAATATATGCAAAAATATATAACAAAATACCCTTTTATTCCCTGACCACAACACCATACCTAAGGCAAGTGGTGGAAGAATTCAGTTTTGTATTGTATGTTATCATCTTGGGTCCATAGATTTTCTTTATGTTTCTACATCTACAGTGAGTATGCTTAGAAAAAAAGCACAAAACAAATTAAAATTAGAAATCTCACAGGGAAAATAATACCCCCTGTGACAGGGGTTGAGCTCGGGGCCAAGTCTCAAGTCAGCTGGCCTGCCTGTCTATGGTGCAGTCTGCCCAGTCTCATCTGCCATGACTTGGCTGTAAAAATGAACTGGTGATAAATGTGGAAGGCTACCCATTACATTCCCAGATGCCAGGGGGCGCTATCCACAGTTCCGTACCAACCCTACACCATGGTCCATGCTTTGTAGATGGCATCTAGTATATCACTATGCTCCCTGCCTAAAGCTGGGCCAACTTAGTCCTTCATCAGGTCTCATGCACTCACACACTCATACTGCCCCCATTCACTGAGGCCCGTTCACTCCACCTTCTCTCACAGGGTCTCTTGCCCACTGCACAATACTATGCCCTCTTCACTCTGCTCTGCTCCCTTGACCAGCTCCGTAGGCCATCAGGATTATCTGAGTCATGCCTCAGGTAGTGACATGCAGTCTTTTGGGCCCCTCCCCTGACCATCACTTGGGTAGTGACCAGCCAATTCATAGAACAGAGGTCTAACTCTGCCCTAGCCCCTCACTGGGCTTCTAACACCCTACAACTTGATCTCATGGGTGTTGGCCCATATGCTGACCATCTGGCCGTCCCATAGCCCTACTCAGCACACCCCCTTGGACTGCCCTTCAGGCTGATCCTTAGCCCTATTCAGTGACTGTCAGGGCCCTCACCACTGCCCCTTCCCTGGGGCCTCTGAGGTCTTTCTCCCACGTAGGTTCAGGTGGCCACAGCTGTGCCTGGCCCCCTTAATCACAGTGTTGCAGGGGCTAGGGTTATTAAGGTGCCCCAACCCACCTTTCACTGGCAAGGTGAGTGGTCCTGGTATGTGGAAGGGGCTGCCATGTCACTGGCAGTCCCACCAGGTCTCCCTATCCCACAGGGTGCAGTTTCAGGTCACGACCGGAAACCTCCAAGCCATTCCCCCTAGACTCTGCCCTTACCTCCAGGATGTTCCACACTTCAAGAGAGCTGGATGGTGCTGCTCCCTCGGTTGCAAGCAGCTAACTCCTATCTCTGCCTGGCTGACCTTTGTTTGAAAATGGCCACCTTAATCAGGCACCTGTTGGCTGCCTGCTCCGGACGTTAAAGTGGCAGGCACCAAAGGTGCACTGCCACAATCCCCAATTCAAGTTATTCATTTTAAAGATAAATTACACCATGCAAAATGATAGACACTAGTTTTCACAATATCCAACTCACAGTGTATCTGTTATTTATTCAAAAACCTGTTTTCCTGTGCATTTAATTAGCTTTCTACCTATGAGAAACATGTCATCAATGTTGGTATCAAGAAAGAAGGCATACTTTTGAGGTGGATGTCTCAGAAGCACATGTGCAAGTAGAAAGGCAAATATAAAGAAAAGCAAATATTCTCAATGAAGCGAATGCCAGAATACATGTATAAGACATTTTATTTGGGACAAAAATTGGGACACTATCACTTTCAAAGAAAGAAACATCTGTAACTTATGTAAACATACAGACCGTGTCTTCAATATGAAGTGTAAGAGTGAAGTTGTAGCCATGATGGTCCAGAAATTATGTGAGAGGCAAGGGTTTCTTAGAATGCTATATTTTATTAGACCAAATATCTAAATTGGGATAAAGTTAGAGAAGTTTTTGAATGTAAGACATTCATGGATTAATAGACATTAGGTCTGGAAGGGAGCTCGCAAAATCATCAGGTCCAGCCCCCTACCCAAGAGGCAGGATGTCTGCTGGGATCACTTGACCCCAGCAAAATAAGCATCCAAGTGTGTTTTAAAGGTGTTCAGAGTAGGTGCTTGCACCACTTCTGGGTGAAATGGGGGGGGAGGGGAGGGAGGGAATTCCAGACTCTGGGGACTTGGATAGTAAAGAAGTTTTTTATGTCCAGCCTAAAAAGGTCTTCCTAGAGTTTAGACCTTGTCTTCCCTTGAGGTACGCTGGTGAACAGATACTCTTCCAGTTCCTGGCGCATACCCCTAATATACTTATAGGCTGCCACCAAGTCCCCTCGAGCCTTTGCTTTTCCAGGCTAAAGGGTCCCATGTCTCTCAGCCTTTCCTCATAAGACTTGTTCTCTTGTCTTCTGATCATGTGCATGGCTCTACTCTGGACTCTAGCTTCTTCACATCCTTCCTAAAGTGAGGAGCCCAAAACTGGATGCAGTACTCCAGCTGTGGCCCTGCCAAGACTGAATACAGTAGAAGGATGACTTCCTGCATCTTGCTTGAGATGCATCAATAGATACAAGCCATGGTTTTGTTTGCTTTGTTGACTGTGACACCGAATTAGTGGCTCATGTTCATCTTGTGGTTAGTCAGGACCCCAAGTCCCTTTCGGTCATGGTGCTAGGGAGTGTAGCACTGCTGAGCATGATAAGTATGATGTGGATCCCCTTGCCCCCCACTCAAGTGGATCACCTTGCATTTCTCAGTGTTGAATGCCATCGGGTTTTTCACCTTGCAAGTCTATCCAGGTAAGCCTGAATCACCAGCTTATCCTCTAGTGTGACCACACTTCCCCATAGTTTGATGTCATCAGTGAATTTAGCCAGTCTGTTTCTGATTTCTGAATCCAGATTGTTTATAAATATGTTAAAAAGTATTGGTCCAAGTATGAGTACTCAGGTCTCCAATTGTAGGAAGCTAAGTACAGCAAGTGAAGCATGTCACAGGGGAGGGACTAATACAAAAGGATAGACCTCAGTCACCCTCAAATACAGGACTACAACAGTCTGCCAACTTATATTCACTGACCTTTTTCTTTCCCTAAAAATAATCTCACTGTTGTCACCACTCATGTACCTGCACCAATAGTGGCAACAAGAAGTCTTAATGCAGATCAGCTATTTAAATGGCCGTTACTTTTGAAACCACTGGGTTATATCTATTTGCCTGTGGAAGTCTCCATAACATTGCTGGAAAAGCCCCAGTGCCTGGCCTAAATGAGTATTACCACTATTCACAGCAAGAGTGCATTTTTATTTATTTTGACAGATGTCTTGAGCACCATTTAAAGGAAAAGCTCTATTAGCTAGCACTAATAGTACGTCTGATACATACTTTTTGCTACCAGATGTGCAGGCATGCGTGATTTGTGGCGCTGCAAATCTCTTTGTGGAGCAACAAACCACACATGTTGCGTGATAAACCATTTTCCACACTGATAATTAGCAGTGTTGGGGCAAAATTTGGTACCAGGATTTCCCAGCATTTAAAAAA
>NW_017728992.1:31705667-31706420 GCF_001723915.1 Gavialis gangeticus
CTGTGCTGAGGCACTTGGTGCCCCACCCAGCACCTCCCTGTGGAGCAGTGGGATAATGTGGCCCCCTGCAAATGACACAAGCAGAGGCATGCACTGTGGCACAGATTTGTACTGCTACTATTTGTGCTGCTGCAAACACACACCTCTGCTTATGTGGACATGGCCTTAGGGTCAATTTTAAGCCTAAGAAAATGTTTTGTTACCCTACACATAATTGGTAGGATAGGAAAGGACTGTGGGGTCACTGTAGCGTTCCCTTTGTAAAGGGGTTCATGAACTGCGATGTGATGTGATGGAAGATAATTGGTGCTGAATTTATGGAAGTAAGAATCAATTTAACACAACCTTCACAGCTCCCCCTACCTTCACAACATTGTGTTATGTCCCTTATTACAGCTCTTGAGTTTGTTGGTAGGGGGTTGTCTTACAGTTTGTGTTCGTAGTGGTTATGGAAAAGAGATATGGAAGGGGACACAGGTTTCCTGGTTTCTTAGCTGTGCTATTACCTACCTCCTTCCTTTTCTCAGAATGTCAAGGAGCATCAGTATTATAGAGAAATAGCTAATGGCTACTTAACAGAAATTGTTGGTATAACCTATCCTGGCAAGATTACAGGAGCATCAATTTTCTAAAATAAATCAAGCTGTCTCTTTCTTGATCATTTACATTAAACCTGTATGAAACATCCTATGCAAATTTCATAATTCCTATAATACCAAACACTGGATGGTAACCTTTGCAAGCGAAGCTTCC
>NW_017728992.1:31711420-31714832 GCF_001723915.1 Gavialis gangeticus
TATAATACCAAACACTGGATGGTAACCTTTGCAAGCGAAGCTTCCCCTGCCCCCCAATAATTCTTTTCCCCTGGGCATTAATTTTCCCGACAGTAACCATCCTTTCACATTTTTTCCAGACTCATTTAAAGACTATGCAATAAGGTTTGATGATATTGGATTTGTAGTAGGTTTAAGGTCAACATGAAATCTATTCTTAATCGTTCTTGGGATTCTGTTGAATGGTGCAAGTGTTCAAATATGTACACATAGTTCTGCAAATTGCCTCCAGCACCTTGCGGTAAATAAGTCTGTTTCATACAGACTTTCTGGAATTGCAAAGGGAAAAGACAGACAGAGACACATGCTTTATGTTCTGTAGGGTATTTAAATGAGCCATTAAGGAGGTCAGAAGTAAACAATGTCTAGTTGTTATATTTATCTCTAAAACATAATAGGCAGAACAACACTTGGGTGTAATGTACTGTCAGCAGTCATCTATCTATTGTAATGTTTTCTGTCTTACGAAACTGGCCCAAGTTTTTAGAAACAAAAATACAAACATGCACATGTTTTCACATAAATTCAAGTTGGAAGCAAGGAACATATGATGAATGCAGATCAAGGCTTCACATAAGGCACATGTATAGTTCATGACATTTGTACACGTGTGCGTGCTAGACGTGTGTATGCACACTCCAAAACAGTTGCACTTTTGCTATGTACTTTTAGAAAAGTCATCCCATATTTTGAGACCCAAGGAGCAAAGGAATCCATGCAAAATCCCAGAATATATTCAGTACAAATAAAATAAATGACAGTGCAGCAGAAAAAGGAAAAAATCAGTTCCAAGAATATTCACAGACAGAAAATCCATATTCTGAATTATTTTAACCTGGATTTTTAGTACCTGCATCAGTAAAATAAAAATCTGTTGTGTTCTACAAGCATTTCTTGGAAGGCACATGCTTATTTGCTTCTTATTACTTATTTACTAGATCTTTTATCTGATTATAAAGCATGTTAAAAACACTAGTTCTGATGGACATGTAAGTTTGTCACTCATTATAACACTGGTTCTGTACAAATACAGTGAGTACTTTTATTTTGTACAGTAATGCATCAGACTTCAATAATCTGTAACTAAATTCCAAGACTTTAATGGCTCTTGCATTATGACTGAATGTACAAAGTCAGAGAAATATTCAGTGTCAGCAGATTCTGGGGAAGTGGCCCTCAGAATAAGACAGTCATTTTTTTTCCTTGTTAAAGTGATGTCCCCTCAGATAGCTAACACAGTTAATGTAGTCATGATAGATATGAAGGTCCAAGCCTGACTTCATGGCATATAATATGTGATTGCCAGCTTGAACCGACAATGCACATGTCTTAACTGATTATATTAAGATTTAACTGGTTCAGCCAATCTATTGCGTCTCAGCTGCTGGCCTCTTGTGCTCAAATTAACATCTCTAAAATGATGGGTCATTTCACTAGTTGGCTATGTACCATGAAAATACATATTTAAACATGTTGACACAGTGCTAATGGAAAGTATGGAATTACTGGCTTTATTCACTGCAAAAGAAATTTTCGCTACTAAGAAAGTTAGGTGACATCACACTGAATAGCTGCAAACTTGTACTTTTCTCATAAGAACTCAATGTTTTTCATGTTCAGAATTGCTTCCGTATGTTACCTTCAGGTGAAGTCACAAACAGTTGTGACAATATGCAAGAGGAATGCCTCATCACACAGGACAAAACATAACGTGTGTCAGTATTTGTCAGTGCAGTTTGAAGCTAATCTCAGAAGACGGCTAAACGAATGGAGGGGAAAGGCTTAAAAAGGAGAAAAACACATGCACTACATCAGTGACTTTCCACCGAGTTGCTGTGTCACCCTGGCATGCCGTGAGATCTTTTTAAGGGTATCAAAATATTTTAAGCAATAGAAGACTTGTTCTATTTTTTTCTCTAGACAAAAGACGAGTAAAAGCTAAGAGCTGGCAAAAGGGTGCTTTGAGTCTAAAACTGTTGAGAAGAACTGCATTTTATTAACATTTTCCCATTTGTTGTTTTCTTACAGCTCCTCATTTTCCTAACTCTTTTGATCACCGTCAGTAAAAGCCTGCTATGCCCCATGCCAAGTGGAATTCACCCTTTGACTTTGGGCTCCTTCTGCCATATAGCTATCCTCTTTATAATAAGACTAAAAGACTGAGTATTTAAAATTGCTACCCACATACACAGAAACCTCTCCAAATTCCTTCATATAGAAATAACTATTTACTTCTGTCTACAAAGAAAGAAAAGACAATCACTATAAGCCCTCATGTCACCCTTCAGAGCCAAACATGATGGTTTGAACCATGCAGACTAAGCTACATCTGAAGGCAAGAAAAAGTTTGTGCCTAATTCAGTTAGTTATTAAAAACTGCTGTCCTGCTAATGGTGCATAAGAGGCCGGACACTTACATGTAATATACTTGCACTTGAATGGTGCAATAGTCCGCAAGTGGAAACGCATCCAATATTAGTACAGATTAACTTTTTAGCTTGGATGTCCATGGCTTCAGTGAATGCAAACTGTCTAATACAGACACTTTGGATTACTGGAATTGTTATTATTTTTTATTGTCTAGACTGTAATTAAGCATACAATGGGCATCAAGTACAATTCATTCTTAGCTTCAGTAAATAAAACCACTTAGGATTTTTCAATTTTCATGCCTTTCTTTTGTTCAAGGCTTTATTATTTCCATGAAGTTTCACTTCTCCTATCATAAATTCCAGGTTTAGAGCAAAACTAAGTCACTATTCAAGAGAAACAGGGAGTAATAAAGAAAGGGTTCAGTAATAGCCACAGTTGTAACTTTCAAGCTTGCTCAGATAGACTGTGCAAGTTAAAAGATGCATGTAATTTAGAGGGAGGCATGACATTGCTCGTTAATTCTTTGCTGGTGCTATGCCTGGTGTCACAGGGCATAGACAAATAATAACTTCTGCAGAATTACCTAGCATGTAACAGAAAGCCGCCACAGATAAAAAAAAGTAGTAAGTTTACTACCTTTCAACCTTTTCACCTTAGACCCTAATCATGTATACTGCTCTGCACAAGTAGACATCTGCATTCATAGGGAACATCCAGACGAGCACGCACGTGTCTCTTGCATCATCTTACAGCATCTCAAAAAGCTTTGAGAGGCACGTGCAGGAACAAAAAAAGTTTCAGCAAACGGGCAAAATTAGACCTTGATATTCAGGGATCAAAAGATACCCCATGCAAAAAAAAGTGGGGCAGGGCACAGTCCAGGATTGACTCTGAAGCAACCAGAGACTTGGGCCTCCACAGAGACGCTCTGGTAGGCAGCCAAAGTGTGTCTATGGCTGGCCCTTGCCCTGGTGCTGAAGCACGCTGCCTGCCCATGTAG
>NW_017728992.1:31719832-31737213 GCF_001723915.1 Gavialis gangeticus
TGTGGGGAGAGGCAGAGGCTGTGGCGGGCAGCTGCCAGGGCAAGCAGGCATGGTGGGTATGTGGTGTAAGGGACAGGTAGAAGGGTGAAAGTTGTGGGGGAGGCAAGGGTGCAGACTGCTTGATATCCTCATTTCCCTCCATTTCCTGCCTCCCTTCTATCTGCCTTCCCATTACTTCTCCCATCATCTGTTCCTGCTTATCTCCTACCATCTCCTAGCCACCTGCCCCTCCACCTCTTCCACTGCTTGACCCAGTTCCAGCATCCCACCAATTAAAGAAAAAAAGAAAAAAAAAGAAGCCCTGCACTCAGCAGCAATGCTGCCATCGGGGGTCACTGAGGCCTCATGGCAGAGCCCCCCGGCACAGCCATGAGGCAACAGGGACTGGCCTTGGCTGCCTGACACTCGCACTGCCACTGCCCCATTGCGTGGGTGCAGCCCAGCCTGGCAGGGTGCTGTGCAGCTCTGTGCTCTGTCAGGCAGCTGGGGCTGCTCAGGCTGAGTGGTGCCAGGCCCCAGAAGACACCACTGGCTTCCTTTCACCATGTTGACTTGGTTCTGTCTATTAACACTCTCTGGGTCCAATCTCTGAGCTAGTTTCTGTTAAGTTGTTGAGGCCACAACTTGCCAATTTTACCATAGGGACGTCATGGAAGACCAAGTCAAAGGCCTTTCTGAAATATAAGTATATGATGCCAACCCCATTTCCCTTACCCAGGTGGTGAGTTACCTGATCATAAAAGGAGATGTGCTGTCTTTTAGAATACTGCCTTCTGTTATCCTACCAATGACTGATTCTTTGAAAAAAATTTTCAGGGTTTGTCCAGGGACTGAGGTCAGACTGATTGGCCCATAATTCCCTGGGTCTATCTGAGAGATCCAGCTTGCAGCATTGACCCTAAGTCAACTAGTAGAAATGAAACTCGTGTTTTAGGGAGAAGCTGCAAATTTAGCATGTTACGAAATTGGAAACCTTGAGAGATCCACTTAAAACACCATGCGCATCCAATATCTTTCAAGAAGCAATTCCTGTAAAACCACTGTAAAATCAAATGATACAGCCATAGAGAGAGATAAAAAAATAGTCTGACAACTCTACCTGCACAAGAGACACAGTTGTGGCAACTTTATCAAGAACTTTTTCTTTCTTGGGTTCTTTAACTGGCATAAGACGTTCAATCACCTGGATTTGCTATACTCAGTTGTAGGCTGAATTTATGCAGCTGCCTCACCAGTGCTGATAAAGGGGAATAATTACTTCTTGATTACCTTGATCTGCTTACAACACTACTACCAATGCAGCCCAGTATGCTGTTAGCCTTCTTTGCAACAAGGACAGCTAATCAGCATGGGGTCAGTATCCTCATGCCAACCTCTTCAGAATAGAACTTCTGGGTTCAATCCCAGTTTTGCCATTGGACTCCTATATAGCAATTTCTCTATTAATCTATTTACCCAAGGATGCCCATCCAGCCACTCCTACATATATACTCCAAACCCTGAACTAGGCCACTAAGACTGCTCTGCAGTCACCCCCACTGGCCTCTCTGGCATACCAGATCTTGAGAGTGGCTGTTGACCCTAAAATCACTCTCAAAGTAGCTTCCCTGGCATATTTCCAGCTATGGAGCACATGTGTGAGCAAGTAGGGAAGTGAGTGGGGTTCAGGACTATTCCCAAAAGTTGTACAGCCACCAGAGGGTAGCCAGGTTTGGGGTCTGTTTTCCCTTTCACACTTTTTCTGTGTATTATATTACAAGTTCTTTCAAGTAGTCAGAGGGGACCAGCAGGCATTGGGGGAGTCCCTGTTCCCCCAAGCACTACCAGGAGTAACCAGGAATAACGGTCACAAGCTGGCAGAGGGTAGATTTAGGCTAGGTATCAGGAGGCGCTACTTCACGGTCAGGGCGGCTAGGATCTGGAACCAACTTCCAAGAGAAATGGTGCTGGCTCCTACCCTGGGGGTCTTTAAGAGGAGGCTAGATGTACACCTTGCTGGGGTCATTTGACCCCAGTACTCTTTCCTGCCATGGCAGGGGGTCGGACTCGATGATCTGCTCAGGTCCCTTCCGACCCTACAAACTATGAAACTATGAGTAAAGACTTTCTGCACTTAGTACACACTACCACAAAGCAGATTAATAATAATTACTAATGATATTAGACTCTTCTAGGACCCTGACCACCCCAAGGGAGAAGGTGAGAAAGGAATAATTAATCTCAAACATGTACAGAGAAAAATGCAATCTAAACTGCAATCTTTCTCCACAGATATATCAGTTTTATAAATACATATCTTATATCATATAATTAAATTCTGCTTTCTAAGGAGCATAAAGTGATAAAGAAAAATTGTTCCCCTAACACCAGTGGTTATTATAACACATTTTTTTCATTTATTCTCTATGTAGAACATCTGTTAACCTCGTCAGCCCCCTGTGGTCTTCTTACTGCCAGATGCTATTCTCAAACCTGCAATTATGAAGCTCAAGAATTTGGCTTTGCTACACCTTTATAAAGCAAACAGAATCCTCTGAAAATAATTGAGGATAAAGCTCATATGCTCTGAAACTGGGAGACTTTCACAGAAATATAGGTCTTCATTTGTACCAGCAACAGGACTGGTTGGAAATGTTCTAATGGAAGTTCTCTACTCTAAAATGCTGAGTTAAATAATTGAAGCATTAAATGCTAACATATTGATTTTCTTGATATTTTCATTATGAAATTATTGAAATATTTAATTACTTGCATATCGTATAGTCTAAACAACAGTCATGTTGAAATATTTCAACAAGATTAATTTGATGTTACCAAAACAACTTTGAAAATTAAAATTTTGTTTTTGATTTAGGAGAAGAGGAAGTGTTAGCATGTTAGAATTTTATGTATAATGTATTTTCTTTATTTCAATTAACTCTAATTGACAGAAGCAATAGGCATGTCTACACATGTCCTTTGATGCACATTAGCCTATTTAACATGCGTTAAAGTGACACCAAAAATCCATGCGTTTTCACTCATGTGCATTACAATAGGCTAATGCACCTTTTTCTATTACCTGACAATGGAGGTACTAAATTTACCCAGCATTACCAAAAGCATATTAATAAATGTGTAGATGCGCCCAATGTTGACAAACTTAACTAAAAGCAAATGCCACCAATCTATGTGATATCACAGATGGTTTTCAGGGGAAATTTTTTAAGTTAATTTTGACTTCCCCTGGTATAACTTGCACCCAGTGGTGCATCCTTTGCTATGTAGTCAATAGGAAGTCAAAATGTATCCAAAATAGGTCTAGCTATTCTTGCCTTAACAAAGCCAAATTATAGATCCAAAGACGCATAGACTTTTCATTAATATGTGAAGATCCCTGGAAGATACTGATCCCTTAAATCAGCGATCAGATCAAAAGATTGACTAGATAAATCCCTTATCTTGACTGCCATCAAAAGATGGTCTCAATTATACCGTATATAACCCTATTAAATGTTGTAATATTATTTTTAACTAAGTCCTGATCATGGCCTTAAAGAGACTGTTGGGCCATTCAGTCCTGTCTTCTGTGTTCACAGGCAATCACTTGTTCAAAAGACTCTGTGAAACAGTACACTCTGGCCTCCATTCCTCCCTAGTCTGAAAGCACCCTAAAATTTTTGCTGCTACTGACCAGAGGGATAATGGCAAGAAATGAGTAAAAATAGGCTCAGAATTTGAGTAAAAATATTGCCTAATAAACTTTTTTAATTTTAACTGGGATAGGTATGATTTTGAATATTAAAGGCCGAAACAATAATGTCTTTGTTAACCTAGTATTTTCTTTTTAAAGAAGAGAACTTCTGGCATGAATAAAAGTAGATGATTTTTTTTACCTGCTATAATATATGTGAGAGACAAAAGTTGGACAGAAAATACCGTTACAAAATGTGAGGGAGAAGAGAAAGGCTGGCACATCAGTGAAACGAGAAATGTCACAAACCTGCTTTATAGCTGTGATATGGCATGAGATGACAATCTAGGCCATATGCCACAGGCAAATAAAGGTGTATGACATGCCCTTAATTTATTGATATACATAAGCAGCCTCTTAGTGCACAGTACTGTGATACTTAAAGATCAATAGTGCCATACTTCTGAGCCATCTTAACCAATGTTAAGGGGAAAAAATTAGATGACATTGAAAACATTGATAATACCTGCTAAACTAGCAACACTGTACTCCAGGCAAAAGCAAAGCACACAAAAATGCACAGAAACCTCAAAAAGCTAACCAGAATACTGTTATTGAAAAGATAAATAAAATAAGGCCTGACTGCCTTTTACTAAACATTTTGACACCTTGAAAATTTTCCCTTATTCTTGCAAGTAGTTTTCCTAGACAGGTGTTCTTTATTTTTCACAGACCTCTTAAGTAGTTCTCAACAAATCATCCAGACAACCTTTAACCATAATTTTACAGCATATACAGACATTCATTCTTCCAGGATAAAATCTCCTCGGAGTGATTTAACCCTGGTTGTTCCCAGGTTATTTTTTCTCCTGAAGCAGCAATTTTTACTCTGGGAGTAAACCTGAGCATCTGGACACTCGTGGTTTTTCCAAGGAGACCAGTGGCTCTCCCAAGAGAAACTGAATGTCTGTACTAGGCCTTAGTCTTCTTACTACCAAGGGGTCTATACTTGGTAGCAAGCTCATGAGTTGAGCAATAAAAGGCTCCCTTCTCCCTCTGGGGCAGGAACCCTGTGGTGCTTCAAAGTGCTTCAAATTAGTAATCTGAACCACATCATTTTTCAGCTATTTGATTTGCAAAATGTGAAAGTGGCCATATGGATTTGTTGAGCTGGGATAGGTATGATTTAACTAGGATAGGTATGATTTTGAATATTAAAATCATTGAAACCCAATAAGTAAATTCTTTTGCCATAGCATTTCTAGTTACTCTGACAGTTCACTCATAATGGAAAAAGCCATTATGAAAGGCCAAGCTGCTTGGGCCATATTCTGCATCCTCTTCTCAGTTATTTTTTGTCTTTGCACATCTGCTCTCTGAGTATATATACTAGCAAACATTTTAACATAACTTTTTCCCTTTTCTTCAGTCTTAACACAGATACCTACTAAAAAAGATGGAACTGAGGTAGTACCAAGCAGGTAAGCTAATAGCTTGTCCAGATGCTGCAATTTTGTTCTATACACACATATTTGCCTTCATCACAAAATATAACAGCATATTAAATATATATCTAGCATATGAATAGGAATTATATTGTTAGCATTTACATTAAGGTATCAACTAAAGTCTTGACCGTGGATCAGAGTGGCAGTCTGTTAGTCATCGTACAAAAAACATGAAACACCCTAAGGAACTTGTAAACCTTGCATGAAACAGGACAGACAACATGTTAGGGAAGCAATGAGACAATCTTCACTAGCAAAAGCAACACACTAAGATTTTTGCAGGTATCATAATAATGGAGAGTTTTAGAGATGCATATGAATTTGTTGCCTTCTGGCTGGTGTAATGTCTCCTGTTTCCACATAGCTGTAGCACAGTGGCAGGCAATTATTTGGGCCCACGGGCCACACATGCAGTTCTGAGGAGCTGCTTCAGGCTGGTCAGCACCCCCACCCCTCACTGGCAACAGTCCAGAGTCTATGAGCCCTGTGGCTCCTCCCCACCACCCCATGCCAAGCAAAAGCTTTTTCCAGGCTGCTACTGCTGCTGCCACTTCTCAGCGTGGGTAGGTGAGTCTGGAGCAGGTATGTGGGGGGAGGCAGGGTGTCAGAGCTATGTGCATGGGTTCTGGCTGGTCTGGAGCTGGACCACTCTCCCAGGCTGAGTCTGAAGCGAGCACGGGTTGGGGGGTTGGGGTTGTGTGCACATGTCCCTGCTAGTACCACAGCACTGGGGCCAGTGGCGCTGGGACCCAGAAGTAGCAGCCACTGCCTGGGATGCCTAGAAAGGCAGTCCAGGTGTGAAGCCACCCCAGCCCTGCTGTGTGCACGCGGGGTAGCGAGACGTGCCACAAGCCAGACAGCATCTGGCCTAGGTGGGACTGAGGGACCTACCACAGGCTGGAAAATGTCCCTCTGCAGGCCAGATCTGGTCCACAGGTCATATTTTTCCCACCCTTGCTATAGCACCTCCGTGTGGGCTGAGCCAGTCCTACCTGTCCATTGTCTTTTGGCTCCCCTCTATCCTTCCTGCCACACCTTGATGGAATGTTATTCTGATCCTATGGAGATTGAATCCTCTGAGGCTGGGATAAGTTCTTTGGCCTCTCTACTCTTACTGGTGTTCCTCCTTTTCTTTCTCTGCAGGAATTCAGGCTCCTTGTGCCCCCTTCACCAGATGTATCCATTTGGCCCTAATAATTGCCCTACTCATGCTAATTATGGCTGCCAGCTTCCCTTATAGCTATGCTCATGCTTGCGAGTCTTCTTTTACTGTTTTCTCTCCTCCTACTCATGGGCCCCTGGCTCTTATAGGCTTGTTCCCATGTCCCTCAGCCCTGTCTATCAGTCATCTAAGCAGATGCCCTTGCCCTCTTGGCTTCAACTCATCAATCCACCAAACCCCAAGTCCTTGAGTTTTATCTGGGGCTTCAGCCTCTCAACCCACTGAATCCTGGACCCTTGGGGCATCCCACTTCCCCTATAACCATTTTCAAATGACTGGCAATAAAGAAAACCCTCTTACCTTTCTGGATACACTTTCTATAGGAAAGCCATTCCTGTAACAGTGAATAGGTTTTTACTAGCTCCCTGAGTACTTCAATGCCTTTGTAACTCTGGGTCATGCCACCCAGCAGAGCTCTTCCTTCCACCAACCTCAGGACTAAGGAGCCTCTAGACCTGAATATATGCCTATATATAGTCTGACTCCATGTAAATGATCTCATTCTTTCAGCCCCAAAACAGGATGCATAGGAGTTTGTATTAAACCTGGCACAATCCTATCTCCCTCCAGCCTGCTTCCTAACAAGTGAGGTCACACCCCTGCTCAGCATTTCCTAATTAAACAGCTCTTGCCCTATCTCTCTGCTTCAACTTGTGTCTGACTTCTTTCACCCCAACCCTGGGATACCCTGCAAGGATTGTGGCTACATTCTCCACTACTTTATTTTGGGGCCTCCAAAAGGCTTCTTAATAGGTCTGTGGGAGTAGGCAGATATTCATTCCAGCTTTGGATCTGGCCACTTCAGATGTTGGTGATACGATCCAGAGCTTTCGATCAGTTTACCACTTCCATCTGGCCCACAGTGGGAGGTTCACCTTTAAGAACACCAGCTGTTCCACCAAAGCAGGATCCAAGCAGGTGCGGTGGGGTGTCACAGCATCCCCAGCAATGCTGAACACCCTCTCGCTTGGAACACTGGTTGGTGGACAGGACAGGTGTTGCTGGGCAACTGTGGCCAGATACTGCTACATATGGCTGTGGCTTGCCCAGTAGGCCATCACTGGCAGCCCTGTCCCCCTCCAAGGCATCCCTCATTATTAGGAGCAGCCTGTGTGCCACACAGTGGATGCCAACAAAATTGGCATCACAGACACCCTTCACCATATCAGCCCTGTTGTTGGTGACCATGAATCCACAAGTGAGCTCGGCCTGCCCAACGAGCCACTCCTGCACCATGCGGTTCATGGCCCCCATGATCTCCCTTGCTGGGTGGGAACTCATCCAGCACCTTGGCTTGCAGTAGAGCCCACCAACAGCCTGACTGATCGCACCAGTGCCCTGTGAGGGAGAGGTAGGCATGATCGCCACCCCAGCTGCTCCAGATGTCAGAGGTGAAATGCAAGGATACCTGCAGCCCTGCCTTGTGCAGCTCCTCCATCAAGTACTCCCTGCATGCCTCATACTGTCCTGCTAGAGGTGGTGTGTGTGGGCACTTTGTAAAATGGGGCCAGAAGTGCTACAAACTACCTGAACCCTGGCTGCTCAACTAGGGAGATGGGCTGGCTATCCAGAGCAAGCATCTCCCCATGCTCTGGGTGATCTTGCTCGCCTTGGGAATCCCCCCCCCCCCCGCTTTCTGTCCACCTTTCCCCTACTGGTCCAGAATGGGCTGCCTCTGCTTTGGGGGGAAGGGGCCTTTGGAGTGAGTGGGGGACTTCCCTTTTGGCACACTCGCACTGGTACCAGGATAAGCAGGAAGAAGGGCAAGGGGTTCTGCCTCCTCAGATGCAGCAGCATTGCCATGGTAGAAAAGTGTCTCACATTCTTGCCACAGCTCATGTGCCTTCAGCAGTGCTGGCAGATGGCAAACCTGGGATCATCTGCAAGCTCAAAATGCTCCCACACTACACTGATCCCCCACTTCTGGGTTAAGGATGAGGATCCTGCCTTATCTCACTCCTCAGTAGGCTGAGATTCAACAGCAGGAGAAGCTGCCTCAGTTGAGCAACTTGCCTCCACAACCTCAGCCTCCTCCAAGGTGCTGCTTTCTGGAGGAAACCTGGGTCTAGGGGAAATGTGAGAGGTGTGGAGCATAGACTCTGATTCCCCCTCAGTCCCTAGAATTGCCTGAGCCAGTGCGCTCAGCATCCCTGGTTCCAGCTCCAGCTCCTCCTCTGGCAGTGGGAGGCTCATGCTGAGAGATGACATTGGGGTGGAGGAGATAGTGATTCCACTGCTGGTGCCTACTTCTGGACTCTGGGGAGGTGGTGCAGGTGCAGAGACATCAGGTGCAGACACTGCTCCACCTCCTTGCTTTCACTAACAGCACTGATGTCATGGCTGCTTGGGAAGAAAACGCGTCTGTGTTTGGGGCAGGGGGAGGGGAGAGTGCTTGTAGCTCTAGCTCTCTCCTTATCCCCTCTCCCTCCCATGCCAGAAGACCTGGCACTTGCCTTTCCAGGACACTTCATTTTAATTTTTCCTGTGCTGCAAAAGGTCTCTTTGTGTGTGTGTGTCACTCCTTTTGTGTTGTGTTGTGTGTTTTATTCCCTCTGTTGTGTGCATGCACTGGACTCTTCTTTGTTTGCTTCAGTGTTAAGAGCTATGTAAAAATTGTGTGCTGTCTGTCTTTTTCTCCTATAAATATCTGATTTTTCTTTATATTGTGTATGTTTGTGCAATCTGTGTGCCTCCCAGCACAGTGATGGATCACACTGGCAGGGAAAACACAGCTTTCTTTTTTTTTTTTTTTTGCAAACTTTGAAACAAGAGCAAATATAAATTGAAATAAATGATTTTAATAGTACGAAGAGATGCTAAGCTAAGATAAGCTAAGTTAAATCCTACCCAATCCTTTCTAACAACAAAAAGGAGCAGGTAAGTTCAACTACTGAGTAAAGTAACCAAGCTGAGATGCTTGAGTCTGCTAGGGTATCTTTCTCATGCAGTTCCTGAGAGGGAACAAGGTAGCCAAAGGTACAGCACACCTACAAACTATTTTTATGCTGTTTCTAGGTCCCTCCCGCCAGACGCTGTCATTGGAAAGGCAGCCAGAGAAAAATCCTTCTCACTGGCCACCTACACATGTCAGTTCCCCCCCCAACCTCACTCCCACTGCCCCCGTCCTTCCCTCCCCTGTTCCCCCTCCTTCTCCTTTCACTTTCAGTGTCTTAAACATCTGAAGTGCTTCGGAAGCTCTGAACCACTTCAGACAGCTTAAATGAGCCCACACTTCACTCCAGGCATGCTGCTTCGGTTGCTGAAGCAGCCCCGGATCCAAAGCCTCACATAGCCCTACTTAAGGGACGCAGGAGCCCTAATCTTGTGCTGCACTAAGTGGCTTGCATATCCTTTTACGTATTGCAGAGGTTTGTTTGTTTCCCCTCCCCCCCAGTGAGATCACACATGGAGAAAGAGGGTGGCCATCTTTACTGCACATTCAAGGAAACTTGATACAGAGTAGCACCATTATATACACAACACTCAGTGCATAATATATCCAATAACCAAGGATCTCCAGAATTTGCACTGGAAATGTGTGGTGCAGTGGGTTCTTTAATCTTTGGGTTCCCCTGCATGCCCTCCTCCACTTGTTGCCTCCATCTGATGGACATGAGGTGAAAGCCACAGCTGTGGTTTAAGGTGCAGGTGGTGAGCAATAGCAGTGAGCAGTGGGGCCCCTCCAACAATCAGTGATGGAAGGGAACATAGAGGAAACTCCAAGATTAAAAAGGTGCCATGCCATGCACTTCCAGTGCAAATTCCAAAGCTCCCTACTAATAGTCTCTAGGACAAAATTATGCTTGGAGCTGCCCAGGATAATTCATCATGCAACAGTCTTCAATCCTTTGCTGATGTACCTCTCTAACCACTATTAGCATTGCTGATTGATGGACAGTACCAAGTGATATGTTATCATTGTTTCATATTTTGAGGGCCTTGTTGCATGGTAATTTTAGGTGGATCCTGGAGCTCTTAACACCTAAATTGTCCTCACATTAAAACCTGAAACTGGTTTTAAGCACTCGTTATATAAATCACTAAAAGTTAGGCCATTCCAGGGTAGAATCATCTCTGATTTGGGCTACCCAGCTTGTGTTACTCTAACTTGTAGCTGGTTTTACACCCTTGGTGTAAACATCCCACCTGTGCCCTCCCCTTCCACTGATGGCTAAGATTGGGCCCACTGCTCCTTCCCCAGCACCCCAGATCCCTGCTCTCCCCTCTCACTGCTCACACTGTCTGTCCTAGGAGAGCAGGCAGGGGAGGTTTAACTTGCCTGCCCAGCAATGGTTGCTGCTGCTGTTCTTCTCAGAATCAGCCTGGAGAAGAGAGCAGCCCAGCAGCAAGGTCTGGCTAGGCACATTAGCTCTTCCCCACCTGCTCTTCTGGGATAAACAGCGTGGGTAGCTACAAGTAGGTGAGGCAGGAGCGATCCCTGAGGAGCAGAGAGGGGAGCCCTGAGGGTGAAGAGAAACCAGGGGAGCTCCATGGGACATGGGGGGAGACTGAAATGGGAGAGGGATTCTCACCTTTCAGTTCTCCAGGCCACTGCTGGCCTGAGAAGTGACTCCTCCAAACTCAAGCTAGCTCTAACACGATCAACATTTGTGTGGCTCACAGTATAAGGTGTAATAAGGCCCCAAGCTTAGAGAAAAATAGCATGTTATGCTAGAAGCATAGTAAGCATTAGAAAATGTTGGGGTTTTTTTAAACTAGGTGCAGCTCAGTGATACTTAAGTGTAAACCTAGAGAAGACTATTTCACAAGGGAAAAAATGAAGTATTTGCAAAGGAGACATAAGACTAAAGGTTCTCCTCTGAAGCATAGGCTGGAAGACTTCCCTCATTCTGTTTTTACTATCATGTTTCTCAAACCCAGGGCCACAAAACCAGGCTGCTTAAGCTAGATGGGGTTATTCTTTCCTTATAAATATTTATAAAACTCTGTTCAGGTGAAATAATTTTTTTAAAGCAAGAACAAAGTATATATTTTTATCATTATTGCCATAAGGAAGAGTTAATGCACTTGTGCTGGTATGTTTCATAGCAGCTTTTGCAAAACTGTCATAAGACATGTAGATACCCACTGAAATGCTGGATTAAATCTTTTTTTCCCTTGCAAAATGCAGCATATGGCATTGTTTCCACCTACTGCACATATTAAACAAGCATTTAAACTCATGAGCATATGTGCACATTATATTTCAAGTATAAAGAGACTATTTTGAGAAGCATTTATGTTCTTCTGCATATTACCAGCACCTGTAGAAGATCCATGTATGGTGATGACCATGGAGATTGGTACAATTTTCTCTCTACATTAAGATAAATTATAGCCTCAAATGTTAGGCAGGAAAAGAGGTATTTAATAACTTTTCCCAGAAAGATGAAGTATATTTTTACTATTTGTGCTTATTTCAGCGGCTGACTATATACCCGATCTTTGCTGCTACCATTTAATTATTTCACAAGAACCTATTGAACATATTTGTATCAATTCTGGTATTATGATTAAGCATTAATTATTCTCACTGTTACATTTAATGAAGCTCTGCCCTTGCCTTTGGATACTGATTATCAATTTGAATATAATTGCACAATTGCTATGGAAAGTAAATAAATCAATTTAATCCCTCTCTTTTCTCTACCAATACTTTCTTGCAGGTGGTAAAATCCCACATCTTAAGTGACAGCCACGCTATATCAAATCACATCTGCAAATAAAGCATTCTGTAAAATTAATGGCTTTCATTTTACCCACTTCCTATCAGAGCTTCATAACAAGAGATCAGATATACTATCTACTACCAAGACCAAAGGAATAAGTAAGCTTACATAGAAACTGTTGAGTCATATACTTTGCCATCTGGCATCTCTCTCATTACCTTCTTCATGCAGAAAAATTCCTGTGTTTTCAATAGATACTTTTCCAACAAAAGCAGAAAAAAACCCATAAGGATTACTCAGCTACTTCATTATCAAAATATGTGACAGACAGTGACATACACAAGCCTTCTGGAATTGTACCAGATATATCATTAGCAGATTTCAGTCATTTATACTTGAAAATTTACAACAATAAATACAAACTCAGTTAAAAAAAATGCACAAAGTAGTCGTAGGGCATGTCTACGAGTGCCTCTTTTAAGCAGGCTTAGTCTTAAACCACCATTTTTAAAAAACATTGAGGGCATGCACATGTAGATACACAGCCTTAATGTGCCTTAAAAATGGTGATTTAAGACTATGTGAGCCTAAATTTGATACCTGCATAAAGCAGGTATCAAATTTACGCATGAATAGCTAAGGCACATTAGCACACATGCAGATACACTAATGCGCAATGTGTTAATGTGCATTAGTGTGTCTGTACATGCGCTAATGTGGCTTAACTATTCATGTCTAAATTTAATGCACCTTAATGTGCATTAGCACCTCCATGTGTAGACGCATGCCTAAATTACCTTAATGTGCCTTAAGCAAAGGTGCATTAAGTTTATGTGCTCATAAATACATGTGCAGACATGCCCATGCAATCCAAAAGAAAGAAAAAGAAGAAACTCTGCATCTAAGGTTCCTAACAGACATTAAGATGTCACTTAAGATGTGACTAACCATTTCATCATATCTTAAGTAGTGACCTGACCACATGCCCAATCAATTAATGGGATGATAAAATGGGGAAGGAGCCACAAAGTTATTATACAAAGTGTGCAATAAAAGTTTCTGGATGGTACATATCATGCCTTGAATTTAAAGTGTAGGCAGTGCCTAGCCTCTGGAGCATATGCAGACCTTTCAAGACTCCCATGTGCTCCACAAACTAGTAGGTCCATCAGCTGACTGGGGCTTTCAGCCAGGAAGCATATCCTGAACTCCCACAGATGGGAGCTAATCAACATTGCCAGCCGGGGCAGCAGGCTATACACTCTCTCAGCTGAAAGTCCTATTGGATAATTAGTGATCCCAGCTTGGGGACACTCCAGGTCCTTTCCTGACTGGGATCCCTGTAAAATTATGAGAATTCCAAGCCACAAGAGGACACCATGTGGTCCAGCAGTTGATAACCCCAGTCAGCTGATTGGAGTTCCCAGCCAGGCAGAAGCAATCATGGTGCTCAGCTCCTCTTGAGCTGGCAAGTAGAAAGGGCAACATTGGTATCTGACACCTGATTCCAACATAGCACCTCCTGCCATGCACACATGGCATGGCAGGATGTATAACTGTTGGGATTGAGTCTTAGATCCAATGGTACCTTTAAAAGAATGTGTACCAGGGGCCTTAAAAACACAGAATAATGTGATGACAACAAAAATGGTGCTGGATTTAGTCCACAACATGAGATCCCTCTTGAGCATGTACACACTGATTAGAGGTGAGAAGGTTCTAGAAGAGCTGAATTTTCTACCTTGATGATGTTAGTGACTCACTCACATCTGCAGAGCCTGCACGGTAGCTTGTGCTAAGTGCAATGTGCTGCACCTGAGTGCCAAGAGCACAAAAGTAGGGTGTCACGTGCACATGCGTGTGCTTGGTGAGAAGAATGACCGACACGTGGTGTGATTTTGGTGGCTATTTAAGGAATCCTGACACATGATTCGGTGCACGAATAGAATATGGATGCCTGAGAGTACTTGAGGTTTGAATGGTGTGTGAGCTGACTTGGTTGGTGATCATACCTGCATGTCTGAGGTATATGGGTAGTGACTGTAGCAGTGACAGAGACAGAGGTGACCTATTGATTGGATTAATTGGGGATACTTACCTGTCAAAGGGAAAAAATGGGATACTTACCTGTAAAAGCATTATTGGATTGGGACCTCGATCATCCTTTTTACTGGTAATTATCACCCTTCCCTCACTCTCGGTCCAAGATCCTCTGAGGGAAAATACTGAGGCCCTGACTGTTACTCCAGCTCAATGAGCCTGTGAAGGCCCTGATGCTGCCCTCTGCTGCCCCCTGGTTATGGTGTATTGCGGTTAACCTCAAGCATTAACTATATGCATTGGTTATGTACGTTTCCTACTGTTGATCTTGTTTTTGTTGTGATCGTGAGTTTAATATATTTTTTAACTTTATTGGAACCTCTGTGTATTTATAGGGTATATGAAGGTGAGTTGTAGCTCTATGTATATCCCGGACCCCAAAATCTACCCCTAACAGAGATAACACACGAAAGGCCCTGGCTGTCCGAGGAGGCCTCACAACCCTCTGCCCCTTCAATTTCTCATAGGTGGTCAGTGTCCAGGACACCTGGCAGCGTCCGCCTTCCAGACTGGCATCCCTGGGTGGCCATAAAGGGGTTAATTTTTGTGCTAGGATCCTACTGTAGTGTGCCAGTCCAGGGGACATTTGACCCAACAAGGAGTCACCACACACAGGGTATTTGTGCTGAGATCTTTTGGGGAGTACACTGGTCTGTTTTGTTTATTGGATTTTATATATGCTTTTGGAGTGACTCGCAGTAATAAGGTGTGTCCTGTCACAGAGACAGAGAATCAGAACACGCCATTTTATCTAGCAAGCACTTCTGGTGTCCGAGTCATGTGCAGCAAAGCTGCAATTGAAATGGACAGCTCAGCAATGGTGGCCAAGGCCAGAGGTCCAGGGAAATGTGCTATTGAGGGTTTTGAAGAGTGAGTGGAACCCCACTTCAGGAACAAACATGCCTAGGAGTTCCCTGCCCAGAGACTGATATTTTAAAAAGAGAATGGAGTTGATGGATAACGAACTGCTGAATGAAAAATGATGCAAGAGTTGGCAAGCACAGTTTAGCAAGAAGAAAAGGGACGAGAAAGCTGGTATTAAAGCAGCCACTCTGGGTTTATTTACATGTGTAAGAGAATTGGCTGACAAAGCTAGGAAAAAGACGAGTTTGGTAAAAACCCTAAGGGATAAAATCATAGTGCTCAAACAATGCAGGCAGGATGAGACTGAGCGCTTACAGACAAAGGTCCAAGCTCTGCAGGGATCTGCCTGGAGAGATGCTAAGGAAATCACAGAGCTTAAGAAAGCTTTTAGAGGTGGCTAAAAAGGAGATTAGATTACAGGCAGATGCAAAAAAGCTTTGGAGACCAAAGCAAAAGTTCTGGAAGCTGCATTCTGCGTAAAGCAAAGGCAGCATATATAGAGGTTGCAAGTGTGCTGCTGTTGTTACACAAGAAATGCCAGTGTGCCATGATCTATGCAAGAGCAGGATTTTGGACTTCACAGGCCAGCTTCAGGCTTATGAAAAGTATGTGGCTGAATTAAAGGGGTAGCTGAGAGTGTATGAGAGAGGAGACAGAAAGCTCCAGCGATTTAAGTTCCTCATGTGACAGAACCTTTAGCTTGAAAAGCAGGAATGCTGCATTGAAAGCTGCTGGGACGCAGCCCAGTGCACCTGTTGCTCCAGAGGAGAGGGAGCCAGTGGTCCCCATTTGATTCAAAGAGGTGATTAGGCCAGGGTTAAGGGGGGGGCAATATGGTGGAGATGGCCATCATCCCTTTTATGCCCAGACAGGTTAGAGCAGCAGGGAAGCAGTTTGGGCCGCTTCAAAAAGATAATGCTGTTGGGTGGTTGACCAAAATGGCCATGATAGGGGAGAATGTTGGTTACATGTTGATTGATTTAGTGCAGATTGTACAAGAATGTATGGAAAGCAAGGATTTTGCAGCATTACCTTTGGCCATCAGGAGTAGGCAAGCCCTGAACAGCACAGCTATAAGAGATGAAATTTTAAAATGGGGTTGACCAACTGACATTCTTAAGGACCCAGGATACATTTAGTCTCGTGCAATTTACAAAAGTTTTATACAGTGATGCAAGTTATATTGTGATTTTAAGCAAACAGGACACATCTACATGTATGCTTAGCTGTGTAGTAGACTAATTTGTTGTGTTGTAAAGTGTCACAGTCAATACATGCAATGCTATTAGATTGTAGCAAACTAATTTTTGCTCCCATAACACAGTATTGTTAGGGACAGTAGTAGCTTACAATGATGAAGATAACTGACCCTCTGTTGCCTGACACCACCTCCCAGAACCCAGGGTTGACAACTCTGGACATCCTGCCAGCCCAGAGCTACTCTGCCCTTGCTCAAATTACATCAGCCTTGGGTACAGCATCTACATGTGCACCCTGGACCACCACAGTTTGAGCATCTATATGTGCAGTTAAAGCACCTTAATGACACATGTAGAAGCACCCACAGATGATCAGTTGTTTTGGGTAGTTTAATATTTTGGTAAATGTATATAATAGTTTCCATTAGGTGGTGTCATAAAAAAGTCATGGCCTGCTTGCCTTGAGTGAATGCTACAAATACATTCTTGGGATATTCATGTACATTACACCAGTAAAAATTGAATCCTGATTTTTCTGAAAATTTCATACTAGATCCAAGTGAATTATGCCTGTACAGGGCTTTATATGTGCCTGCTTGTGTTCAGGTTCCTTGTTTACACCAAAATAAAGGCCTATTACTCTAGTGTAAGTGTCACATGTCCAGGTCACAAGATTTTAAAATTCTACTGATTTGTAGGGCTGTACAAATTTTGGTTCTCAATTCAATTCAGCAGAGATTTGGCCCAATTCAGTGGCCGAATCAGATCAGAGGACCCTTTAATCTCCCCGAATCAAATCTGAACCCTCTGAATTAATTCAGGGAGATTCAGCAATTCAGACATAGACACAGCTTTAAATGCTTTTTCTACATACCTCTAGATAGCAGGCGGCTCATGAATGCTGCAATGTTGGGGCATATGGAGTGTCCCACAGAAGTGTGTGTGGAGGGGTCCTCAGCATGCTCAGCAGCAGACCTGGAAGTGGACCAGAAGCACTTCCGAGTCTCTGAGTCCACTGGAGAGCATGAAGGGCCCCTCCCTGGCACCTCCTCGGCTCAGCAACTAGTGCCTCCTGGGTCTGGGGGAGACATCCAGGGTCCACCCACAGCCAATCGCCAAGCAGCAGGATGCAGCCCCCCCCCCCCG
>NW_017728992.1:31737277-31758043 GCF_001723915.1 Gavialis gangeticus
CCCCCCCCCCTGACGTGCTGCCCAATGGACCTGGAAGTGGACCAGAAGTACTTCCGGTACACTTTCAGATCCACCACTGAGTACATGGAGGGTCCCCCCCACACTCTTGTGGGATGCTCCATCTGCCCCAGCATCACAGCATTTATGAGCCACACTGGTACCTCGAGGTATGTAGAAAAAATATTTAAAGCTGCGTCTATATCCAAATCGTTGATTCTCCAAATCAGCATCGAATCTTCAGATTCAAATTTGGCTGAATCAAATCAGGGACAGTGATCTGAATCAGCAAATTGAATCACTGCCCCTGAATCAGGCCAAATCCAAATCCAGTAGGGCCTGCTTCACATACCCCTACTGATTTGTACCCTTTGACGTTCCCCCTGCACCTGTCCCTTTTAAGCTTTAGCATTTTATCTTATACCTATATGAAATAGTTTTAAATATTTCTTTAATCTTTATTCCATGACAAATAATTCTTAATACATATAGTCTGATTATACCCTTAAGTCTCCACACTGTACATAGGACACTAGAATAAGAGTTCTATTGACTCTGCCAGTGACCTGCTGTATAACTTTGGATTATAAACCTCCTGTTCCTATGCCTCTTCTTCTTCCCGCCGTCATGCACAATCTTTGCCCATCTTTTCTATTTATATGCTTCACATTTATCTTACTTCACAATTATACAGTGCCTAGTTTGGTGCAGTCTGTCTCATTTGGGGCCCCTAAACACTATTGTGATAGAAACATAGAAAAGTAGGGCTGGGAGATGAAGTCATTCATATCTAAATTACCCCAGCCAAATATCTGTTTAACCTGCTCTTAAAAGCTTCCAAGGATGGCAATGCCACAACATCTCTGGGTAATCTTTTCCAACCACTGTCATAGTGAGAAAGTTTCTGGTATTTGCAGGAAAAAAAGAAATTGAAAATGTAACCTCTAAGGGCTCAAAAACCAGAACACCAAAATAAATAGAACTCCATATATTTAGTGGGATTCCCTATCTTCACCATCACCCTGTCCTCAACTAGCTGTAGAAGTCTGAGGCACAAATACAATATATTCGATTAAATTCCAGAGGACAGTCAAAAGGAAAAACCCTGTATGTTTCCTGATTATTATTTTCAAAAGGAATATCCATAATGGCAAAGATATGGAGAAACTAGAAGTCCTTTTTCATATATTTTTGTTGCTAAGGAGGTCTAATATTTTGGCAGCCCCCACCTCATGACGTTTGAACACATAAGGTTGGTGCAACATGGTGCACATGGAAGAAAATTACAGAGAAAACTGGACCTTTAAATTATTAGTTTTATGAAATCTTTAAAAAAAAATATTCAAGGATATTATTTTCTTTTTTATTATTACAGCTATACATTGGATTGAGTTTTCAGTTTTTCAGGATTACTTCTTCAGTAATGGTTTTATGGACTCAGATGGGAAAAGGAATACAGATCACAAAGATAAAGAGACTTGAAATAAAACCTGTACATGTAAAATACATTGCAGATATAAACAATATTGCTGCTTCTTTTCTTTCTTTCCCTTGAAACTCATTTGCATCTCACCTACATTGGAACTTTTAGATACAGGTGCCCTAAAATCATGGCTGGGTTTCAAAATTAGGCACCTGAGAGAGGCAAAGCATCTGAAGAAATCCAGGAGGATTAAAGGCTTATTTATTTCTGTCTGGCTATAGTAACAATGTCTCAGATGTGCAGTGCAAATGCAGCTAAAAGTGTATTCCTCCAGCAGTAAAAATAAAGAAGCTCAAAAGTCACAGATTCTGTACAAGTAAATCACTAGAGTTCATTGTGAGCATTTTTTATTCCTATTCCAAAGGAATTCCACAGTGACTAGGGTTTTATGCAATTCTACTTAAAAAGAGAATCCAGTAAACTTGTTTGCTGAGTTAGTTTTAGGGGAGAAACAGTTATACCAGTGAGACAGTACTGTATATTAAACCAAACTATTGTAGGGAGAAGAACTTAAACATGAGAGGCTAGAGGGATAAAGCAGAAATAAACAAATCCATAAGAATGTGAGCACAAGGATAAATGGATGTCCAAGGGAAGATAAAGAAGTCATTGCTGGTGTGTGTAATGTGTAGCAGCACCTATCTAAAATAAAATAAAATCCAGGGATGTTGATCCATAACTAGACTTAACAAGGAATGTTGCAACTGGGGAGAACCTGGCTAAGAGAATACTTGGCTTGATTATCACTAATGAGATTTGGGTATCAGAGTCTAATGCCTCAGCAAACAGATGTTATATTTTTGTTTATGACTGGGCTTAACCTAGAAAGGTATATATAGGAGAACCCAATTTTTGCCTTTCCTTTAAGATAACACAAACATAAGTCTTTTAAATGCTTGGATTTATTTCAATGTTTGCATTAAACCAGAAAATAGAAAATATTTTAAAATGTTTCATTTAACATTTTAAATGAAACATTTTAACATTTTGTATTTTGCTGTTCTCTGCCCTCCTTGGTTAAGAGTTCAAAAGATTCTCCAAGAATGCTCTTGATGACTGAAATATGATTAGTATTTTGTGGTGGCCTCTCATAGGTCTGTTTTGAAAACTTTGTTTTTGGCTGAATTGCCCCGAGCATTTATAATAACAGCAGCAGAAATATTCATCATGCCATATAAAAAGGGATAAATCAGCCTTTTCAGTATACAAAATTCCTAGTTCTCCAAGGTTTTCAACATTTTGAACATGATAAGAACCCTAAATAAAATGTTACCCTTCCTAGTAATTTGATTGCTATTTTATTTTGTTTTTAACCATTTTTTAGAACTTAATCAAACTTATCTCTGTGGGTTAAAAGAAGACCAAGCATCTGCAGAAATTATTTAATTCCATATTTAATTGCTAAGATTATAGAATTGTATCTTAAATCCTTAAAACTTCCAGGAATTTTCTATGAGGAGAGAGCTGTTACAAAACAATGTAGGTATGTAATCCCAGAAGGAACTGTGACAATTCTATGAAGGCAGAATTAACATGTATAGTTTCTGTTGGTGTGACTTTCATAATATAGCATAGAAGACATTGCTGATTCAATCAGCGGATAGTGGCAATATTCTTCTAGTTCATGATTATAATAATCAAGTAGTTTGATGCAAGAGACAGGCAGTACAGAAGTTGCAACAAACTTAAACCTTATTAAAATTTCAACTGAATTTCTGTTTCAACTTTCAGTATGTACTGAAGTCTATACTGCAGTATTATGTTTTTACATGCACTTAAGACCACATAACAAGTGTTACATTTATACTGGGAGTATTTCTGGTCTTCCAGTAGAAACTAGGCGTGTGAAGACATTCGTGAATGTCATCTCCTAGAGGAAAAGTGGCAGCTCTGAAAGAAAAATATACCTCCCCAACCCATAGATCTTTCTTCTGGGAGAGCTTCTTCTGGTAGAAAGAACTTCCGTTTATTTTCCTTTGCAAGACAAACCACAGCACTGCCCTCCAGCATCCCAGCATGTCATATGGGCAATGAGCAATGCAAAGTACAGGCAAGTGTGGATGTTTGGTTCCCCAAGGACAACTAGCAGCAGGACACCTTGTGCCAGTCACTGCTTGATTTCCCTGAGGAACGCTGGTGCTGTGTGCCCTCTGGTGCATGGCAGGTTACCCCAGGTGGGGTAGGGAAGGCTGGCCCAGCAACCTTATTTGAGGTCTTGGGGAGCTGCAGCTGCATCACTGCAGCAGCTGAGAACCTATCCAGCAGTCAGAGTGTGGCTCTGGCTGGCCAGGCTCTGGTTTGGGGCAGCATGCACTGCCTCCACATGTGCTGCCCCACTTGTCTTCTGTGTGAGTTTTTTGACCCCCAGATTTCCAGGCAGAAGCATAGAAAATACCTGAATGTGTGGTGTGGGGCACTGCAGATGGATCTGCAGCACCACATACTGTACTGCTGTGCTTGTCTGGATGTGGCCTCTGACTCAGGGGACACAGTTAATGATTTAGATGACTCTACTCTTCCTGTCAAAAGCGGAGTGAATCATGGCCCCTGACAACTTTGGGGCCAGGAAAGCTCAGACGCTTCATGTGTCCTGTCTATACTCAAGGGCTGCTTTCGAATACAGGTTCCCTAGGAGGAGGAGAAACCTGACCCAGTCAGACACAATTTGGCAGTGCACACATATACCATCACTGACCCAGCTGGTACAGAAGAGGTAGGGATCCATTCAAGGTTCTAAAGTAAAAATTGCCAGGATTGCTACTTAGAAGGGACCAGCTCTCAAAATGGGGAGAGGGGGTTGTGGGCATGGTACCCCAGGTAGGCAGCCATTCAGTGGTGTCCTGAGTACTCAGCTGCTCCTGGCAGTCTCTAAAAGCTGGAGAACCTGAAAAGCATGCTGGGATCCATGCACAGCAGTCCTCTGGCTGTGTGGTATCAGCAGCATGGGCTCCGAGACTCTGGAAGTGCCCAGTGCCTGGAACATTTGTATGCTCCTCTCCCAGTAAGTTCTTCTCTTATGAGAGAAAAAAAAAAGTCCCAGTAGATTTGAATGCTGTTTATGGCCTAAAATAATCCTAGTGACCCTGTCTACAAATTAGGTCTCCTAGGTCAGTACAAAACAGTACACTACAGGACAGTAACCTATGTATAAGTCAGTAAAGGCTCTTAATTAGGATGCTGTTTTAGTTTACGTTAATCCCCCCCCAAAAAAGAAAAACAAAAACATAACAACAACAACAACTCTTCTCAACTTCTCAACACTGGAATCAGGGGACATACCCAGAGTCCACTAGATTGTTAGGGTTTGGTTTTGGTTTTTTTTAGGTGAGGGGGCATGGGGGGTAATTTTCTTTAGTTTTAATCTCTATGTTAACAGTATACACATTAGCTTTCTCATTTCTCCCCTTCATCTACAAACTCTTTACAGAATCAAACTATGTTAAGTGTGACTATAACATAGAACATCCATGCATTCATACTTTGATTATACTTTCATATGGGCCTCCTCAGCAATAAAAATAGAAACCAAGGAGAAATATAATAAAGCACTTACCAGATGGCAACTGGAAAGTTTAGCAAATCGCTGCCAGTTGTAAAGTGGCTAGACCAGGGCTAATGCTGCATAATTCAGCACACTTCAATGGGCCAACCTCTCAAAAAGCATTCTGGGAAGGAAGAAAAAGTCTGCATTAGAAGTCAGTTTTATACAAAGGAGAATTAACAGGGACCAGAATAATCTAATACCGAATATAGTACTCCTCAGAAAGGGCTTACGCCATGTTGTATATATCAGTACTATATCACACATTGTCAAAATCTGTATAAGCATTTTCCAAGTTTGACTTTTTTTTTTAGTATCAGACACCAATGCTATATTTATCTAAATCTCCAAAAAGGAAGCAAAATATAATTTCTGCCATTTGCTATTATGTGGGTTGAGATAGAGGAGCTACCTCCTCCTTGTTTACACTCAGAATAAAATATCGGAAGCAAGTTATATGTCATGAAAGCAGCCAACAAATAAATCTTCCTAAAGTTCCAGCCAGCACCTTATTTTGACATTAACTAGACAGAGATGTCATATAGTCTTCTGCAGCTAAACAACAAAATAGATTTGAGTGAAAAAATCACTGATTTGTCAGAAAGTCAAACTCATCCATCCTAGCTGACTTGCAACTATATAATAAAAAACCCTGAATATATCAAAAGCAAACTGAACAAAACTCAATGTTAAATCAAGCACAAGACAGAGACTCACTACTCCATTTTTCTTTAAAAGATGCTCTTTGTACACATAAAGCTCAAGCTTCATATGAAAATATTCTGTTACTCTATCTCTTTTCAGTTTAAATCCGCTCTGTTGTCTCTGCACATCATCCATCAACTGTTTTTGCCCAAATATCTCATATAATGGCTTCTTCTGTATCCTTCTTCCATTCCTTATGTATACTTCCTAGTCTGTAGAGTTGGAACAGCCTTGGCTCAGTTTACTTTTTTGCTGTGTTGACCGCTATCATAGAGATATACAGACAACAAAACAACTCACTCTTATTTTGGTGCCTTTATGATTATTCCAGGAATGGCCATCTCAGAGCCTATCACCATTTCACATTCATTTGCTAGTGGTTTGATCTTTTTTTTTTTTTCTGTAGAAGACTTACTGCCAAAACCATGCGATTTTTTTTCTCTGTTAGGCAAAAATCTACCATTCTCTGTTTTTAAAATAAATTTTCACTGAACATACTGGTTCTCTCTTTTGGGGGGAGAATATAATTTGGCATGGAGTATAATTTGTGGGTTTTCTTAGACCAGTAGGTGTGTCATGTCAGGCTATGGGCAGCCAGGTCTGGGATCACCTCAGGGTCAGGAGAAGCCAAGGAGTCAGAATGCAAGAGATCTGGCCAGGGAACCGAGATAAGGGCCCAGAGGTTCAGGCAGAGTATGAAGTCAAGAAGCTAGTTGGGTCAGGTATTCAGAGAATCCATCAAAGTCAGAAGCAGTACAGACCCAGGAGTACAATAGCCCAGGTACAAGGTTGCACCTTGTTGACCAGACACTTCCCCTTCTGGATCAGGGGGTTTTTTTAGGGGAAGGGGTAAGAGGTCAGCTGACCTTGATTGGCCACTCTGATGGCAGGGAATGGGCATGCCCCTAGATTCAGATGCGGGGTTCTGGCCACCTATGTCTACCTCAATGGTTCACTAGGGTGGTGGCAGTCCAGGGTAAGCCACTACACTGGACAGGCCAAAGCACTAGGTTCAAAGCTACATACTGACAAGGGTATTAGTAAGATACGAGATAGCTATTTAAATCTGTGCTTTCTCCATCTACCAAATGTGTGGCCACAAATAGGATTTATTCTACCTGCAAGGAGGGTTGGGGGCAGAGGACAAGACACTGTGCAGCATCCTTGGCTTTTGCTTTTTGAGAAAATGATGCATTAATTATTGGCATGACTGCTTTGTTTAAAAAACAGTCCATAATTAGCTAAGGCATGTTTTTCCCTGCCCCAGGCTTGCAATGTTACCTAGCCTGGGTTTTTTTATTATAATTATTTGGGAGGGGGATAAGAAAAGATGTCATAATACTTTGTAATAAAGGTAAAAAATAGTAATATGGTACAATAAAGATATTGCACCATTTGGGGAAATTGTAAAAGAAAGCAGAATGTTTTATAAAAAAAGATGGTAACATTCTTCCAAAGTAAAATAGGGACACTTGTTTTGAGTGAAGTAAGGCATTAACTCATTGGGAAACCATGAGCAGACTCCATTGGACAGAGCTGGGTTTACAAGCAAGGACAGGCAATCCTAAGAGTGTTTTCCCTAGGAGAAATTCCAGAATTCTGTTATCATTACTATTAGTTCTACTGTAATATAGGACCAGTTGTCCAGTGGACTAGATGACCAACAATGTCACTGCTCTACCACAAAATCTAGTTCGGGGTAGCAAACTTTTTCTACCCCATAGGCCAAGTGGAGACAATGCTACACATGATGTATAGGGCAGGTCTGGAGCATATGATGCACATGGTACCTGCACTGTACCAGGCCTGAAGGCTGGATCCAGCATGTGGGGCTGGTATGTGGGCTTGATCTGGACTGGCCCTGGATCTAGCATGCAAGGCCAATCCAGCATGAGCACTGAATATACTGTGTACTCCAGACCAGCCTTGAGTGATGCACACAGTGTGCACACCAGCTGCAACCTGGGGTGTGCCATATGTAGAGTGCCAGGCTAGGGCCAGTGTATGGTGCATATGGCACACCTGTCTGTGACCCACAAGTAGCACGGTGGATCAGATGATATGGTTCTGCAGGCCAGTAGCAACTATACCCCTTATCTAGTTGCTACCTGAAACAGGCTCAACACTTTCAACTAAAATTTCTACTTGGGTAGAAAATGCTAGAAGTCAGTCAGCAGCAGCCAGCAGCTCAAGGAAGAGATGGTAGGGGGTCAGTGGGGCTACCACTGAAGTTTAGAAAAAAAATAATCACTTACCAACAAGCTTTTCAGAAGTCTCCTAACACCCAGTCCAGTGTCTTAACAAAAAAAAAAAAAAAATCTCTTCTTGATACCCTTCCACAACCTTGAAGTAGATTAGTACGATAGGACCATTTGGAGCCTCACAGATTCCCCAAAAGGCAACAATAAAAATAGTACAAAATTTTAGCTACCTGCAGATAAAAATAATACCTTTGCCTGGTTTCTAAACTCATCCAAGGTTACTGGAAGGTCACTGGAAAATTGTGGCAACTTAGACGCATTTGCATCTTGGACCAGCTTTCTGTATCTTAAATACCCTTGCTGCATTAGGTAATATCCAATTGTTTTACCAAGTAAACTTTTATACAAAAAAAGATTATTTCTATTATTTTTCCAAAGCATACAGAACATATGCTGCTGGCAGAATTTAACTTAGAAATCTTTTGTGTTGCTGTATAAGGGCTTTTATTTCCTTCCCTGTTCCATGAAAGTCCTATATTCCTTTCCCTCATGGTACTTCATTATTATGAATTTCTCCAGATAATAACTTATGTATTTTATTCCACTGGCTGCTTGTCCCAACGATAATTGTAAAATCTATCCTTTTTCAAATAAGGAAGCATGTTATGTAGATCCTTTGGTGTCTGTTCACTTCTTCTGAGTGTGCACAGCTCCCATTAATGTAGCTCCTTTTAAACTGATATATAGTCCTTTCTCTAGCCCATAAGTGTTTCCAACTCAGTTTTGCTGACTTTTTCTTCATACTCCCTAAACTCTGCTGTGGCTGCTTCAGTATTTCCACACAGGCCATTTATTATGATGGGAGTCTATACCAAAAAAGTATATTTCTGTTTGATCAACAAAACTAACAAAAATACATAAAAAAGTCAGGACAAAGAACATATTTCAACCAAAGGTCAGATGTATATATAATTTTAAAATGGAAGAGTTATATGGATTTTCACTGGCATCATAGCATAGGATTTGGCCTAGACATACGGCTTTACCACAAATTCTGATGATCAGAATGTAGTTCCTGGTCCCTACTTGCTCTGAGATGGAATTAATCTTAACCATTACTGCACATTTTGTGGCTTAGAACATTTCTACAACAGTGTAGCTCAGCTGCATTGCCTATTTCATTAGTGTGTGAAGACAAGGCACTGTCCACTGCTTGCTTATAAGATGACATGATCATGACAAGCACAGTGGAGACTGAACTGAGGACCTTCAGAACTGAAAACACGAGCTGCCACAGCTTGAACTATACAGCCATATCAACCCAGGCAACATCAGTCATATGTTCCACATATCAGACCCAGATGAAGATCTAAAATACACTCACTGACTAAGAAGACTGTGTCTACATGATACACTTTGCTGCACAGTAAGTGTCACTATTTAACCATTTGCTGGGCTACCATGCAGTAAAATAAGCTAATGATTAGTTATCTACTACCTGAAAATACAGGTAGTGGATTAACTGCACATTAGCTACTGTGCAGTAGTGCATGTGTAGATGCTGGTCAGTCTAAACAGCAGGAGGGTCAATCTGAAAAAGAGTATTATTTACTGAGATCTCCCTGTACACAATTCTTGACAATCTTACTTCGCATTTTTCTTTTTGCTTCTGGGAATATAAGATCTGTTTTAGGAACCAGTTGTCAGGCATCTTTATGACATGTTCTGTCCAATGGAACTGGTGATATATAAAACATGGCTTGAATGCTGGTTGTGCTTGCCTGAGCCAGAACACTGGCATTTGTTCTTTGGTCCTTCCAATTGATATGGAGGATTTTCGAAAGACATTAATGATGGCAATATTTCAGGGCTGTCAGGCATTTCTGATACGTCATCCAGGTTTCACACTCATACAACAGGGTAGGGATCATAGCAGCCTGGTAGACAAGAAATTTGGTTTCTTTACATTATGGTCATCAAAGACATGATTTTGGCAACACTGAAAGGCAACACTGAAAAATTTTATCCATCATCTAGGTTTACTTTTTTGGGGAACTAAAAGCAACCTTAAGAGGATGTTCAATATTGAGTGGTTGAAATATCTTGCTAAAAATGATTATCTCCATAAGTATCTTAGTGAGAAACTCTCCAACCTCCTGGATGATCTCACCATTGATCACTGGGAGAGCCTCAAGAAAAAGCACTCATGAGGCATGCAAAGAATTTATAGGCTTCTCCAGAAAGAAATCTCATGCGATTCAACAAAGACAAAGGCAAAGTCCTGCACTTAGGATGGAACAATCCCATGCACCAGTACCAGCTGGGCAGCATCTCTGCAGAAAAGAACCTGTGGATTACAGTGGACTGAATACGAGCCAGCAGTGTGCCCTTGTTGCCAAGAAAGCTAACAGCATACTGGGCTGCATTGGTAGGCATGTTGCTAGTAGGTCAAGGAAAGTGATTACTCCAGATGTAGCCTCACCAGTGCTGCATAGAGGGGAATACAGTGTTTAGTTTTGCCCCTCTCCCCCCCACCACTACAAAAAGGTGGTGGACAAATTGGAAAGAGTCCAGCAAAGGGTGACAAAAAATGGTGAGGGAGCTGGGGGACATGATTTATAAGGAAAGACTGAGGGAAATGGGCTTATGTAATCTAGAGAAGAGGAGACTGAGAGGGGACTTAATAGCAGCCTTTAACTATCTGAAGTGGGGTTTGAAAGAGGATGGAGCTAGACTCTTCTCAGTGGTGGCAGATGATAAAACAAGAAGCAACAGTCTCAAGTTGCAGCAAGGGAAGTTTAGGTTAGTGTGGCAGGGCACCTCTGGTACCTACCACTTTAAGAGGCTTAAGCAGGCTGTGGAGCAGCCGGCAGGCACAATGAGGCAATCACATGACTGCAGGAGGGCTCCTAGATTGGAGGATGGGGCTGGGCAGCCTCAGTATAAACCTAGGCCCTCAGAGTTGAGCTGGCAGTGTTGTAGGAATACTGCTGGAGTAACACTGCTCAGCTGGAGCTTTGCTGCTCCCAGAACATCTGGAGGTTAAGGGTAGGAACTATGGGGATAGAGGAGATTCCAGGTTCTGGGGAATGACCTAAAACTACACCCTGCTAGGGCTTGATGTTGTGGTGGGGCTGCCTGTGGTGGGGTGGCCCCCAGGAAGTGCCACAGCAGTGCCTCCCTAGTGGGGCACTGTATAGGCTCAGTTCCTACGACCTGGCAGATTATCCCACAGAAAGGGCAGGCTAGGGGTCCAGGTATATCGTAAGACCTGAGGCCCAAGAGGTGTAAAGCCTAGTAGCCCCAGTGAGAGGGCAGTGTAATGGCCCCAGTTAGATGGCATGTGTGAGTAGGCTGCATAGAATAAAGTACTTATGGGCAGCCCTGAAGGACTGTGCACAAGCTGGCCTAAGTAGAGTGATCAAGTAAGAAGACTGCATAGAGTAGGGTCTGCATGGGTGGGCCTGAAGGACTGCACATGCTGGACTTGGTGATCAAGTGAGCTGTATCTGGAGGCACCTGAGAAGGCAGACCTGTATGGGAGACTGAGAACAAGCAGCTCAATAATCTAATCACAGTAAACGCGACTGGTCAATTCTGGGGACAGGACCAAAATGGTCAAAGGACCAGAGAACCCACCATGAGGGATGGCCAAAGCCAGGGAGTTCCAACTGGCCTAGAGATGAGGCCAGGGCCCATGTGGCCAAAGGTCCCAGGGGGGCCAGTACCAAGAGGGATAATGGGGCTTTGCAGCCTTGAATGACAACAGAGTAAACCACCTGAAGAAGAGGGATCTAGGTGGGCAGAGAATGAAGTTAAGTGTGAGGCTGGAGCCACATAATGATGCAAGGCAAGGGATACTGTATAGGAACAGTACAGACCTCTGTATTACACCCTTGGCATCTGGCAGTAAAATGGACAGCCTCCCACCTTATCAATAACTATTCCCAAAGTTACAAAGCCGTGGCAGGTGGGTGGACTGCCCTAGACAGGTAGGCAGGCCAACCTATGGACCAGCCATAAGACTGCTCCCTGTCACAGTTAGATAGTAGGAAGAATTTTCTCACTAGGAGGGTAGTAAACACTGGAACAGGTACCCAGAGAGGTGGTAGAAGCTCCATCCTTGGAAGTTTTCAAAACCCAGACAGACAAAACTTGGGCTTCGATGATCTCATTGGAGATAGTCCTGCTTTGAGCAGGGGGTTGGACTAGGTGACCTCCTAAGGCTGCTTCCAGCCCTCACTTTAAATGATTCTATGAAACATCAAGACTGGCTTGATAAGAATGACAAGGAAATTCAAGCTCTCATTGAACATGTCTACACCTGCAATTAATTCTAAGTAGACTTACTGCACTGTAAAAATGCTTTCCAGTAGGCTTACTGTGCAGTATGTCTACATGTGCTCTCTCCTGAGAGATTTGCTTCCACCCTGCTCTGCTCCCCTGCAGCAGCTAGGGGGACCTCCAGGCTCCCCTGGGTGCTAGCCTAGAGGCTGGCAGGGAACACAAGGCCAGGAGACAGCCATCTCCTGGCTCCATTAAAAAATCAGGAGTGGTCCTAATGTGTATGAGGCAGGATAGCTGCTGCTGCAGAGCTCTCCCATCCCGTGTACAGGGGAACAAGTTCTGTGCCCAGTGGGGCTTCCCCATGGCTGTCTGGGACCTGTCCCCATCTGAGGCAGGTCCCAGCCAGCTCCAGGCTGCGCCCCTCCCCTGCAGCTGTTTTGCTGCCCCATGCAACCAGAGCAGGGGCTAGGGGATTTCTCCTTGCCCCCAGGAGCTGCTGGGGCAGAGGGACATTGTGCTCAGAGCCTGCCCCAGAAACAGGCAGCTCCCAGGGGCAGGGAGCAATCTCCTTCCCCGTGCTGCCCGACTGACTAGGAGCTGACCAGGTCAGACATCTACACATGTACTGTTGTGCAGTTACCCTACAGTTAATTTTCTATCCGCATTTCCAAATAGTTAATTTTCAACCTGCATTTTCAGGTACCATATAAACCATGGAGTAGACCAATTTACTGTGCACTAAGTGTCTGAACATGTAGGCAGCGATGCCAACTGTGCAGTAAGTTGGTCTACTGCAGAGTAAAGCATCTCATGTAGATGCATCCATTACTAGAAAAAAAAACCAGAGAGCCTTCAAAGCTTGGAAGAATTACATCAGTTCCATGAAGAAGCAGGATGCTTATCATCACATCAAACCTGAAACCCACAGGAAATTTTGAGGGCAAAAAAGCAAGTAGGAGGAGGGCAACAAAGCAATAGAAACAAAAAAAACATTTATTGTTGCTACAATATTGTGTCGGGGCCATTTCAAAGCCAGATCGCAATGTCAGCCTGTCTGCCTGTCCATGGGCTAACCACCCACCTTCTTCATCTGCCATGTCTTGATGGTAATCTTTATGAGAGATGTCACTAAGGCAGGAGGCTGCCCATTGTTTGCCCTGGTGACAAGGGTATTGCACACGACTCCAACTTTCCCTTACGTCCCATGTCTCACAGATGACAACCTAAATTAATGAATAGGTCCGGCCTAAGGCTGGGTCAAATTCTGCCCCTTCTAGGGCCTCTAATATGCAACACACACTCTGCCCTCCACCAGGCCTCTTTCACACCACCCTCTCTCACAGCACCTCTTGTACTCCACCTGTTCTCACTAGCCCTCTCACATACTGTCCATTTCCCAGACCACTCTCAACCTGTCTTAATCCACAGAGCACTTTGGATCCCCCCTCAGGCCCTACTCTAGGTGGCACTTTGGGCTTTGCTACTCACTCTCCAGCTGGGGTGCACACAGCACTTCAGACCATCCTCTCACAGACCTTACTCTATGCGACCCATGACCTTGTGTTGTACTCCAGGCTAAACTCAGCCGCTGGCCCCTCTCACACACAGCACTTGGGGCTGCCATCACTCACCCTACTCTATGTGGGCCTCTGCATACTTCTGACCCCTCACTGGGGCCGCACTCTCTCTCCCTACTCATTGGGGCTACTGGGGTTTCTCACCCTATGGGACTCAGGTGCTCATCTCAAGCATGCCTGGCCCTCCTAACACTGGGGTCTTTTATCCTGTGGGCTCAGGTGCCTCTCTAGTTTGTGCCTGGCTCCATGTCTGTCCCTACCTCAGGGTAACCCACCAGGATGTGGGGGATGGGGTTTTAAGGTACCCCTACCCACCTGTCACTGGGGATGTAACTTGCCTGGCATTTCTGGGGGATGTTGCCTCCTTGGTTGCTAGTAGCAAACTGCTGTGCCTGCTCTGAGGGCCTGGGTTAAAATGGAGGATGCTCCACCCCCTCCTCCAATCCCAGGGCCCTCCTGGGGTCATTTGACACTGATTAGAGCTAGCCCACACCTGCAGGCTGCTCTGCTGCCTACCCTCAAACCTTAAAGTGGCAGTCACCAGAGGTACTGCCCACGAATTCCCTCCCCACATTTGAGAGATCCTAATTGAGGCCCAGTGTGGTTTCAGACCACTCAGAGCTACAATAGACAGATATATTACACAAGACGGAAAAGCAATCTTTCCCACATCTTCAGACAGATTGACTTGATCTATATGTATGCCACTTATCTGATGGATCTCTTTAATTATAATTTGTTTAATAGCAAACAATTCTGAATTGTTGCTATCTTCAGAAGCAGACTGTGAAATAGGATGCTAATATTACAGACAACATCAAGTAATCTTTACTTCTGATGGCATTTCAAGACATACCTCACTCGCATATCTTTCTGGAAAGGATGGCAAAAATGCAGCTCTAGTTAAATCAGGAAGATATGCAGGGCAAATGGTTAACTATATGTGAGAACTATAGGTCACCAAACACCTTTCTGATTCTGAATTCAGTTAAAGTAGGGTAAATCCTGAATAACTGCCTGGATATCAAAGCAGTTACCTAGGGTTTTGTGGAACTTGAGCTTCTTTTGTACCTTTCTACCTCGTCTCTATTAATAACAAAGAATCACAGAAATGGAGGGTTAGAAGGGTCTGCAAGAAATCATCTAGCTAAATGGGCCAACCTTTTTGGCAGGCGTTCCAAAAAATTAGCCTTGTACTCTCCCCAATGCCGAGAGCCATAAGATCTGATGCATGAATCCAACAATTGCATGTCCTGCTATGTTAGACATGAATGGCAGGAAGCACAACTGTGGGATCAGATCCCCATTGTACCATATTGCCATGATCCCAGGCTCCCCCTGCACCAGCAAATAGGAAGCCAGTCAGCTGATCCCTGCTCCTAGCCTAGGGAGCATATCTGAGTCAAGGGCTCCGATGCACCCTTGAGGCTGGAAGAGCAGATCAACTGACTGCTACTCTCAGCCTTACAACCCCCAAGGCTCTCTCAAGGAGATTTCCCAAGGAGCTGGTGCAGTCCCCAACCTCAAAAGTCTTAAAGAGGATACTGGATAGACACCTTGCTGGAATCATTTGATCTCAGCAGTATTCCTGCCCAGAGCAAGGTAGTTGGACTCAATGATCTTTCAAGGTCCCTCCCAGCCCTTAATTTCTATAATTTGGCTTATAAATAAGTCAGCTTAATGTGAGGCTTTACCAAATATTTGTGTTAATTTTTAGTAAGTGACTGAATTGTGTTGCACATCATTACTGTACTTCATGTTCTTTTCTTTTTTCAACAACTGGGAACTCATGAATATTTAAGTCTCCCTGTAAAGCTTACTGTAATTAGTAAACACTTGCACAACCAAGGCTGTCTGTCAGAATCTGGAGACTGCAGTTCAGTTGTAAAAATATATGCCACAGGTTGGAACAGGAGATGTGCAAGTCCATAAACCCCAAACCACATGCAAAGAAAACAATAGTTAAGAAAAAAATGTTTTTAAATATACAGCTGCTTAATGACATAAAAAGGAGATAAAATCAAAATGTTGGTAAGCAGAATGCATGTGTACATGCATTGTAGTGTACTGGCATGTGAAGGCAGATGCATGGAACTCAGTGCATTTTTCAGACACTTAATCCCCCAAAAGTTTGTCTTACTTGGTTCTTCCTATATAAGTGTTTGTTTGGTTCACAGCTGTGGGGACTGAGCAGGGGGAGGAGGGAAGGGAAGGGCAGCAGAGAAGCAATGAAAAGATGACTACTAATAAATTACCCTTTATTCTAATAATGGTAGGCCATTACAAGCTTGTGTACACCTGTGCAGAATTACAACATACTTACAATTCTTTTAATATATGTGTAAAGGTGCTGAAGGATTTCCTCAGAGCTTGCAAGCTCAATCAATGTTTGCACTCTTGGGACAAGGATCTACAGCAGACTGGACAGCTGTAATTCCAGAGTGGGAAGCCCAGGAAAAAAAAAAAAACAACAACAACAACAACAGGAGAGACTAGCTCGGGAAAAGGGTAGCTGAAGCTGTGCTGAGAAGGGCTACTTCCAAACGGGGCTCCTACCAGAATGACTGGCAGAAGAATTGTGACCGAGTGAGCTGCTACTGAGGGCAGAAGAGCCACTAGTTAATGAGTACGCAGGATTGCCTAGTATCGTGTACTGAAGGAGCAGGGGTTCTGCAAATGGGTTCCCCTCCCCACTCTTAAGAGTCACTGGGAGGGAATCAGTGACAGGGGTTGCTGCACAGTGGGCTACTTTGCTGAAGGCAGAGTGATTTTGTGGAGACCTGGCTGACTAAGTGTATATACCTGTTATAAGTTGCCTGAGTGTTAAGTTGACAACATAATTGCTTTTGTTTTATGATAAGTATTTGCTTTATCTGCTGGTAAACATTATTATTGAGCTCATTGAAAGCACTTTGTTTGTTATTTATGGGATGTCAAATTTGTCACTCTCATTTATTATTGTAAATAATAAATTACTGTAAATAGTTATTTAGTGTGTGGTCTGGTCCAGGGATGACCATGGGAGAGTATTCCAATGAATGGTGTTCCCAGTCTGTAGACGGAAGTAGACCAAGACCAATTGGCACCCTAGGATCCCAAAAATTTGGATGTGGCTGCGGGCTGCGGGTGGTGCTGCCACCAGGGTTACACATGTGATTCTTCAACTAACACGTTTGTGGTGTTGGTTGTTTATTTTATTAAATTAGATTTCAGCTAATTTAAAGAATTGCAAGAATATTTTACGTACCTTACCTAAAGGCAGACCTCCATTGTCAAAGAGAACATCACAAAACCCCCACTGATTTTTAACAAGGGTATTTTATAATATCTACCTTCTCTTAACTTCTTTTAATAAAGATGATGACCTTTGTTCTCTGTTTTGGAAGATGCATAAGGATAGATTACTATGAAATATTTTGTCAGAGATTAGAACACTAAGTTATGGAAGTGGGTTTTCCTTTACCTTTGCCAAAAACCCAAACAAACCAAAAAAACCTTCTTTAAAAAAAAAAAAAAAAACTACTACGAGATGATAGAGAATTTCAACTTAAAGCCTTCAACTGTTAAGAGTTCTACAGAAAATGTTGGGTAATTTGCTCAAAGTTCCTCTTAGCATTTTAAACCTTTGTTTATTCTTTAAATATTTGAAGATAGTACTACACTACTTTCTTTTGAGAGAGATTGTTGAAAATATTGTAATTAAATAAATGCTTCTAATTAATAACTTCCTGATATAATTTCTATGTAAATGGAATCCAATGACTTTGCCACAGTGATTGCTAGCATAAGAATTAATTTCAATGTAGAAAATGTAATGTGTACTGTTTGGACAAACAACTGATTATCTGCAAAATCTTATCAAGCTCAGAAAGATTAGAGCCAAATATGTAAAAACTTCTTCAGAAGAGACGATGGATTTTTGAATAGCTATTTTAAATTTAAAGATGCTTTAAGAATTGTAGTAAAAATACTAAGACATGAAACAATGTAGAAAATAATATTTGACTGCATTTCAAACAGAATTTCAAGTCCTAAAGCCTCTTAAAAATATATGAGTTAAAATTGTAACTTCAAAGGTGTTCTGATGAAAACTTCACTCTACAAAGACAAAGGCAGCTTAAAACTATCAGACTGAAAAAATAATATGACTTTAGGCAAATCTAGTATATATGCAATATTCATGAACTAATATTGCTAACAAGATGACCTGTAAAGGTACAGTGCCAGTGAAAACATGACAGCTGATAATCTGAATTCAGCCAAACCAGGGTTGTATTTTCACATGGCATAAAATTATGGGATTTATAAAAATCCCATTATTTGAACAAATATCTTTTTGCACCCTTATCAATATTATGGAACTCAGTCTCACTTCTCCTTGGCTTATTTCTAATAAAAAGAGAGCTAAGAAAAACACCCAAAGAGCATCATCAGGAAGCAGCAGCCTTCTAGCTCAGGTGACAATGTTGCCAGGACTTCATGTTGGTGCCATGAAGTTGTAGAGCACTACCAAATTATGAAATTTGAATTTGTCTTGTAATGGTTTAAATAGGATGTTAATATCCTACAGTAACAAGTCATTGGCTGTTTCTCTCCTTCAGTGTTAGCATTTTCAGTTCTGTACTTTTGAAGTGGACACATGGGCTAATCTTGGTAAAACAGGAAAAAAAGGAATTTAGTTAGCATACAAGATTGTTTTCTAAATTGTTTTGCTTGTCTCAAGATTGCTTTCTGAATGGCCTCATGTAACTAGCTTAAGTTCTCATTTATGAACAGTTGGGCTTATTTCAAGGTACCAAATGGGTACCCAAACCCTCAAAAAAAATATTCTGCTCATCTAATGCTTTTGTTATCTGTGATATCCGGATTCACTATAATTTTTTTCAATAAGCTACTTTTCTTCCAAAATACTTTAAGGAACCAACAATATTATTTCCTTCCAAAGGCAGCCCAATCTCAAAAGGTTTAATATTACACAAAAGATCTCAAAAAAGACATACAAAGGAGACTACTATAGCTGAAATAACTATATTTCCTTTTTCTTTCTCTTGTCTATTTTTCCTCCCTTTCTGATATAAAAGTAATCATATTTAGACGTTGTGATTTATTTTGTTCATCTTTGATCATGATCTCTCTTAGACTATAGCAGAGACATGGAAGTCTCATCTATGAATTTAGATCAGAGCAGACAATTAGGAAGAAAAGGCCTACTAATTCTCATTTCTTCAGAATTAAAAACAAGTAGAAATTTTGGGGCATAAAATGAACTGGCATTCAAAAGTGTACAACAGTCCTTCAAAGAGTACAAGAGATAGTATTCTAAACCTACCTGCATGGGCAACTGGTGCCTCCCAAGTCGGGGGGGTACCAGATTGCCAATAGAGGGGGGTGGGGAGGAAATCCCCTAGCAGCCAATTGCTGAGTGCTTCGACCAGCACTTCTAGTTTCACGTCTGGTGCTTCCAATCTCAGGGGGTGCATGTGCACCCACTATGCATCACCTATGCCTACCTGACATAACCTAAAATATTTTGTGAGGAAAACAAAAGCCTAATTTGCAAAATAAAATGGCATATTTTAGAGTTATTATAAGCTAGTGAGTAAACACATTTTGAAAGCTGTGTCTGATTAGCCTGAAAATACTTCATGTTTCAAAAATGAATTGAGTGATCATAGATCAGGTGCTAAAACTGCCTGAAAAATGCCTCAACACAGTAATATAAAAATGTGCAGTATAGAAAATTCTAGGTTTCATACTTTGCTAGCAACCACCAAGCTGAGGTGTGAGGTTGAAAGGTTTTCCAGGGTTAGAAAACTTTTCTATCAGGCTAAGTACAGACATTCAAGAAGCCCAAAGGGGAATCAATTTAATTTGCAGAGTTTTCTGTAAATAGCCTAGGTTAGAGTAGTAGGAAACAGTACACATCTGCCCTTTGGTGTGGGGGGTATGCAGGCTACCTGCACTGGCCAAGGTCAGCAGTCTGGAGGCATTTCTGGATGCCTCCTAGCATGCCCCAGGTGCTCCTCAGGATGCCAGAGACTGCTGAGCACAGCATAGTGCTCAGGCCACCCCTAATTAGCTGCTGGGCACAGGCAAGCACTCCCCCAGCCCTCTGACATCACTACAAGCCCACACCCACGCCCAGGCCTAGGCTTCCAGAAAAGCCCCAGAATGAGCACGCTCTGTTGCAAGTTGCATGTGCCTCTATGCTGGCCTTCCCACACCCTGCCCTGCTGCCCACACCAAAGCATAGGACACACTACAACTCATGGGTCCTCTTTGTTGTCCTGCACAACTTTGGTGGAGGCTGCAGGACCTTATGCATGCCCACCTGGACATGACTTAGCTCTTGTGTGATCAGGGTTGGTTAATGGAGAAGGACAGGACAGGGTCATCTGCATGGTCTGCAGTGGTGCCTGTCAGATTTCAGTGGCCATGGATGGATGAGGGTCTGGCTGTGAGATAGTACATGGAAAAAAGGATGGCAGGAAGTCTGGAACATAGATGGAAGGCTGGAATGGTGGATGGATGGAAAGGTACAGGGCCTGGAGTATGGTTTTCCCTGTCACTGTGGCTGGGTGTAGCCCCTGCCCAAGTGTGACCTGGGCTCCACTGATCAAGCCACCCTGACAACCTCAAACTCCCTAGGGGCTTCCAAAAGACACTCTGCAATTCTGGCAGTGCCCTATACCCCAGAATGGAAATTTCCAGCATCTTCTACCTACAACATGAAGGCAGCTAGTAACTTCAAGAGCACATCTCAGCTGCTCCTGCAGTTTCCAGGGGCATCCATCTTGCTCGCTCCACATTAGTGCCCACCTCCCCTAGTACTCTGGGATGCTATAGCTATGAGCACCCAAGGTGCCCATGGTTTAGGTACATGCTGGCTGGTATCAGAGGGTTGCCTTGATGCAGACACAGTCTCGATGTTCTGCCCCCTGCCACCCCGACCCACCATAGGTGAACTGGTCCCAG
>NW_017728992.1:31758145-31762061 GCF_001723915.1 Gavialis gangeticus
GGTCCATGCTGAGATCTGGGTGGCAGGGTGCCCATCTCTGGTTTCCGAGTTGTGGTGCACAGGAGGCAAGGTAGGGGTCAGTGGGGCTTGTCTCAAGCAGAGGCATGGGAGTCCCTAGCTAGCTGCACAGGTGCCAGGATCAGGGTCTGTGGGGTTCTGCCTGTGCACATGTGTTCTCCTTGGCTCATTGTCAGATCTATATGTAGATGGTGGAGTGCAGGGGCATAGCCTGGGAATTCAGATGCCTAGGTCCCAAGTCTTGTGCAGGGGACACAGATGCCTCCCTTCTCCCCACTGCTTGCCTTAGGCTGACAGATTGCCAGAAGCAGGCCTGGAAAGAGAGGCTGTGCTGGCTTAACTCTAGGAGAGCTCAGGGGCAGGGCCTACTGAGCACTTGGATGGTACAGCCAAGTGCAGGCTAAATGTTAGTATACTTCCCTGCAAGGCAGGAGTATTGGGGGGGGGAGGGGCACGTACTGCAGAGCAGACTGGGTTTCCAGAGATCTAACTTAAAATTAATAGGAAATCTGGTACAGAAATTTGATTCACTAGTCTAACCTAAATCAAACAGATGTGAGGGTACATCAGACTGGGTCTATCTTAGACTTAGTTCAGCCAAACTGGTCTGTACGTGCCAAACTTCTGTACAGTTATGGGTTCAGATAGGTTTAAATGACTAGAAAAAATCTGTTTATGTATAATATCTGTACCTGACTTTCAAGTACAAAGTCAACTTGAGCCAAGTTATGGTGTGGAATTAAAACTATATGAAAGCCACAGGATTTGGGTTTGCTCAACCTGAAAAGGCAAGTATTTTGGGGGAGCTGTTCAAACCTGGAGAGTAGAAGTGATACCAAGGGGATTCTAAATAAGTCCAAAACAGAAAACACCCACACAAAAAACCCAGCAAACTTCTCAAGTAAAATGACCTAAAGACTTTTTGGCTTATATCTGCCCATTTACAAATGTTTTACGTACCTTTAAGGTACCAAAATTCCCCATGTCCTCAAATGAAGTTCACTTGCTCATCTACAACCTGTTGTTACTCATGATAAACTGAGTAGCCATTATTCTGGCAACAGTATTACAATCCCAGATCAGGTCCTACTGTTCAAGGGCTGGATTGACTCAAAGTAAGAGGTCCATGTTCTAAAGCAAGGGTATCAAACTTATCTGGCCTCACAGACTGGATGAGTGTTGGTAGGGATGGGGACCAATTAAGTACATGGACTCCTCCATCTTCACCCCCTGCATGCTGGATTGACCACACATGGCACCTGTTCTAGCTGCTCCAGGACCTGTGCTGCACATGAGACCTGCAGTGGCCAGACCAGCAGGGCATGTAGTGCAGATCCCACAGTGGCCAGAACAGTCGCATGTTGTGCTGTCTGGCTGGCATAGGCACCATGTATAGTACAGACCCCAGCACAGCCAGAGGACATGCCATGCTATATCTGGTACCCATGTCAGGATCCATACTGTGCACAGCTTCCCTCCCCATCCCCAGGTGATCCAGGATTGCTATGCATGTGGTACAGATCCCAGACTGGCTAGGATATGCAGTGTGGATCCCAGAGCATTTTAGGAGAAGCACCACATGCAGCATCCATCCCAGGCCTTGCTCCCCAGGCCCATGCACAATGGGGGTCAATTCAGGAGTCCCATGAGAAGCAGCAGGGGTTGGATGATAGGGCTCTATAGGCTGTATCTAGCCCTTGGGTTGTAGAAGACTTGCCATCTAACTGGAAGGCTAGAGGCACAATTAGTACATACAGACAAACTGAAAGCAAAAATTAGAAGAATACAATGACTGCTGATTTTATTAAAAAACACAGTTTGACCAAATAAGAAGGGTCAAAATATCTGAACTGTTTACTTAAGAAATCTCTTTTCAGAATATTACATTTAAAAAACTAAAACAGGTTTATCTCTTCCTCTTCTAGTAGCTATAAGCATAGCCTTCTGAAAGGCTCAATGACAGAAGTACAATAGAACAAGAAAGCCCGACACCATATTTAGCCATATTATCTAGTTTAGATATCTTCTTAATCAGCTAGCACATCTGTGCAAATTTTGGATTCTCAGCAACTCCCTAGCAGAGCAACACCTATCCCTCCCTCAAGACCTATTCAGCTGCTTCTGGCTCAGGCAATGACAGGCTTTGTGTTCACTGCAGACCTTGGCTTCTTGAAAACTTTGAATCATTGGGCTGCCTAACCCTGCTTTCCTACGGAGATTCACAGGCAGGATTTCTCCATAAAAAAGCCTGTCTTGTCAGAACAGCTCAACAATTATGGAAACGTAGCACGACCTTGTAAATAACCAAAATGACAGATGGACAGGGAGAAATAAAAATAATGGCAAAATAAATTTCATTCTTCTTTGCAGTACTTGTCTTTGGAATGCAAGGACATCTTGTCAGCTGTCTCACAAATGTCTGCTGTAATTTCAGGGTCTTCAGAAGAATAAAACAGAAGCCAAGGAATGAATCAAAGTGTAGGTAAGGACAGGGGAAGGAGAGTTACGAAACATGTTCAAATCGTAAGAGTGATGCAATCTGGCAATAACCTGACAAATATTATTTTGCATTAGAACTCCTTGCACTTTAGGGGACTGCATGCAATACATTCAGATGACAGTAATTATACATAATAAAGAATAGCTAGTAAACACACTTGTCATTCAGAAGGCATTACATCGCATTTGCTGTCTCTCAGATGCGGGCTTCCTTCGGGAGTACAATACACCTCATTAACAGAGTGATAAGAATTAGAACATGGTGCTAAAGTCTGGCAATCGAAGAGGAAAAACCACTCTTTATTGATTGCAAAACAGACCCCATACAAAGACAGTCAGGTGAGGAAGCTTTAACAGTATAATTATGCCCAAAAGAAACACATTATGAATTTTAAAAATAAGACACATACACAAAGATTAGACCCATGACATTAAATCAGGCACCTCCTGAAGTAGAACATTGCTCATTATGGAGTGCATTGACTGGATGGGTTCAGCTGGTAGCTTGCTGAGCTAATTTTGTTTAAAACAGCATTTTTTAGTTATAGGAGAAGTTAGTTGTTAGCAAATATTGCACACCCCATATGCTAGTGCTTCCTAAGAGGCAGTAGCACACCTCACTACAAGCTGAATTTCAATTAGACCTCAAGACCACTCTATGTTTTATTTAAAAGACAACTGCTTCTAACTAAATAGAATTTTCATTATTTAATACAAGGATAAGTAATAAGTGTTTTCATTAGGTCAAAGAAACCTGAAGCAATGCACAAGAAGCTCAGTTCTTGTATTATTTAGCATGCTGGACTACTAAAGTATTTACAAAAGGAAATCCGTCTTAATATGATTGAATAGTAGCAAGGATAGAAAATTACACTGCTTGAAGGTCTGGGATTTGCTCTTGTATATTCAGCCTAAGATTAGTGCCAAAAAACATTTTTACCCTGAAGAAAGGCAGAAAGTTTTAAGATCCAATATTCTCAGGAAGCACAAGCTTAAGGGAAACGGACCTAATGTCCCTAAGAAGATGGGGTGAACTGCCAGCCTCCCCTGAGTTTTACGTATTTACGTGGGAGGAGGAAGCATAGTTTAATGGACAGAGCAATAGGCTGCAATTTAAGAGATATATTCTAATACTAGCTTCATTAACTGCAGGCAAGTCACACTGTACCTCTGTCTTTCTTCTCTCTTCAACTGCATAAATTTAGACTGGAAAAAAGTATTCAGAGCAAGTACACTTTCTTGCTCTCTCTCACTTAAGATGTCATTAACTGGTTAATCATAGACACATCTTAAGTATGATGACTGACAAGGGGATGCACATGTGTATGCACACATGTAAGGGTATTCCAAGTTTGAGCATCCAGCATAATGAAGGCACCGATACTGGCTGGGACTTGTA
>NW_017728992.1:31767061-31784351 GCF_001723915.1 Gavialis gangeticus
CTAATACTAGCTTCATTAACTGCAGGCAAGTCACACTGTACCTCTGTCTTTCTTCTCTCTTCAACTGCATAAATTTAGACTGGAAAAAAGTATTCAGAGCAAGTACACTTTCTTGCTCTCTCTCACTTAAGATGTCATTAACTGGTTAATCATAGACACATCTTAAGTATGATGACTGACAAGGGGATGCACATGTGTATGCACACATGTAAGGGTATTCCAAGTTTGAGCATCCAGCATAATGAAGGCACCGATACTGGCTGGGACCTGTAAGGACCTTTTGGTGCTACTTCAGTACTAACAATATTAACTTGGAAGTTGGTAAATTAAAATTGAATTTTTCCAAGTGCCATCTTTCCCCCTGCAATATGCCTTTGAAAGTAATAGAGGACATTTAGTATGTTTCAGGTAACTCAGCATTCAGAAAGTTAGATAATGATAATAGGTTAGCAGTTAGCATATGAAGCCTTTTCCCCATTAATCTTGCAGATAGCTGGAAACCAGTGCAGCAGTGGTTGTATGCAAATGCTAAATGCCTTATTATGTCTTGCAATGTACTAGGAGATGTGAATAGACAAAATGTCAGATATTGAATGCTGTGTTACAGATATGAGGACTTGTTACACTTGATGATGTATCTATCACTCATCCTAGCTGAAGTGTCACACACAATTAGGGTTGCAGTGAGTGAGCCAAGTTTTCCTTATAGTTTCTATTCCCAGCTAGAGAATATAGGGCCATAGATCCAGTAGCCAAGGCTGCTTCCCTTCCTTTCCACCTCTGTCCAGTCTTACTTCTCTCCCAATATGTTGTTTCAAACAACAGTCCGGAAGAGGCAGTAGGGAGGAAATATAGGATATGGGTAAAGAGGGGCACCCACATCTGCGCATCAGTAAAGGCACACCCCATCCTGGGAAGGGTTTATTGATGCTGCAACATAAGCGTGCAGGCAAGAGTGAGAGAATGCAGGAGGAGACAAAAAAGTTTGATAGAGACCTAGATTAGAAAAACCAGGCGAGGGGAATCCATTGTATAAGGGAAAGAAGTTAGAGTGTGGCCCCTAGTACGTGAGATTATTAGTGGAAGAGATGAAAAGCAAGAAATAGATGGATGGAAAAAGGAAAAGACAACAAGATTACGAACGAGAGAGAAGAGAAGATATTGATGGTATAAACAGGAGAATGGTTTTGTCGCTATTGCATACATCTCCTAACCTCCTACCTCTGACACCAGTTGGCTCTGTGAATTTGAGGTTCTGGGAGGTAGAAAGAATTATACACCTGTCAAGAAGAGATAATAGTTTCAAGATCATTAGCTGGAAAGTATTATACCAATGCCATGTATTACTGCAAGGCAGAAATAAAGCTACTCTTAACAGGCAGTATTTCCTTACATTAGTTAAAAAACAACAATAAAAACAAAACAAGAACAAAAATACAAAACAAAAGAAACCCAAACCAATTAATATATAGTTAAACAAAGCTTTCTTTGAAGGTGGTAAAAAGCCTATGAAATAATTTGACAGTTTTAGCAGTCCTCTCACTATTTAGGTATAAACTGTCTCTTGTGGGATGACTCACTTTAAGGAAAGCAAAAGATCAGCCCGAGCAAGAACCTGCTCTTGGTCTATTTTAAAAAGAAAAAAAAGTTGAGTTTTCATGCTCCTCTGAGGCTTTTCTAGGATAGAGATCCACTACTAGATATTAAATGCCATGTTAACTGTAGGATGCAAGGCCAGTGGTAGGAGCAGATGGAAGAGATGATACCTTCCATTGCATCCAAGACTGAAGCTCCGGCTGCTGCTTCCAGCATTGCTGAATGTGACAATTCCCTCTTTCCCAGTAGCTAATTATAGTGAAGCTCTAATTCTGGAGCTCAGTTAACTGAATCTCTCCTTTAGCTGTGGTGCTGGCTTAATCCCTACTGCCAATGTGCACCACTGGAAGGGGGATCCATCCAAAACACTACATATCTGAAAGCTTTCAGATGCGCCTAAAAACATTTTAAAACAAACAGGGCCTTTCTATACAGCATCCTTGTAAAAATATGCTTTAAGCCTAGAAGATTTCCCATTAGTTTCCCCTTAATTAAAATCTCCTTCCAGTGAGTTGATTTGTGTTTAGGGGCATGGGACATTTGTTTCTGGTGGGATTTTAATAGCATTTTTATCTGTGATGTTACAGAAGCATATCTTGAGAATGCACGGGCAGTTATACAATTCCTTGCCCATCTTTTTCTGCAAAACTACGTGTTTCTTAACAAAAAGACTGAGATTTTTTTTAACTGCATAGCTGTAACAATAGTTACAGCTCCATTTGACCACATGAGTTTCTATTATTTAAACTTCACACAGCCTTTTATAATTTACTTAAACTCCTCCCCTTCACTCATTTGGATTCAAAATGTTCTTAGTTTAAGTCACAACCCAAACTTACTTTAAATTAGGTATTAACATACAACATAAGAGGCATATTACCTGAAGAGAAACCAAAACAAATCAGTGTATTTTTGTATTTAAAAAAATTCTGTATATTACTGGGCTCTCTGCAGCCCCCATCTTTACACGCTCACTAGCTCTAAGGCTCTACCCAGTAGTGTGCCCTGATGAGGCCTCCGCCTCCCCAGTAGCCTCACACCAGTCCACCAGTAAAAGACAACAAGGACAACAAAGACACCAAAACCTAACAGTAACCATCACCATGACACTGGAGGCTACATTACCCCTTTGAGAAGGCAAGCTTCTACCTCAGCAGTGCATGCATCCCAGACTTCAGGAGCTCCTACAGCCCATTAGTCTTACCAGCAGCAGAACATACAACCACAGCATCTCTGGGTAGTTTTTCCCTGCAGGAGCAACTTCCCTAACAGCTGCCAACAAACTACCCCTTCCACATGCAGAGCTGGGGCTTATATATGCCCAGGGCCCTGCTTCCGTCCTGTCAGCTGACCAGGTGCAGGTACCAGCTAATTTCCTCCTTAGCCTGTTGCCCTGGAAACCTGCACCTGTGGCTCCTAGGGCCCTCTCTCTAGGCAGTTTCTACCCTTAAAGGAACAGGCACACCTTGGTGCCCTAGGACAGCCTCACATAAACCTCCACAGAGAAGACAGGGAAACAACTGAAACTTATTAACTATTTTTTGTATTTCAATAATGACAACTAACATTTTTTTTTTTAAATAGACCATGGTCACAGATTTAAAGCAGTTAAATTATAACTAGAGGCTTGTTTTTACGTTCGAGTCTAAGCTTTTTGAAACAGGCAATGATGACAGAAATATTGGCAAATCCTTAACTTCACTGGCTCTAGCAAACACTACTATAATGACTTCAAACAAATATCCACTGCCGTTAAGTCCCAAGCTGAGCCTCAAGAGAAGGGAGTGATAATATCAAAATAAAGTCAATGTAAACATCTGTGTCTGCTTTAATCTCTCTCTATTGATTTTTTTCATGGTTTTGGCACATATATTTCAAAGTTTTATCTCAGGGTCAATGAAGGCTACGTGAAATCATTACACTGGAGACTACATATATGTGCTCAGCAAGTATTTAGGAAAATGAAATACATACATGCTTTTCATAAAACACAATGATTTACCATGCAAAGATCTTTATTGCAACAAGAGGCAAAAATATAAACTTTTAGCCTGCAGCTATTTATTAACTTTCAGAAAAGGTAATATGCTAATATGCTTGTGGTACTGGAGGAAGTTTAGATTGAAAGTAATTTAAAATCTTGTTGCATCTATCAATGGATGGTCTCTCTAGTCCAACATGTATATGTTACTGTCAGAGTTTGCAAAACATATAAGTGCAATGTTGGTTTTTTTCTTTTGGATAAAACTGAGGTATTGATTCTACATGGTCATTAAAAAAGGTGGGGGGTTGCAGGAGAAATGGTGTGATTTATAAATATTTCTCCTGTCAACAGCATATTCTTCCACAGAGGACTATTATTTTTTTCCTATTTGACTTAAATTGTTGGAGAATATTGCTGTACAGGCCAATTTCCAGTATTTTGCCTGAGAACTGACTCCTTCATATGAGGCACTGCACATCTTACAGCAAGAAATTATACTGGTTTCATTAGAATGATTTGTATTAGTAGGTCTGCAAGATTGGGAATATTCTGTAAAGTATTTCCTGAAAGATTCCACTTTATATATCATTGTTATGTATACACACACAGTATGAGGTGCATGAATATACTTCTGAGACTAATTAAGAAATATTTAGTAAACCTTTCTTACAGTAAGAAATATTTCTTACAAGAATAAAGCGAACAGGCATTAACACCACCATACCTTCATACAACAAATTTCCTTTAGTGAAGTTTCAAACTCATTGGAATTACGTACCATTTTCACTGCTACAAAATGCAGTTGGATAACTGTACTACTAATTTTTGTTGGAGAAATGGTACACAAACATTGCAACATGGTGAAATCGTACCATGATTTTTGTAGTAATCTAACTGCTTGAATCAATGTATCTTCACCTGTTCTCAGCCCTAACTTTACACCATCATTGGTTCCTTCACTCTTCTACAGCAGCTGAGAGCTTGCAGTAACAAGAAAAATCCAAGTTTAACATTATTTCACAAACTATTCAAAACAGTGCAAAAGTGCTTCTTATACTCAGCCCAAGACCAGAAAATAACAAAAAAAAGCCATAGACCCTGCAGGGGCCACATACAATAGGGCTAGAGGTTTGGCTATATCTATGGTACACTTCTTTGGGAACTCTTCAACAATTTGACTATCACTGACAATACTACAGCAGTGGAACTGCAGAAGATAGCTCTATCATTCTGTCTCCTAACTAGGGTGACTACCCATCCCTAACTGGGTGGAACAGTCCCACAGTGAGAACCTGGGCCACATGACTTCAAGACACCACTTGTCACTTGTCCTATTTCACAGGGTATGCAGAGATGGGAAAATGGTGGGGGTCCCCTTGCAGGCTAACAGCATTCTAGCCTGCAAGGGGCTACAGGGAGTGGGATGCAGGGGGCACTACATGCATATACACACCCTGTATATACACATGCATATGGCTGGGAAATATAGTTGAGAAGCATGGAGAGCAGCTCCCTGCAGGTAAGTCCATGAAGGGATATGGGTGGGGGGTGCAGATTGAGGTTCCCCAGTAAGGGAGGAAGTGGGGCAGGGGCTGGGCATGCTGCATAGCCAGGGCAGTACATGGGGCCAGGGCATGGAGTGGAAAGGAGCCATGGGCAACTTGTCCAGGGAGCAAGGGGCATGGGGAGCACATACCCCCCCACAGATTCATGTATGGGATGGGGGCAGGTGCAGGCTTCCTTGCTGTGGGCTGCAGCTCCCTGCCATGCTGGCGTGTCCCTGGGCACCAGGCTCTGGCTGTGTCACCATGACGAGGTGCCTCCCACTTGCCTGGCAGCAGCAGAGGTGGCAGCAGTATGGAGTTATGCTCCTGCTGCTGCTGGGTGGGCAGGGGGCACACAGCTGTGCAGGGCTCCCAAGGGAAATGCAGCAGGGCGGGGAGCCCTGAGTCCACAGTGGGCAGCCTGCATCCACTCTCCACTCCACTCTGCTCTAGTCCAGCGGTGGTGGCAGGAGGAAGGAAGTGGGTTGGGAGGCCAGCCTGTGTCCTGCCTTCCCCTTTTGAAAAGGTGATCACCCTACTCTTAACCCAGGGGTAGCCAACCTATAGGATGGGTGCCACAAGTGGCATGGGCAGCCTCTGTGTATTGCATGCAGTAGGGTGGGAAGAGGACAGTCAGTACAGTGGTAGACAGGGTCGGAAGCAGGAACCAAAGCACAAAATTGCACAGGGACCACTGGGATGAGAGCAGAAAAGAGTACTAAACTAAGCAGGGGAAGGGGATCAGAGAGGTGCCTGAGGAGGGGAGAGGGCTAATTTGTAGAATAACTACCAAAAAAAGTTGGCATGCACTGTTCTAGCCCTTTTGTGACCATAGGTTATACATTAACTATCCCAGTTGCCGACACAAACAGGATCCTTACAAACAGAGTGGCTGGTTATGCAACTACATGGTAATGTTGGAGAATAAATTCCTATTTACTTAAGCAAACTTCCTTTGTAAAATTGGGACACAGGTTTTAAAAATCTAATCAGAACTTGGCTTTTCGCATTGCCAGTCTTTTATTTTATTTCATTTTTTCTTGGTAGAGCATTCCAGATAGCATAGGCTGGATTCTTTTCCTTAGACTCAGTGATTAAATATTTTTGTGCCTTTTTTCAAGTGAATTATTTTTCTGTGCTTTAGCCATCTCTTTCATTAGTTCCCATGATAAGTATCATAATTATTTATATTCAAACAGCTCCCAAATAAGAATCAGGGCTTTGCTATTGCAGGCACTGTACCAATATAAAATAAAAAATGAACTTTGCCCCAAAATACTTAAATAAAAAGTGTAGCAAGAAACATTTTTTTCTTACCTTCGGAAATACTGTAATTGCTTTGTTCATACCTCTTTTAATGTGCCAAATTCCACTGGAATGTCAAGTCTTTAGGATTTCTCTAATTGGGGTGCATTTCATTCTTGGTTAATAAGTCTTTTGTATTTTATATATCTGCACTTTTTTATTTTGTCATACTAGATTATGTTATCTGATTATGAAACTAGTAATCAGCAAGTCCTAGAAACATCAAGCTATAAGCTGTCCTTGTTCATGATTATGGACCTGGATGCTGGTACCTGTATCATTTTTAAATATAAAAATGTGGATGCTACCCCAAATACTGGACTAAGGCAAAAATCAAATATCTCTGACAATGGCATAAGGCTAACAAACAGCTTTAGTAAATAAAATGGCAATAACTCACTATAGTACAGATAATTCTAGGTACAGGGTATGCATCTACAACATCACCAAATACGCAAGAAACATCAGAAATGAAATTGCTAAATTTTAGTGACTATATTGTTAACTTAAAGCAAACCTTAACATAAATAATGTAAATAGTGTAAATAATTCTTATTGCAATACAGAAAAGCAAGAAGCTGGAAGATAAAAAATGTCTCCCAGCCCAATGGAAAATCCGCCATCAACAATGCTGATGATCTACAGCAAAAAAAAGTATCTCATGCCACAACAAAAAATTTTCCTGCAACAGAAATACACACATGGTCTCTAATCAAGTCCTGGATAAACAGCTGAAATGCATGAAAAAAGTAAAATGTTTAAGAGAAAAAAATGAATATTCATTAAATGTCATGACATGAGCTGGCACAATGTATTCTAAATTGGCAAAACCATTGCCCTCATAAGAAATATTCCTTGTCCTGTGGAATTATATAGTTCTAAAGGCTATATAACTGTACACAATATAACTCTTGCTTTTGATAATTCCCATTATCAAAAGCAGGATAATGACTGGCCACTGCTTGGTCACATAAGGTAAACTTAAACAGCAGTCAGCTCTTATAAGCTTATACCAGCACAATCTTCTACTGTGCAGGAGGAGGGCTGTGGAGGGAGGTGCCATACTTCTCCTCTATGATGGACAATGAAGTTTAATACCAAACAAAGTGTCCTCAATCTAATGTAGACCAATTTCCCTACTTCTGAAAACCCAGAAGCACCAGCTGAGATAGTATAGAACTGTAGCACTTCTCACTACAGGCAGCCTTGTACTGAAACATTTAAATGAGATGGAAACTGACACAGAGAAAAATAAAAGCGCTTGCCTCTTTTACACCATATACAAGCAAAAGTAAATCTTTTAGCAATTACTATCAATTTCCTAACTGTAAATGATCAATGTGAAATATTCTGAAATAAAATTCCCAGCTAAACTCTGAAAATTAAAAAAAAAATCTAATTCAGGGATGATATTATATTATTTATTATTTGAATATGAAACAGAAATAGGGCTAACAAGCTGTTAAATGTTTAAATAGCCTCAGAAAATATATTTTACATCTCCAAGGAGTATCTGTTGCTTACAACCAGCCTCTAACAAACAGGAAAGAAACTGGCTGTCCACTGACTACTTTTAGAGATAAAGTAATCAAGATTCTAAATAAATGGTGTTGTAACAGTATCTCAAGGCCATTTCAACGTGATGGTCATGGTCAGATCTGTTAAGAACTGACCTAACTTGTCTGAGACTTAGGAGTGTTTGATTCCCCAGAGGTAAATAAGAAACAAAGAATATGCCCATAGAGATTGTAAATCAGCAACTAGAGGGAGAGGGATGACCTTTCAGGAAATTTCTCTCAAGCACAAAAGGACCTGGGATGTTAACTACATCTGATTAAAACTTCAGAAGCAAGAAGGAACTCCTAAGAAGACAGTAAAAGGAGGTGCTCAGCCTTTAGGGGGCTGAAAACCAGCTGTGTTAGTCATCATCAGTTAATAAGTGTCTCTGGCTGGAAGGCTGGGAAAAAGCTGCAATGGATGACTAGTAAATGAGGATACAGTCACAGAGAGGGCTCTGAGAGAGGAGGCTGGGGTGCTAGGATAATAGCACAGAGCCTGGGTTTCCCCTCAAGGTCTGAAGAAAGACAGCTCTATGTTCAATCTTGAACATAGAGCTGACTGGCCTCAATAAGGAAGATGGATGAGTGACGTGATTACATACGATGAGTCATAAGACAGAACAGCTTGCCAGAATAAAGTAGATGCCTATTCACTGTTTTTTTTCTCAACAAAATATCATCTACACACAAAAGTTGCATAGTAGGTATGGCAGAACAACCTCCCCTCCCCATCAGGTGATGGCAATTATACCTGTTTTAAAATACATATAACATACAGTAGGGCAATGCGAAGCTTCGGTTGCTGGTTCTATTCAGCGGAGATATGGCCCAATTCCGTGGCCAAATCTCTGAACCCAAACCGAATAAGGAGACCCATTAATCTCTCCGAATCAAATTGGAAGCCTATGATTTGATTCGGAGAGATTCAATCATTTGGCCATAGACACAGCTTTATGTTTTTTCTACATACCTTAAGGTACCAGACAGCTCGTGAACATGGAAGTGCAGTGGGGGGGTCCCCAGCACATTCAGTAGTGGACCCGGGAGTGGACTAGAAGCACTTCTGATCCATTCCAGATCTGCTGCTGGGCACATGGACGGGGGGGGGTGCCACACTTGTCACCATCTCAGCCTTCATGAGCCATGCCTGGTGCTCCGAGGTATGAAGAAAAAACATATAAAGCTGTGCCTATGGCCAAATCACTGATTCTCCAAATCAGAATTGAATCTTCATATTTGGATTCAGACAATTTGAATCAGGACAGTGATCCAAATCAATAAATTGAATCACTGTCCCCTGAATCAGGCCAAATCCAAATCAAATACAGACACTTTGCACACCCCTAGTGTACAGCTTAACCTGCAAATTAAGTTTAACTAATTAAGTTGTACTGTACTGGTAAATTACTGATTTAATTTTTCTCTGTACAAAAATGAGGAATTTATACCCCATATAACTTCATCTATGCTGCTATGGCTTGTAATGGCATACACTATCATGATAAGAAATCACATCACAAAATTGTGTGTAGGCATGTGAAATGTAACAGGTATATTTTATTTCTCTATAATTTAAGCTGAAACAGCCTGTCCAATTTAACTTGTTATGAAGTACAAACTTAGGGATAATAAGGGATAATTTAATTTTGATTCATGAATTGTTTTTTTCCTGAGCTTCTAATGTTCAGTTAAAACCCTGCTTTATTAAGGAATAGGTTAAACAAGGTCTTTCATCTCAGAGGAAAATGAAAAGACTAACTAAACCCTTCCTTGTGGAGCTGCCAGATAAAGTTTGTTAGGAAGTCAAGCACCCACCTAATTTCAATCACAAATGGCCAAAATTAGAGAACTCATATCAAAGAAAGGTAAACTGAGGATGCTGTTACAGATTACCTTTATATTATTTTAAATCTGTGGGACATTATGCCATCATAAAGTTAGAGTGATTTCAAAACAGTCATAAATTAAGATTTATGAAGTGCATGAATGCAACTTGCCACTAGAGGGCTAGTGAGCATAGGTGTGGACTGGAGCCAAGGCTATTACTCTTTTGGATGGGAGGAGAAGTGATACCTTGGAGCCAGGGCAGAGGGAGGTGAACAGTGAAGGCAGACTGCAAGTAGAGTGCATTTCTCTGGTTGATTTAGTGGTGGCTAAAGTTGCTCTAGAGAAGACAGCTCTGAATTTATCCATGTAGTAGGTATAGCATAGGCAGAAACAGGGCAAACATTCACCCATGTGCTTCAGCGGCAGCCTGGAGCAAATGAAAGAGGTATCTATGCCACCATCCCATCCTTGATATTGTTCATGTGGTGGCAGGGCCCAAACACACAAGAAACATGATCTAGCTCATGCTCTAGTCATGAGAGCTCATTTCTGGCCTCATTTTTGCTGCTAGTTTACCATGTGGTATTGGGAAGCCTCTCTGTCCCAATGTGAGAGGTGATTTTGAGCTTCCTCTGCAAAGTGCTCTGAAGTATGTGGATGACAATTTCCAGATAAGAGCTAAGTGGGGCTTTGGTAGGTGCGTGCTGTCTCTCTGCTCAGTACCAGCCATGCTTTTCCATTAGCTGTTTGTCTCTAACCCTCCTGCTCCAGTGAACTGGATGCATTTAAAATGCCCTTAACAAGGTGCTACTTGCGGTACCCCTCAATAGATTCAAGCACGCTTCCCCTGGCCGCATGGTCTCCATTTAATTGAACCCTGGTGGCTCCACACTGAACACAGAGCTACTTGTGAGATCATGCAGCCAGGAAAGCTTGCTTTCTCCACTAAATGGAGCCTCTGGTCAGCCAGACTATGCAGTGTGCTTCCCCTGGCTCAATGAAATAAACTGCTCTGCAATTAAGCAGCTCAGAGTGGTTCTCAGAGCAGAGGGGATAGTGAGGAGACCACTCAAGATGTGGAGATTAGGAAAGGATAGAAAGGCTGGCAGCTGTGCATCCTGAGAGGTTGGTGGAGTGAAAATAAAGTGCTTTACCTCTCATGACCATTCAAACAATACCCTGGAATGACATGGGTTAAAACTTTCAAAGATAAACCTCCTTCTGAGTAACTTATCTTTAAAAGGTTTAGAGAGTACTTATAATGGGTCAACACCCATTAACAGGTGAATGCTCCCCTTTTAACTTGCTTTATGATAGTTTAAAGGTAATCTGTAACATGGCCCTGAAAAATTCACATGGATTAAGAGGATTTAAATTCTCACCCACACAAGGCCTTACAGAATCTATTTGGTTCTCACTGGAAATTTACTGATTTGCAACCTATCATCAGAACTTCTTTTAAAACAAAAATGTTGATTTTTTTTCAAGGTACAACCCCCTCCCAAAAAAAACCCCTCATCCCCGCTTGAATTACAGCTCAAAGTCTGATAAAACATACTCATGTTGATGGGAAAAAAACAATTTTGCAACCCCCTAAAAAAATCTTCATTAACACCCACTTTTCTATCAAAAACATGTTAATGACATTTTTTCAACCATCCCAAGTGCTAACTGAAGGACAATATTTTTCTGAAGATTTATCGTCAGATTCTTTGATCCATTAATGACTATAAAATATAACTCTTTTATACTTTGTTCTCACAGCGAGCATTTTTCTTTATCATTTGTGTGTTCCTAGTATGTTACATTTACAAAAACACAATCTGTTTGCTTTCTCATTTGGGAAATGCTATATTTACTCCATTGTCTTGGATCTGTATAATCATTTAAACCTGCACAAAGTGGGTATGAGGAATTGCCAAACTGATTTGATAGCATTGTATATGAACTTTTATAAATAAGTACATCAGGTGCAGATCAGTAGGGAATCAGACACTGTCTTCATTTTTGAGGAAAAACAAACAACATTCAGTTCCGAGTGAAAACTAGACTCTTCAAGGCACTCAGAACCCAATCCTGCAATCCATATGCAAATAATCGCTAGTGATTTCAGCAGTGCTTTTGTCTGATAAAGGACTTCTTGGAATGGTATTTTAGAATCAATGGTTCTAGAAAGAAGCTTATGTCCCTGCACTGGGGAAGGACTGGTTTTGTCTTCAGCTGCGTCTTTCAGACTTTTTATATTTCTCTAACAACTAAGTTTTAGATAGCAGAGTAAGTGGTTCTCTGTAGGAAAAGTGCTTACAAAACTTACCCTTATAGTAATTCTATTTCTAAACCACTTCCACAGCCCCCCATAGGTTATTCATGTCAGCACTACAAAGCATATGCTCTTCATTCATCCCATTTGGGATGAGCACTAAAAAAAGAAAAACTCTTAGGATGGCAGCATCCAGATGCTTCAAATTGCTGTGTGGGCACAGAGTGCAGGCTATTCAGCTTCACAGCACGAAAATAAAGTACAGTAAATTACCTTGCCAGGACTTCAAAGTGGCACAGATTGCTACTCTTCTCCCGTGATCATCAGATGATTAAAGAGCATTTTTTCATTAAAGACTCTTGCAGTGGCTCACCCCTCCCCCTGCCCTTCCTTTACTTATTAGACAATATCAAGGTTTATACCTGCCTAATTGAAGTTGGATACACACTCTTTAGCACTGAAATGATTTTATTAGAGAGGGAAAGGATTCTGTGTCCTTCTGAGAAAACAATCTGTTTTCACTTAAAATACCTAGCAAGATGGGTTTGTCTCAATCCTGAGCCAGATAATCCCAAGGTACATGAAGCAACCCAGCAATAGAAAAGTCACTCAAAAGGAAGCTAAGAGTTTGCAAGACACACTTCTGCCTTATCAGTAGTTTGTAGCCAGCAAGGTCAGCCTCAGAAGTGGGTAGAGTTTGAGTGTCCAATTTCATCTCCCTACCATGAGGTAAGAAACAGCCTCATATACAATTATTATTGTGACAACATATGACAAGACATGGAAACAGGGAGGTATTAGCTTATCAGTTATATGAATGGGAAACTGCAATCAAGTGACTTGTATAGGATCACACGTGTATTGTATGGCAGCCATGGATTAAGTCCTGTTATGCATAGACCCTGCTGACTCCCCAGAATTATAGATAGGACAACTGAAGGATGGAATGATTTAACATATCCCCTGCAGTTTATATATCCAGGGACCCTAAAACGCTATCACCTTTTATACTCACTTTTCCTTGTAAAAGAAATGCAAGAGTTTTAGTTGATCCCCACAGATGTAGACCATTGCAATTTGTAAAATGTGGGATTAATCAAACATTTTCTCTGTCAAGAGAGAAGTCAGTTAGATGTCACTCCACAGTTGTAGTCAATTAACTCAGGGAGAAAGGGCAAGTTCATATATAATATAGCCAGTCATATCAAGCAGAAAGAACACTAATATTCTGGGAATTTTATTTTTAGAAACACAATAATCTGAGAACAGAATAATTTTGAAATAGAATTGGATGAAATAATTTAGTTGAATATTTTGTTCCATTGGACAATGCACATTTAGGTCAACCAACCTAATTAAGAAACTCAAATCTTCAGATAATTCAGTTGTAAAAATAAAAATATTGTATTTCAACATTTGCAAAATCTAACATGTTTTTAATTTTAAAATTCATTTGCCTAAAAGTTTAGTTTAGAAAATAAAAACCAAAATCCCTGGCAATAGTATTTATTTTCCCAGTTTTTCATTTTAACCAAAAAACAAAACAAAAAACATTTCTTTTGAGGCCCATGTGAAATTATTTTTTTAAATATTTTTAAGGGTCACATAGTAAACCAAAACACTTATTCCAATTAGAGAGAGACATTTCTTGGGGCACTTCAAGGCAGTGTGTCCTAGAAAGAAAGAGGATGAAACACAGGTGCCAGGCTTCACCAATACTCGGCCAATATGTATCCAAGTGTTTGGAAGCATTCAACATTATGGCACACCCCCTTACTAAGATGCTCACACTGCTCTTGACTACTGGGGAGGGAGGGGGAAACAAAATAATAATTAGTGTTTATTTTTAAATAAAGTTGCTAAGGGAGATCCCAAGATTTACAACCTAGTGAGACTCACCCTATTTCTCTGTAAACTGATGAAAAGTCTAATTAAAGATGGAATAGCAGAACAGTTGGATAAGTATAATCTGATAGACTCAAAGCAGCATGTTTCCATTAAGGGAAGGTTTTGCTCCTTTAACCTAATAGATTTTTTTTAAGTTTTGGGGTCAGGAGTGATAAAGGTGAGCATGTTTCTCTTGTGTTTTCAAAATCACATAATTAAGATAATTAAAAGTGGAAGATCTTATTTTGTTTTCTTTTTAAACAGGATATTAATTATATATTTGTATGACACAAGCTGTGTACTGGGTACAAAGAGGCAGAAATCTTGCTGTGACTTCAAAACTAATTAAGCAACAGGAAAGAAAAGTTGAAAAGTTCCTCCTCAGACTAGAAGTTTAGAGTAAAGTGTCTCAGGGCTCTGTATAAATATTAATGGTTTGGAGAAGACAGTGGGCAGTAAGATCATGGCATTTCCTGATGACATTTTAACATTAGAACACATTGGGAACTTGAGCACTATGATGGCAGGTAAAATGGAACTTGGCTAAACGTAAGGTACATTCACCCTGTCAAAAATAATCTAAAACTTTCCACTCTTATATTATGCATGTAGACCCAAAACATGGGTTAAAAGAATGGATAATCCTATCAGGGCATATCTACATGAGACGTTTACTGCACAGCTGACTAATTAACTGCACAGTAAATGTCTCAACATCTAAACATGCATCCCTGTTAGGGTACACAAAACAATAAACTTTGCATCCAGGTAGTACTTGTAAATACAAGTACTACTCTACTGCAGAGTCTTTTCATGTGCAGCAGCACACATGTAGACACTGACAGGCTGGCTGGGATACAAGAGTGCTTCAGTGCCGGGACTGCCTGCTGGTTAGCCCTGCACTGAAGTACCCTCATGACCCAGCCAGCCCCTCTGCAGCACAATGAGGCCAGTCAGAGCAGCCCTGGGCAGACAGGCTGACCAATGGAGTCCCTTGCCAGGCAGGGCTGCTGGAACCTGGCTCAATGTGCTGCGGTCCAGGCACACATGTAAACTGTGCACCTGGGATCTTCCCAGGAGAAATAAACTGTGGAGCAATATGTTCCATTGTTTATTGCTGCAAGTTAATGGCATGTGTAGGTGCGCCTTCAGAGAATAACTGTAAATAAAAAATGTGTGACAAGAGTGACATACACCTAGATTTGCAGTATCCCTTCCATAATCAATTGATCCCTTATCTCCATAATGTACATCTTTTCACTAATTTAAGTAGACTTAAAGTAACTTTCCCTTTGTACTGATGCCCAGTTATCTAAATGCATATTTGGAGTCATGCAATAAATTCAAATAATTAGGAGTCTCTTGTAACTTCAGTTATGACACACACACTGGTCTTTAATGAATGATTAATACAACACATAAATATATTCTAACCCCCTCTGATTCTGGTATTAAAATGGATTGGTAATGGAATTCTGGGGGCTTACAGGTCAGGAAGATAAGTTGCTGATACAGTGGACATACATATACCACTTCTGCAGTTGTCTGTAAAGCGCTACTCTTGAACATTCCCTGGACCTTTTGCTCCTGTTCCACATGCTATAGTCTTAGAAATGAGTAGCAAATCTGCACATAGGAGATCTCAAAAGCAATACAAACATAACCAGAATAACAGCATACTCAATAATACACCTACACTGTAGTTACTGCGACTGTAATTGCAGTGTGACACAAACATACCTACTTCTTTGCAGGATAAATTAGCCCATGCTAAGTTAACATAAGATGGGTTGGGAATGTCTGAATATCACCCAGATTCTGTCACTGAATACCCACCATACTGGGAATTTGCTGCGATTGTAGCACAGATATATCTGAGGTGAGTATGTATATACAGCATAACTCCTAATCATGAACACAATGCAATCAATACTTTCTTTCAGTAGTCCCGGTCCAATATCAATGTCTGCTCCTCAAGAAAACCTGAAAAAACTCTTCCCTGAATGTTGACTGTAACAAGAGACTAGCCTAACACCTCAGAAAGGGTATGTTCTTAATTTTGGTAAATTAAATCATGTTAAAATGGCACCAAAGTGTAGACAATTTGGCTTTAAGTTGTGTTTACAGCTTAAGTTTGACCTCAGGCTCTGCTGTAGTTTTCAACCCAACATACTAGCCCAAGTTAAAAAATAGTGTCCTTGTTCCTTCACTGCTATTATAAGTCAGATGGGGCAGAACTGGAAAGTGCCATGGCACCTTGTACTGCTGTGTGCTTCATGTGCAGTGAGCTCTTAGCTTGCCAGCAGGTCAGCAAAGCTCCTCTTTAGAGCTTCAGACATGCTGTGAGCTCTGCACTACAAGCTGGTCCATTTAAGATCTGGTTAGAACCTCTGCTTTCACACAGCTCTGGAGCCCAGGGGGCAGTGGCAATGTATGGGGGTGCTCATCCCCCTGAGAGCATGGGTGCACCCCCTGACAGCAGCGTTCCTGGGCTAGGGGGGCAGGTGAGAGCACTGGTGCCCCCTGAGAGCATCGGCTGGGGAATGCACCAGGAGAAGCACCCCCCCTGCGGCCGGTCCCACAGAAATGAAGTGACAGCAGCACACCTGGAAGTACATATGCTGCTGCCAGTTGTGGGTCGGCAGGATCTGGCCCCCCCCTGCCCTCTCCCAATCTGTGGGATCGGTCGCTGACTGGGGGGGAGGGGGCAAATGCCCCCCTGACTTAGGAGGGACCAGTCGCCCATGCCAGGAGGTGAGTGCTACTGCTGTTCTCCCTTCCCTTTTCTTTCCTACTGCTGAATTCAGTGGAAGGCGAAAAGAAGCTGCACCTCCTTTACCACAATCCTGGATCAGCTCATGAAGTTGACTAATTCAGTTTTGCCAACTCAAGGTAAGAGCATATTTGTTTTTGAACTCTTAGATATACCTAAAACAAACATAAAGCTCCCTTTTCATGAACTACTTTCTCTAAAAGAACTTAACATAAAAACCCTAATTATATAGCATGTCTTCACAAGATCACTTGCCAAGAAAAAAAGAAATGGACAGTGCATAACAATGCCACTTGTGTTTTTGTTTGACATAATTGTATGTTAAGTATGTAGCTACGTACATGGTGTTTTTTCATCCAAGAATCTCCAAACAATTTTACAGACAATAATTAATGATCACATCTCTAGGTAGAAAGTGTGGCGGGCTTGTCAGTGGCAGCCCGGCTTGTTAGTTTGAGCCAAGTGGCTCAGGCTGATTGGTGGGGGGCATTCCCCTTCCCCGCCAATGTGAAGAAGGAGGAAGAGAGGCTTGCCTTGCCAGGACTTAGGGCTGAG
>NW_017728992.1:31789351-31819211 GCF_001723915.1 Gavialis gangeticus
TGTCAGTGGCAGCCCGGCTTGTTAGTTTGAGCCAAGTGGCTCAGGCTGATTGGGGGGGGGCATTCCCCTTCCCCGCCAATGTGAAGAAGGAGGAAGAGAGGCTTGCCTTGCCAGGACTTAGGGCTGAGGTGAAAAAGAGGACCCGAGAGGGAACTAACCCTTCAGGCTTTCCATTGGTCCATTCCCAATCTGTAAGTGGAGCCTCCAGAGGAAATAAAAGCCTGCATGCCAAGCACATGGGCAGCTTCAACAAGGGATGATGAAGAGGGCTGGAGAAGACCTGATAGAGCTGACCAGCACGGGTGGAGCAGTTGCCCCAGAAGTGCCCAGAAGACACCTCCATCAACCAGGAGCAGCAAGCGACTGTGTCCCAGCCCTGCCATGGAGGGAACCGCAGTGCTGGTGCACAGATTGGTGCACAGAGGGTCAGGGAGCAGACGGGACCTTGGGAGCTACACAAGGCAGCATGGGTCTCCAACCATGCATGAGGCAGGAACCTTTGGTGAACGGGTCGATGCACAGGGCTGGAGAGGGTCTGGAGAGTGGACAGGACCTTGGCAGCTGCACAAGGCTGCATGAATCCCCACCCTTGTGAGAGGCAGGAGCCTCTCAATGCATGGGTCAGTGCACAAGGCTTGACAGCTGAAGGGACCCCATGGTTGCATAAGGCAGTGTGGGTCCACATCCCTGAGAGAGGCAGGGGTCCCATGCTGCATGAATCAGTGCACAGAACCAAGGAAGAGCTGAAGGGGCTCTGAGGCTGCATGAGGAAGTACAGGTTCCCAACCTTGCAAGCGGCAGAGGCCCCATGGTGCACAGATCAGTCCATGGGGCTTGGAGAGACCTGAAGAAAACCCTGCCACTGCATGAGGCAGCAAGGGCCACGATCCCCACTGGTGGCACAGGCCTTGGTGTACCGGAGGGTGCATGGAAGATCCAGGAGTGTTGGCAGGCCCTGAAGCTTGGGTCTTTCCACTGCAAACAGCAACTGGATGAAGTTGCAGTCCCAGCAAGGTGGGAGGTTTGACTAGCTCCACCCACAGAGAACAGAGAGATAAGCCAAGGCCCACTGGAGAGCTAAGGAGCCATAAGTGCCTGGATAGGGGGAATTTGGGGTCCACACAGGGGGAGAGGCCAAGGTCTCCGCAGAGGAGGAGGGACCTTGGTATCTAGAGGAGGTTTCGTGCCCCCAAAGTCTAGCTAGTCACAGGGACTAGGGGCAGTTAGTGTTGTCCCTTAGGGGTTACATGTTTCCCCTTTGTATTACTCCTCTACGTGTTGTGATTACTGTGCGTTGTTGGTGATGGATGCAACTGTTAAGGTTCATGTAAATGTTTAAGGTTGCCCTTGGTCCATATATATATGGGTGGGTGATATGTTGTATTTTCACTGTGAATTTATTTAATTTGATATTGTATTATAAGGTGTTTATGTATTGCTTTATTTTGTGTGTTACCTGGTTCACTGCTAAAATGCTGGAGAGAGCCTGGTGATTATTACTTTGGATTCAAGTAGCTGCTATGCCTATGTTGGGGGTTGTGTTGTAACCTTGTTTCCTTATCGTTGTGTCCTATTTAGTGAACCACTGCTTAACCTGGTGCCACCATTGTTTGTTCCCATGCCAAGTCTGCAGGGCTTGAGAATGTAGGGGTTATACCCTAATAAGAAAATCACTGAGAGTCCAGGTTTACTCTGATAAAGTGCCTTTGTCTCTCATATCCACTTTGTTTTTGCCCATGTATATGAGTAATAAGATTTACTGCTTTAATAATATACATTTGTAAATAGTTCTTGAATATATGTATATGTTTACTAAGTTTATTTGTTCGGTAAATAGTTAAAGCCTACTGGGTGACCACAGTCTCTGCTCTGTTCTCTAGGGGAGGACAGTGAATCGGCTTAGGCTAAGCAGCTATGCTTTCGCAACACACACACACCTCCAAACATCCCTTCAGTTGTAGAGGGGGTACCAGCCACGCACCATCCAGGGTACAAAAGCTCTATCTCTATTTTACAAATAAGTAAGCTGACCCATTGAAAGGGAAAGGTAATTGCTCAAATGAGGCAGTAGCCAGGCTGAAAGTCAGATACACAGCCCATGTGTTTTCTACTGTTGATTCTACATTAATTAGAACTGGAGCAACATATTAGCTATTTGTTCCTTCTATATATATATACATATATGTAAAAACAAATTCTGCTCCCTGAATCTAAAAAAAAACTGACGACATTTGGGTAATAAGTAAATTGGATCTTCTGATTATATTTCATGTTAAGTCTGGATTACTCAATTTCACAAGAAAAATGGGTATGATGTGATCAGATTCAGCAAAAGTTCAGTATTGGGAAGACATGCTATGAGTTTGGGTATAAAAGAGATAATGTTATATGTTATTTGATTCTGTATACAAAAACTCATTTAAATGTATTCCACCTCACAGATTGTAAAACAAACACTAATGGTACATTTTAACAATTAAACTCAATGCTTTAAATCGAGAACCAATGGTTAAAACTACACTGAATAAAGTGTGACTGGTTATCTTCTCTTTCCTTGGTTTTCTTTTTAAATCTTGGAATTTACCAGTCTACAGCAACCAATGTGGCTATAAATATATTAAAGATCAATCATAACCATGTCCCTTGTGTTTCCTTTTTTGTAGCTTAGTGTTGTGACCCTCTTCACCCACTTATTTACAAGAGAGAAAAGGAGGCATAAATGTCAGATTTTCAGAAAGGGAAAAACCAAAAGAAAAATAGATATTTCAGTTGAAAGACTTTATTAAAGCTTAAAGTCCCTAGTAAAGTCAAATGAACAAGTGGGTAGGGAGATCTCATAGCTCATTTTGCACTCATCTGACATATCACGTAGGACCTTTTCTTATAATAAAAAGCACCACTGACAAAACTCAGAAATACTACATGCCATAAACAACATAATTTGGACAACTGCCCCCAAAACAATTTCAGCAGCAGTAGTTCTGTGATGAAAAAATACCAAAACCTTCCCTAAGTTATGTTTAGGAGACTTCTTCCATGTTTCCTCTCCAGAAGAAAATACTTAATTAAGGCTTTACATACTGCTGTTCAAAATCCTGCCCTGGACTGGCAGGAGAAGTAGACCTCAAAACAGTGTTTAAACAATCCCTCTAGTCTTCAGAACAGTAAATGGGAGGGCCATAAAGGAAGGAGGGTGCTGCTGAGCTCAGAGGAGTCTCCCCACATGCAACAACTTGCAGGATTGGAGCTTTCATAGGCAAATGGTCAAACTGCTCATTTCTGGAGCAAAATTACCAATCAGAATGCATACAGTACATTTCTAATAGTGGTTATTACAGACTACAGATAAGTACAGCTGTTAATAACTAATAGCAAAGTTGATATAGTCATCTTGGGAGAGCTTTTCATATGAATCATATTTCTTATAGTTAAATAATGCAATCAAAAAGTTCACTAAAAGGGGATCATCACACATCAAGTTATTTCTAAATAATTAAAAGCTGGAAGAAGTGTCATAAAGATATTTCACCTTTAATTTCACTTTATTAGTAGTTCAAGAAAACCAAGAATGATAATGCCATTTAAGTATTACAAAAAGGTGAAATTCCACACAAAATTGCAGAAAATGTCTCTCTAGGGAACTGTTGATTCTTCCCAAGCCTACTTTCTAACTTTCTAATAAAAGTCCTCCACTTTTCTGCCAACTCCTCCTGAATGAATATAATATAATATAATATAATATAATATAATATAATATAATATAATATAATATAAATACTTCAATACACCAAAAGGAGAAAAACCCACTCTGCAGGAAGTAGATTTCTATATTTCACATACCATAAGCTCCTATCTGAGAGAAGCTGGATGGTTCTGTAAAGTGGCAATAAAGCATGGAACCTTGCTTCTCTAGGACTAGGGACAGAAGTTACACATAAACTGGTTTAAGTGATCAGAAACTGGTTTAAATCTGTAATAGAACAGAAGCTCAGTGCACATAAACCAGTTTCAAAATGGCCCAAACTGGCTTAAGATAAACCTGGTTGAATGTAGAATCAGACTTAACTGATATGGGTCAAACCGGCTTATGAAACTTCTTTCCCAGACCACTTCCTGGTTCAAGTTAAATCACAGTCCCAGCATCCCAGCATGCTTTCCAGCCATGGGCTGCACTGTGCTGTCTGCTCGAGAGAGGAGGGCTGGCCTCACCCCTCTTCTCCTGAGCTGGAGCAGGGAGGGCTGGCTGACAAGGGAGTTGCGGGGGAAGGGCAAGTCTGGCTGGGGATGCAGCCCAGTCTACAGGGGGATGGGAACTGCCCCCACTTCCCCCAAAGGCAAACCCCAGCTGGGGTCTGGGGCCCAGGAGGATGGTTAAAAACACATTCCCCCACTCAAATTTACTGCCGACTGCAATGGTGGACTACAAATCCCAAGGACATCTGGAAGAGGAAGTGATGAGCAACACTGCATAGTCCTGCTGCTGTGATTCTGGACTGAAAATCCCAGAGACCTCAGGGACAGCAGGAAGAGGAAATGAGAACATATCCAGAGAGCCATGCTGTAGCACCCCCCAGCTATTGGCCTAAGCCATTGCAGGCACGTGGCTGCATTTCCTGAATCAAAGGTAAATGTCTGTTCACTTCTGTTTCAACTTAATCTGTGCAGCTTAAACTAACCTGAAACGACTGAATTGATTCAGCTGTGGGCTTTTTGACTGTCTGTACTTAGCCCCAGTCACCAGTCTGAATTTGGGTCAAGTGAGGAGAGAAGCGAGGGCATTACCACCTTATAGCTATTACTAACTGTTTGTGAAAAACATTGATGGTATCTGTGGAGTTCATAATGGACAAATTTGCCCATGACAGCTATATCACAATAACTGGTACTGAAAGGTTCATCATGGAGGACAGTTTCATTTTATACAAATCTTTAAAACACACACACACACACACACACACACACACACTACTGTGTTACTCCTGGTATGAGTCTCTATTGATTGGGATTGAGGTAAACACACAGGGCAGCATGTGAAATTCACTTGCAAATGCTGAAAGACTTTTTCCAACCTATCAGCTTAAAAAAAGACATTTTTGAATGATTTCTGGACTGTAATGTTAAAATAATACAACACAATTAAGAAAACCGAAAGATGCTTATTATTAGAGCAACATTAGGTTCACCTCAGAACCCTCCTCAAAAAATGATCTTATGTATATAATAAAAGCAGGCTTCTCAAAATTTTCTTGAGACAAAACACTGATCATTACTCATTATACATTTATGCCACTAATTAATATACACACTAAAGGGAAAACATATTCCAGTATTTTTAATGGGGCTGTGCTGTTTTTGGAAAGCACGTCTGCAATACTCCCTAGAGAGGAATTCAGGATACCGAACACAGTGACTCACAGCAGATGCCATAATGAAAGGGCTGCAGCTCTAGCAGCATCCCATTCTTATTATGCAGCATCACAGTATACAACAACAGCAGTTAAGGGAAAGAGCTGATTTAACTATGTGATGATGCACTGAAAATTTATAGCCTTCAGCAGCATCCAATATTTCTTATTTAATACATATGGTCTGGCTAATGTCCTACAACATATCAAAGTATCACATCAAACCACTTTAAAGGACTGATAGCAAGACACACTTGTGACTTGTTTATTTCTTCCACGCTTATTTCTTCCTGCATCTAGTCCAACTACATTCAGTGAGGAGGTCAAATAAACCACCCTTTGAAAATGGTAAAGAAATTGGGGGACAGAGGGGAGGGGGAAGGGAGAGGAGGTCTGCCATTACAGAGTTACAGAAAACATGATGCAGCCACCACAGAAGTTTTTCTTGTGGTCCAAGTAATCCCAAAAAGTATAGCCAAGCACTGTGAGTTGAACTTATAACTTTCTGCTTATAATAAGATATGTGTATAAAAGATCATCACTGAAGTTTATTTTTAAATCAATAATATTCCAGTATCATATTTGAATATGCTCACACCTTTCCTTTCCTGAGATGACGATTTTGAATATAAGGTGACCTGGAGATACTGATAAACATAATGAACATAGGAAAAAGTTGAAGGAGATTATCAAAAGGACCCTAGCTAGTTAGGAAGTCATATCCTCCAAGTTATTTAGTTAATACACTACAAGCATGTAGGCAGTCAAACCCAAATGGCAAGAACCAAGGTTTGGAACCACAGCCACAAAGCCTGGAGAGAAATCAGGTGCCAAGAGTAGGAGAAGGCAGTTGTCACTCTAACGCTACAAATAGATGTTGCATTTGTTCCCAGATAAACCATTTTATCCTTACACAAAGTGTAATTGTTGAGATATGTCCATTGTCCCAGGACAAACCCTAAAAAGGTTCACAGTATAAGAAGTGCCAACATTTTGTCTTGGGACATCATGAAATGTGTCTGAATGGTTGTCCTAGGATTGCATCATTGAATCAATTGCAGAAAAAAGGCACTGCAGTCAGGTGCTCATTAAACCCTGACTGGAAGGGCAATGTGCATACATGTCAATCCAAGGACATTTCTCTTCTGGGAAAACACATGCAGGACTTTTCCCAAGACAAAAGCAACATCTGTTCCTAGCCTTAGGCAAATCTTTTGAACAGCGTGCAAGCCACTGTTCTGGTTCCTGACATTAGGTACCTAAAGTTTCAGATAGAACCAACTTAGAATCCCTGAGGTTGTAAAGCACATAGGTGCTTTAGAAAAAGCACCTGGTACGTATCTGCATCTTTAGGCACCCAAGCACTTGTAAAGATAGACCCTTGGGGCCTACTAAAAAATCAGTGGGAGTCAAGTGTGTAACTGCACTTTTTTTCCTTTGGAATGCTCTCTGATTTATTTAAAGTTTTAAAAGCGGTTAAGGCTAGGGATATCTTATATCTAACAGAGTCATCAAGGTGTCCTCTCTACTCCTAATTATGCCAAAATATTATTAATTATTAGGTATGGAACTGAGTAAATGCCAAACATAATTAATGCATTTGACACTTAGAAGACATTAGCCATGTTTAGAAGTGCCAATCATTTACTGTACTGGTTTAGTCTATGTCTAATTGCCAACTTTTTTGCAGAGGACGATCTTGTTTCCAAGAGAAGAAAAAGGGGATGTGGTAGAGGATTCAGTTTTACTTAAGATGACTGACTTAACAGTTGTTTGGAAATGAACTTTGGAGACAGAGAGTTCATTATAATTCCCTTTTGATTGTTAAAAGTTCATATGTCAAAGTGCTGGAAACTACGTGACTCATTTTCCCACCTCCCCCTCTTTCCCTCACCATCTGCCTGGGAGAAGAAAAGGAGTTAATAATTACCACCTTTATTTATTTTAATATTTATGTGAAACCCCAGGATCTCCTGCCCCTCTCTTTTTTTGGAAAAGGTCACTTCCCTGTACTTCCAAAATACACATTTAGATTGGTTGTATTTTTTTTTAATTTTGTTTTTCTTCCAAGTCCAGTGTGCAGATGGGTCTCCTTGCCCAGACAGAATCCTAATGAAATGATCAAAAGTCCTTATATGGTTCAAGGGCTCTTTCCACAAGTAGAAGCTTGAAGGCTCAGGGTTTCACAACTGGCATCAGCATGGAAACTGGATGTACTGACTTTTGGTAGGACTTCCCAGTTGGTATAAGAAGTTGTGTGCATGGCAATATATTGTGTGTGTATGTGTGTATATAAATACATTCACATTCACAAAATATGCCTTTGCTATATAGTAAACAAAATCCACACTATGTCTGCTCTATCAATATAGAGCATATATCCATGAAAGGTGCATGTGTGTGTGGGTGTGTGTGTGTGTGGGTGTGTGTAAACACATATACACACATTCATAAATCTGTAAAACATAATTAAGCATTAAAACAAATTTTCAACGAAACTTATTTAAATGTCATAATGAGGCAAAGCCACTTTAATCTCTTTAATTAGCAGAAAGTTTCAGAAAAGTTCCGACTTGAGATATAGTCAGCTGTTGGCCAGAAATGCAGTTCCTGGCAAACAAGCCTATGTAGACTCTAGTGGAGACAGCATGTGGATTTGTTGCTATATGCCCAACAGGCTGTGAATATAAAGTAGCTCTGAGAGGTGCCAGTATTGGTATAACAATAAATAGTGAATCATTTATGTTTTGTATAACAGCAAGAACATTCAAGGAGAGACAAGACTCTGTGGCCAGGTTCACATGAGTAGGGATGTGCCTTTGCAGCAGCACAAATAGTAGCGGCACAAATTTGTGCCACTATTTTGTGCCTCAGGGCATGCCGCTGCCCGTGTGCTTTGCAGTGAGTTGCACTTATCCACATGCTTCAGGGGAGGGCTGACTGAGGCACAGGATGCCTCAACACAGCATGTGGAGATGGGAGAGCAGGCAACCCTGGGCTGCTTCCTCTCCCATATCTACATTTGTACCAGCTCTTGCCACTTTGGCATGGGTTGTGCCACATTTTTTTTCAAGATTTTGAGGGTTTTGCTATCAAAAAACCCCAGTAGCAAATTTTGCCTTGGCATTGCAAATTAGCAGCACTGTAAACTGATTAATGTGCAGCTTGTGTCATTTGTGGTGCTGCAAATAGGTTTGCAGTGCCACAAGCCACACATGCCTGCACATCTGGATCAAGCCTATATGTCCAAACACAGTTAGTGCATCTATTTGCATAATTTTGTTGTTTCTTTAAAGTTTCCCATTCAGTTTCAATTGTTGAGGCTGGTATATCCAAAATGTGACCCAGTTTGGGTTGTGAAAGATCTAATGAATTCTTTTCCAATAAAGACAAATTTCATAACTGTTGACAAGAAATTACAGTACTAACCATGTAGTATTTAAAATTGCTCTCAAAGATGTTCAAAATAATAGAGGAAAACACATATTAAGTAAGTCATTATTTCTACTAAGTAGAAAAATGAAGCTTTATGAAAAATGAAGCATAAAATACATGAAAAATCTATTTAAAAGAATTCATGGGATCTCATTAATTAGGCACTCTATGGATTTTCAGTGTTAGAGAGGCAGTTTTTTTTATGTCAATTCTTACCTTGAACTTTCAAAAAGAAATTAAAACCTATGATTTAAAATCCAGCAGAAAGCTGGGCTCCCACTTTTTTCCAGCCACAAGTAAAACGTTGCAGCATGTAAGTGAGGCTCCCTTACCCAAAATGGTAAACACATTTATAACTGAAACAGGAAGAGCAGAACAAGAAAAGTAAAACTTTACACACTCGTAAACTGGAATCAGGAATCTATACAGCAGAGGCCAACAATGCCTTAAAAATAATGATTAAAATGCACTGCATTATCTAACCCTGAAATTATGACAAAAGCAACAGAGACAATCTAAACACTTCTTGTTTTTCTAAGACACATTCCAGTTGCTTAAGTGTTTAAAGTGTAAATCAATAGGACTCAAGCACTTTTAAGTATATTTCAAACAAGCTTTTGGGGCGGGGGGAAGCTGAATTACATTCAAATCTATAAACTGCTGAGCAAAATACAGAGTCAAATTCCTCACACTATACAAGGGGTGGATCCAGAAGGGTTGCAGTGGTGCAGTCTCACTCACCTCGTGAACTGCACTGTAGGAGCAGAAGATGGGAAGTTTTTTTGAAGTTCCAAAGAAGGTAAAAATTCCCCCTTGTTTCGGCACCCCTCCCTTCCCTTCATGCTCAGCACCTCCCTCTGCCTCCCAATTCCCTCCATCTTCCACCTGCAACTGCCACTGCTCCCAGCTGACATAGAGGTGCTGCAGAGCTTCTCCTACCCCACCCTTGCCAGGCAATACAGCAAGCCAGCCTAAGATAGTAGCAGAGGTGGTAGTTAGTGGTCCCTCTTCTTCCTCGTCCCCTCTGGTGTTCTCTGCCGTACTGGGAGTAGGTTCAGGGAGGGATAACCTGTCCACTCCAGGCATCCCTGATTGGAGCAGGGCAGAAGCAGCTATTGTCAGGATCCTGGATATGCCCCCACATACTTGGCTCCTCTGGCACACAGGCAGATCCAGGATTCTGAAAATGGGCGATGCAGAAGCAGAAACTGGCACCATATGGGTGGCTCCACCCCATGCTCCCAGCCTCCCCCACACAATGGAGGTGGGCAGACCACAACCTGGGAGCAGCAGATGTGGAGACTTAGAAAATTTTCTCTAAGAAAGAATCTCCCCACACACATTCTCAGCACTCCCTCATTTGCCCTCCCATTTCCACTTTTGCCCTCTCTACTCACACATCTGGGCACAGGAAGGAGAGACTTGTACATCACTGCCACTACCATGGCTGCTTCTGCCCTGCTCCAGTTGGGGATGCCTGAGGTGATACTTTAGCATTGTAATTAGAATGGGAAGACAGCTGTCACCTGAAATGAGTAAAACTTTCCACATGTCCATCATCTTAGGCCCTCCTGGCAAAAATAAAAATTGATGCTACACCCCCAGGATTTGTTCAGCAGTTGTAAAGATAAGTTTCTGAAATGTATGCAGACTTCTCCATCATGCTCAGGAGCAATGACCAAATGTCTATATGCTATATGCCCAAGTAAAATGGCACTGGTGTTAGAGTAAGAAGAGGGAAGGGATAGGAAATGATCAGGGAGAGATAAGGAATTCTTAAATACACTCAAATAAGTTAAAATGGAATAACAGATGGTATCTGGTTTTGTTTACCAGTTATCCCTCATTGCAAGTTAAAAGATCACTGAACTGTTATGCTTAGAAGAAACGGAGCAAGGGCAGATATTCAGACAAGCCAATGAAAGAAAAATGTGTAAAAAGATTTTAAAAAACTGCCTATCTTCTTACTGTCCATGCTGAATAAAGTAGTTCTGTAAACCTGTAAGTCTTTACCTCTCTATCCCCTTGGTAAGTAAAGCATCATGATCAGCAGCCATGCTGGTGACTAAGCATTGTTATCTCACAACCGCTACCAACAACCCTGTCAAGTCAAGCTGTCAGAGAAATGCTAGGTATCTTATGCTTTAAGTTTGTTATAGAAAATGTAATCATTTAAAAACTTTTTAGCCACAGCCATAGCAGAAGCTCTAAAATAGCTATAGTCTCTTGCAACTGCTCTTGAATATAATTCCACAACAAACAAGTGGCCTGGTTTTCCAGGTAATGTAGGAGGACAAAAATGATGTTTGCAGTGTAGTTTCATTAGGCTACACCTTTATTAATATAACTCAACCAGGACCTATCCAGAAATAACTTGTACACCACAGGCCATGAGTCCTTGCTTGTTTTTACCTTAGAGACTAAGATAAAATACATGTGCTCCAAAAGTCAGAGGAGGAGAGGTGGCCTTTAATTAGAGCAGCTCTGAGCCACTCAGAGGGTCTCATGTATCAGTATCTCTGTGCTTCAAAATGGTGGTGGGGGCCCCTCAAAGATCATTTGAGCTTTAGATAAAGTGCCCCTGCCCTCATTCAATGAGGTTTAGATAAAGCATCCTGGGGCCATTTTTAAATACACGGGGGTTTAATACATATAACAGTGAGGAGTTCTATTTAGATCAGCTGTCTGGGAAGCACTCTAATTAAAATGCCACCTCCCACCACCAAGTACATGTATAGGCAACCTAATGTGCTACCTTGCTCTGCATTCTGCCTGACTTCAAATCAACATAGCTATCTGTTTCCAGGACATCTATCAGCTTTCCCCCTAACACAAGTGATACCCATTCCAGTCTTGGGAATGCATCACTACCCCTCAAGAAGCAGCATTAATTCATTCTAAACTTTAGTTATGTTAGGGAATGCCTTTTCCTAAACCCCTTTTTTTCCAGAATTTCAAGGCACTGGACCTTCTATGTAAGAAGAACCTGCAATGATCACTTGCCACTAAAAAGTGCCAGGAATAAGTTTGGTTGCTTCTATCTTTGTCTACCTGGGTTTCCAGATAATTAATGATCCCCTCTCCTGGTCAGGGGAGATATACCTCTTTTTCCCTGAATAACTTGGGTACCAGTAAAAATACTTCACTGGGTAATTACCAAACCTTCTCAATCCTGATGATTCATGTAACCCATAGCCTTGTCAACCCTTGGAGACCTGGCATCTCCATGTCACGCTTCTGTTGCAGACCAGTTCACAAATATTCTGTTCCTGACTCTGCCCTTTGTTAATCTCTGCTCTGATGAATAAGTCAACTCTCTTTAAAATCCAAAAAAGTTTCAGCCTAGTGTACAATAATAATTTCTGGTGCTGTTTCCTGGCTGCCAAAAATTTAAGAGGGCATCAGCTGCTCCTAGGGCATAACCCTCTGGCCATGCCAATTTGGATCTTTCTTACTTTAGAGAGCCAGCTCTGAACCTTCAGGAGAGCTGGCTGCCTGCCTATGGACCTACTACACAATACAGTGCTGGCAGAGACAATCATCAGTTTTAATGGCTAATTTCCTTCATTCCTATAACATGCTATTTCATTCATGCCAAACCAAAAGCTGCCTCACTGCTAATGCCCAGCAGTGAGCATTCAAGTGGAACAGGCTACTCACTTGTAAACCTAATGCACAATATTAAACCTGTTTGTGCTGAGACACACTCACATATTCCTGAATGAAAGAAAGTACAGCATGTATAACAAAGGTCTCCCTACCCTTCCATGAGTTTTGGTTCCACCAATCTTAGAATACATCTAAAATGTGCTGTGGGTGGAACCAATCCAAACCTGAACAACTAGGGATTATTTCACCAGATGAACCTTACTACAACATGCTTGTTTTGGTATCATAATGACTTGAAATGTCTTTTTTCCAAAGGAACTCTCCTAATGCTCCTCCCATGAACAAACAGTCTGGCACTAGGAGACTCATCTCCATGGACATATGTACTGCTTTGAATGGGCAAATATCTTTGTTAGGGTAGCACTGTGTGGATTCTCGAGCAGCAATGAATCTGCAGCTGGAACAAGGCATCACCTGTGGCCTAGCAGAGCTGCTGACTGCAAGGCAGAATGATATCTAAGTCAGCCATTTGCTTATGCTAAGTAACCATCTTAATTGTGTCAACCATTTTCTAAGGAAAAAGCAGCAAGTGAATCTGTGTGAGTCCGTGTGCTGTGAATGAGGTAAAGTTTTAGGAATGTGGACGATGGTAAAACCTGAGACAGAAAAATGGATTGGAATGTGCAAAACAACACGTAATTGGTAACAGGACCCGAGATGAACATATGCAAAAAGGTGAATGGTGATTGGTGAAGAAGCCTCCAGAAGCTTCCAGGTTTGGGTCAAAGTCCGCCTATTGACCAAAGAAAAGAAGTCAAGGTCTTAGACATGCACTCATAGCAAAAAGACATGTAAACAAGTAAAATGCATAGGCAATTCCATGCTAATGAAGTAAACAGGAAACAGAGGCAGAGTTTATGGTGGGAGGAGAAATGAGTGGAACAAAAGGAGGGACAGAAGTGGAATGAACGTTAATGAGTATAAACCAAAGTGTATAAATGTAGGAAAAAAACTATTGTTCATTGCTGCTCCCCATGTTCATAGACTGTGAGTCTGTGAAAGAGCTCGCCCAAAGCTGTCTCCATTCTGAATAAAGCTGTTGCAAGCAATGTGTGCTGACGCTTGCTTCTTGGTTGCTCTGGCTAATGAGTACCAAGATCCAAGAGCAATTGGACTGTTGTCTCCCTAGTCGTTGGGTGCCGCATGGAGTCAGGGTCTAACAGACTTCCCTTACATGTTGTTTCTTTTGATACTTAGAAACATATGATCAGATCTCACCCTTCTTTTGAAGAAGGTGTGGAGATAAAAAGTCCTCTCTGAATATGGTTCCTGGTCTCTGTCGTCCAAGTTTGCCGCCTTTGCTGCCAAGTTGTAGAGTATGGTGAAAGTCATTTTTTTTACAATGGTTTCATATTGTGGGGACAGAGTAGTATCAATAGGATACTTCATGGGCAATGTTAACTATGTTAATTCCCCTCCATATTGAACCATTTTTGCAATGTGGCAGCAAACTAAGCAGTTCTAGTCACTGACGAATACACTGGTGGAAGGGAATTTTTTGGGTGATCTAAAGTTACTCTACTGGCTCTGGCCCACCTCTTAATAGTTAGGTCTGGGCATACAGTGCCATTGCTTTCTGGCTTGCAACAGGTAAAGAAACTGTCCCTTGATTTCTACATCTGGAAAATAAGACGTTAGAAACATACTAAACTAATATCAGGAGTCTAACAGACCTTCTGCCAGCCTCAAAATATAAGTGTAAAGATGAAGGAAAGCTCACTCTAGTTTGAGTGCTGAGCAAAGTGGGACTGATTGTCTGCTGAGTCTCAGTGGTGAAGCTTGCATCTCTTTTTATAAAAATTAATCCATAATACTGGACAGGTTGGCCTCTAATTTGTTGTTTTGGTTGCTTTAAAATAGAAAGAATGCATTTCAATAACATAGGGAGAGAAACGTAGTTGGCACTTTTTACAGAAATAATTAGGAGCAAGTGGACCATAAGAAAGATCAAGGATTAAGTTGATTTCTTCACATTCTCTCCTACTTCACAGTTACTTCAACTATATTTTACAGTTTAAAAGATGTCATACACAGGAGACACATTTTGGGATGGGCAAGGTTAATTACTCTGGAGTAAACCCCTCCTGGTCTACATGTGCAGGGGTTTGGAAGCAGATTTGCTACTACTGGCAGTTTGGGGCTCCTGGATGATTGGGATGTGGAACTGGTGGCACCCACACCCTTTCCCAGGGTTCCTCTTTGGAAAGGTGCCCTGGGGCTTGCCCCCCCCCCCCACTGTGCTGGCCCTGTGCCCTGCATGTGCCCCTGCTGAGACTGTCCTCAGTGCACCCTTGAGGAGCTGTTTGCGTCGACCAAGGGGTGTCCAACCCACTGCGCCCTGCTGCTGTTTATAACCACAGTGCCCAAGGTTTAAAAGAGAACCTGATGTGAGATTCCGAGCTGCAATGGTGTGAAGGGCAAGCCTGAAATGCCCAGAAACTTCCACCACCACCTGGAGGACTACCTGTGGCTGTGCTACATGTCACTGCCCCCCACATCTGAGGACAACATTGCCACCATCATTGACACCTTCCTCCATACGTGAGAGGCTTATACCTGCCTAGCTGAGGGGGCACAAGTTGCTCAATAAAGTTTTGCATTTTCTCACACTTTCCTACATGTTGTGGGGGAGTGCAGGGGACCAAGGGCCAGGGGAGCATGGCCAGGTCAGGTGGGAGGAGGACTGGGGTAGGGGCAGAAGCAGGGACAGGGGCAGGGAGGGCCCTTCCTCAGTGCAGGGCTTACAGGGTGGGTGTGGCAGGCATGCCCAGCAGCCCAAGTCCATCCCCACTGCTGGCAAGGATGTGCAGTTCCTGGTGGTGTGCTGGGACACAGTGCCAGGCTTCCCAGCCAGAGGCCCCCTCTGGGGGGCGGGGGAGATGGGGACTGGAGATGCTGATGGCTGGTGGTGCCATGGCTACCCAGCCCTCCTGGGTGGAGAAGTGCACCCAGAGCTGGTGGGGCAGGCACTGGCCTGGACTCCTGAAGCTGCTTGACAAAGCTGGGGGTGGGGAGCATGTTGGGATGGGCTCCTGGTGGCCCAAGGGGCCCTCCTCCACTGCCACACCCTCATGGATGCCAGGCCACAACAGAGGCTTGGGCAGACTGCCCATGCTGGAGTACACAGCATGACTCCAGGTAAGTTCCTAGTGCATGAGGATGCTGTCCAGCTGGCACCTAAAGGGGATGGACTTGCAGGCTGCCTTGACCAACAGTTGTTGTCAGTGATCCACCATTCCTGCAAGGCCTTGACCTTTATTAGCAATGGTATGCCAACTGACTATGCCCATGCACCCACATGCAGCCTGACAGGCCCTCATAGATGTGTGCATTAGAGTGCCTCCTTCAGGCAAACTGGCTGAGGACTTCAGCCTCATCCCACAGTGCCTGTGGTCTCTTCCTGGGATCAGTTGTGGCCCCAGGAGGTGGCATGTGACACCCTAAACAATGACAGTTTGGTTTCCTTGATGGCTTATTGGGCCTCCACATGACAGTCCTGGTGCTGGAAGACCTGGGCAGGTGCCTTTAGCTTCCAACACAGGGACATAGTGCAGTGTGGGACAGGCACGTGCATGGTGATAGTGTGCCTAGGACCAGCACTGAAGTCCAGGCAGACTGCTGCGGCTGGTCTGGGGCCTCTGCTATGAAACACAGTGGCCAGAAGCTATCTGAAGATCCACAGATGACCCAGTGTCCCTGAAGGCTTTTAAGGGCCTGGGGCTGGGGCAGGGAAAGATCCACCCCAGCCTTGGAACTGGAGAAGCTCCTAGCCTCATGGCCCTGGGACTGGGCTGCAGGTGGCCCCCTGATGGTCAGGCTGACCAGGAATAAATTTGCTCCTGGTCAATGTCTACGTGTGCATTACTGTGCAGTAACTACTTGGAAATTAATTTGCTACTTGTATTAACTGGTAGCAAATTAACTCCTGAATAGAGCAATTTACTACGCACTAAGCATCTGCACATGTAGATGGTGACACTTATTGTGCAGTGATTTGCTCTACTCCACAGTAAAGCATCTCATGTAGATGCACCTAGGCAGCAACACTGTCTGAATCATGGAGAAGGCAAGGTAGAGATGCACTTTATAGACTAAATGAATCAGATATGCACAAACTTTTGTAAGCATGTGCTCACTTCAAGAAATATCTGAATCAAGCATGGTAACTGGTCTGGCAGATAATTTATTATGAAAACATTTTCCTGCTTGAATAAAAAGCTTGAAAGATGTTAAGGCCGGAGTTAATCTACCTTAAAAACTGGTGATGTCATCCTCTCTAGCTTGTTACACAATATAAATGACAGGGCGATGGAATTGGTAAAATGAGAGTGCATTATGATAGAACTATAGAAAAGTATTGCAATTTATAAATTATATAAACACATCAAAGGCAGTGAAACAGAAACAATTCTATTTACTATCTGCTTTGCAGCCATTTAGTTTTTACTACTTTTGAATTGCTCTGTTTATTTCATACAAATCTCTAAGTTTACCTTACTTTTGTTTTTGTTGCTGGGGGTAAAGAATATATATGGTGCTGCTTCGGTTAGATGTGGTAGTTATTAGGAAACTGAAGTGACTTGGTGCTAATTAGAATTTACAAAGGTTTCTCTGCTTCATAATAGTCTGTAATAATTGCTGCCCAAGCAATTAGAATCCACTGTTAATGAGCAATCAGTCACTCCAACCAAGAAAATTCTGAGAGATTTCTCTCAAGAACTGTAATTAAATCTGCTGAAAGTAGAACTGGGTTTGATAACTTATTCCTACTATTCAGACAAGCATTTGGGAAAGTAGAAGCGGGATTGATTGTTTTAGTGGAGAGCCCTACAAAATATCAGGGGCCAGTCAATGACAAGAATTGTATCTGCTTATATGGAACAGAAGCCTATTCGAAGTTAAGAGGGCTAGTCCTTGAAGACATGGAGTCATAACTAGTTCCTTCACATTCAGTCACCTATATAAAATAAAGTGTTCAATTACATATGAAATACTTGCACCTCATTTGACATGCATGAGATTAAGGCACTACCTTTAGTTCTTTTATTTAATTTTATTCATTGAACTAGAAACCAAGCTGCCCAGCCAAGAGACTTCTGGTTTCTATTTTTTTTGTTATTGTAATATTTTTCTAAAAGCCATTTCATTAAAGCTACTTGTTTCTGACATGTTTACCCCCTTTAACAACACTATAGTCAGATGCCAGATCTGCAGTATTGCTGTCATGTTCACTAAATGCAGCACGACTGATTGTTGTAATGTAATCTACTGCCACTGGCCTTGCTTTGCTTGTGACACTGATTTCTAAGAAAGGTGGTGGAAATACAGTTTAGGAGATCTTTATATTATACATGCCACTAGAAGCACTGAAATGCAAGCACAAGGCAGTGTCTGGATATTGTTGACATCACTTTTCCATGTTAAAGCATGAAAAGATGAACTAAGTGCCCTCTGAATGTCTCAAAGTGAGGATTATACCAGGCTGGTGTTAGGCAGCCCATGTTGCAGTACCATCAGGCTGCTCCATGGGACCAATACCAGTAACTTGAGATTCTCTGGTATCCCAGAATGCACTACTCCCAGCTCCCCCCTCATGGATGATCTATCATCTAGAATTCCACTGCCCAGGACTGCCAGGAAGAGCTGTCCAGCTGCAGATGAGCCATGGAGGTGGGAGGGCTGGTGCATGGGGAACCATGGATGAGCTGGACAAAAAGAGGGGTGGGTAAGTGGAGAGCTCCTGGAGAGTCACAGAGCCAGGCAACAACAGGGCAGATTTGGCATCTCCTAGCCAGGTCCCTGCTCACCTGCAGCAAGTCAGAGCTGCGCACATTAGAAAGGGTATTAACCCTTAACATGTGACTGCTCATAGTGCATGCTAACTTTAGTACCACCTAAAAATGTTTAGAGTTACACATGTGAATTGTAACATATAAAGGACACCTTCAGAAAAGTGTCTTTGCAATGGCATCAACTTCTCTATTTAGGGATGTACAACCATACGAAAACTAGCAAATTTGGTCCACTGTCTTCTGCCAAATTTCCAGTATGGAAGCACTCCTTTAAACAGCTTGATAGAGAGCTAAGACTATAAACACTGCAAGAAGTAAAATAAAGCATCACCATTATACTTTAGTTATAAAGGATGAACATTTTATTTTAGCCAAAATCCAAAAGTACCAGGCCAGAAAAGGAACTTTCAAATCTTTTTGAACAAAGGTGCCCGCATTTCAGAGAAAGGTATTTAAATATTAAAACACATAATGAAACCACCTAGAGAATGGAACCTACCTTAATAAGCATGCTTTTACAGAACAATCCACCTGAATTGCTCACCCACCCTGACAGACAGAAACCAAGCTGATTACTAGCAGGAGAGAATTTCATTACCCTGTCAGAGCCAGAGTTAGAATATTTAACTCCTGGTGTGGGACCACACAGTATGGTTCATGGCTTCTGGCTATGATTTGACTAGCGCACTAACTCTGGATAAACCTGCCATATGTTAGTGGCTCAATTTAAAAGCCATAGCAACAAAATGATTCAGAAGTGTTCAGTAATGCCAAGGTAAGTACATTGATTGTTCAAAGTAAATATAAAAAAAATAGTAAACAAGCGATACATGAGACTCGCACATAATGTACATATTATTCTAATATGTCTATGCCTATTATATTGCACTGTAGCAGGAAAGATCTGCTACTGTATACTCGCAGCATCAGCTACTGTTATTATTATTTAATAAGGATTGGCAGTGTTCTCAGCACTGTATAAAGCATAAAATGAGGCAGCCTTTGGCCTAAAGAGTTTACAGTCCATTGAACCTAGAGTTGCTCTATTTAGGGCTAAAAGAAAGAGATTCTAGTAGAAAAAATTCTCCCTCTGATTAAAGTTGAGGCAAACCTCTTTATATTAAAGTTAGGAAGAGCACTAAAGTTTGGACCTGGATCTAGATATTTTCTCCAAGTTAATGGCAGGGAGAGGAGGGGTTTTTAGAGAGATTTTACTAAGTATTCCTCTTTAAATTGAGCAGGATATGCCCAGAAATTATAAATATAAAGGAATGCAAGGACCTACAGCCAAGAAAAAAAAAGCAACAACCACATTGTATCAACTAAAGAAGAGAAAAGCTGCATCCAAGAGCAGTTAGAAGTAAAATGTTTTAGAGCTGGTATTACTTGTCTACCCAAATGTCTAGGAATACCTCCCAAAATTTACAACATTATCTCCCAGAAGCTGGGCCCCATTAATAAACAGGTAAGCACCACCAGGCTTAAGGAGGTACCTTCCTCTCCTTTCTAACTAGGAAGTTTTATCATTATTTTAATAACTATTCCATTTATCTCTGTTGTTCTCCATTTTCTAATCTGAGAAATGAGTAGTATCTCCCAAATACTTCCAAGCTAAGTGCCTCATAAACAGTTGTTTTTTTTCTTAAGACAACAAACAATTAAACATGAGTAAACAAGACCTAAAGAAGAATACATTGCATTTGAAAGCTTGTGTAAGTCTATCCTAACCATGAAGTTGGTCCAGTAAATGATATTGCTCACAAAAATCCTTGCCTTCAGGAAACATGATACTCACTAATATCCCAGATCTCACCCAATTGTGTAGCAGATCTCATGAGTTTGTGATACTATCTAATCAGAATGCTAAACTAACAATAATCTAAATCCAAAAATCAATCTGTACAGACCATGTCTAATAAGTAGTGGGAGAAAACCATATACGTTTTTCAGGGCAAAAGGCAGAGAAAGGGTTTTATTCAAATTGATTTAGCTTAAGCCTATTCTTCATTTCAGTCTACTTGATTTGTTCTCAAAGATCTATGGTTGATATATCTATGACAAAATAACTAAAGAAAAATATGTAAATAAGACTGCTTAGTCAATTAGCATGTTCAGGGAAAGATAAGGGTAGCAGAAAACGTAATACCATTGGAAGAGCTGGAAGGGATTTACTTTGACTCATAAATAGATCAGCATAAAAATTAGTATTAAGGGGAAAAGGTTATTTTTTATATATGGGGTGGAGTCTAATTACTGACCAAATCATAGCATATCTAGACAAATTGTGAGCTCAGTGTGACAGATGCAACGTCAGAATATTCAGAGACTGCTGTATTAACATCTTTAATGTTATATGTCTCTTTATGGGCTTGCTAACTACCGCGTTCCTGGCACAGTAACTAAGATGAAGAATACTTCGTGCAAGATCTAAAGACACTGGGGAGTAATTAATGCAAATCCCCAATGCTGAAACAATTCAGGTAACAAATCTTTTGAAGCTTCATACCCTTGAAGAGGAATCATACTGGTTTGACCTAGTTCAAGAGGACTAAAAACAAAAGAACACACTTTTTAGAAAAAGACAGCATTCACTTGGGGACAGAGAGATACTCTTTAAGAATTTATTGACGGGAGACCATACCTACTGGGTTCTTTATGTGGAAGACAGGTGACCTCATATGCATAAGCTGTTTACTGTTTGCTCTGAAATCTTTTTGGTCTGAATAAATGGTGTTTTACTTTATAAAAGTTAGCTTGTCTCTGACTAATGCTTCCCATCAGCTGAAGTAAGCCAGTGCTTATGAAAGCAAATGCATCTCTGATTTAGTTATTCCATAAGGTGGAAATATACACTGCCTTTTGTCTGACTTGAGACTAACAGAGGTAACTACCTCTCACTAACTATCCCTATCATTATCCCTGAGAGAACAGAACTGCAGATGCTGAATTGAAGTCAGATCTGCTGGGGTGAACATGGTAAATTGCAAGGGACTGAAACCACAGGCCCCTATCTGGAGGAACAGCACTGAAGGAAATGCAATGTCTGGAGACCTGTAACCTAACTGGGGTGCCCTTGAGGAAATCACTAAGAGATCATAAGTGCAGTTAATCTGCGAGCATGACTGACAGAGAGCAAAACAACTTGCACGTTATAGTCTTTCTGTGCCGAACAGGTTGTCACTTCCATGTAGAGTTCCAAAAAGCCTCCATGGAAATCTTGAGTCTTGAACCAAACCAAATTGTTTTCCTTCATCCAATCAATCTTTTTCTATATTGCTTAGATTTTACCTACTTCAGCACACCAGTCAGCCAGTATACAGTAGAAAAGCATCTTCACTTTCTTGTAGTGTAAACATTTTTCCATAATCTCTGTGCTATCTTTTTGTTCTTTTTCTGACCCTGTATTTGTATTGCTCCTGTTTAATTAAATATTTTCATTAGAGATGCCTGAAACATCTCTATTGACCTTCTACAGATAAAAAGTGGCATTGTGATTAAATGGAGATATTTGTAGAAAAAACAACATTGCATTTTTCTCATCTTTATGACATTCAGTACATTTTAAATATTTTTTGAGGGAAAAAGTGGGGAGGGACATTTCTTATTGATCCTAGCTGTCAGTACACAGAATAAAGATAAATTCATGATTCACACTAATTGTAAAGTGTATTATGCAGACTCTTAAGATAATTCAACAGAGCATTAAGAACTCACGTAAGTCTTACTGAAGTAAAAGCTTGTGTTCCTTGCTGAACTGGAGCCAGGCTGAACACCATATATTTAACTGACTATGCAGTATGTACCATTCAATAAGAGACAGACTATCACAAAAGAGGTATCCAGGTTTTATTCCACAGACAAAGAATTATCTTATTTTTTGGATATATCTAGTACTATTTAATGTTTAATGATCTGGAGGTATGTCTTTAGTAGAATATGCACTTGTGGAACATATTTTTACAATATGAATTTCATCTTCCATTTGGCAATATTCATCCTGGAAAGAACAGGTTTTACAGAAAGCTTTGTGGCTCTACTTCCTCTCATCCATCATCCCGCTGCTTTAGAAAAAGCAGAATAAATATCCCTCTATAGAATTTAATTTTTACAAGCAGTGCTGATGAAATTGTGAAAAACCTGAGAACATGCGAAATGGCTGCAGATTATATAGTCTGGCAGCTAATTAGAGACATTCAGTTCCATTTGGAGAGGTGGGGGTTGTGAAAGTCAAGCCATTAAAAGTTCCTGTATCACTGTAATAAGGAGAACGTTATAAAGTTCTGTTCTGTTGGGAGTCTATTTTGTATCGGGAAAGATTCCTCAAGTATAAAAATGACTCTAAATTTTCTCCCACCGTTTTCCAGTGTGTTTCAACTGGGATATAGTGACTCTCCTTAGGTAGTCTAACTCTTTAGCAAGATATACTATCTCCTGACCATGCATCTTCACCATCCTCAAAGGTGTTGATTGTGATGTATGCACAGTTGCTGTTGAAATCAGTCACTTCAGAACATCTGACCTTGACACTCTATACCTAATAATTAATCCCTTGGTCTACTGACTGATATGAAACTTTAATATACTCAGAATACTGACAGAAACAGTGTAGTTCAACTAATATATGCAAGAATGATCTTTATTAAACTGAATAAAAACCGGTAAGGGCATTTTATGGTGGAAAACATGTTTTCTTGAAGTTTCAGAAACATTTTTTTGCCTTACAGTGAATAAAATTGAAAACAATAGAGAAAGAATTAATATTATTCTGTTAAATAGCCTGACTTTTCTTTCTCCTCTCCTTTATTCTCCTTTTTTCTGTTTTTTCAGTTTTGCCACTTAAAGGAAGCAGGAAAAAAGAGAAGAAGAGAAAAGCAGAGAAAATAAATATATAATATATATTTTAGAACATTAGAACAACGTTAGACATTTTCAGAAGAATATTTGGGGGTTTTTAAAGGCCATTTCTTGTAAAAGGTTTCCATCAAAAATGTTTGATCAGTTCTACTTACTATTCATCCTCAAAGTCAGTATGACATGTAATAGCTTCCACATCTTCTTGAATAAAAGTAAAAGATGTATTTTACTGAAAAAGCACTTTGTAGAGTATATAACTGCACTTAAATGATTTCTGCAGAGATTCATCAGTCTTTCTGTTTTCCATACTTTGATTACTGCAATTACTTAGCATAAGAAAGCTAGAATGAAGGTAACAAAGATTGCAGAGTATTCAGAATGCTAGTCTGCATACACCCCATGTGCACACAGCACAAAGTATACTACTACTAATGAGCTTTTTGAATTGGCTTCCACTTTGAATTGGCTTCCACTGTATTGACTTCCAGAAAGCACTTTTGGTCAGTAGGAACTGCAAATGTCTGAGGGCAAGTACAGCTGTTACATTCAAATTGATCCAACTAGGGTTAGATTGATCTAAATGCCCAATCACATAGGAGTTCAAAGAACTTAAATTGCTCAAAAAATAGTGTGCCTAATTTAAGTTAGTGCTCCTCAGGACATGCAGTAACTTAGTTGAGTTTGGGTTAACCTGATCTAAGAATGGGTAACTCAATCTTGCAAATGCCTGCACATGTTCACAGGGCAGCCCCAGGGTTGAGAAAGCCCAGCTGCTTGCCCCAGCACCTAAGCTGCCCCGTTCCTATGCCCCAACCCTGACTGGGATATTTTTAGCCACCTGATTTCCCCAGCTGGGCAGCCTGCCCCACTGACCCACTAACCCCTGCTTCCACCCCCCAAGACCTGCCAGGTCCTCTGAACATATAAAACCTGCTGTCAACATCCACTGTGTACCTCTTCATGGTTTTGTGACCTTACCTGCCTCTCTCCTTACCCCAAGTTACTTCTACTGGCTTCCCCACACAGCTCGCAGGAGTGGCAAGTGGTTGTATGTGCCATTCCCAGCTGATGTTCATGGCACTTAAAGTAAGCTGCCTGAATGTAGATCAGGTGCAGCAAAAGACAGTACATACACTTAGAATCTAGCTGTTTAAAATGCCAGACCCATGATTCATGCAATCCGGATTCCTAATTATTCTAGGATAGATTCCTTTGTGTATTTTATAATTAAGCTTCATTTGTTACTTTCACTTGTAGTGGAAAGCTACCCTCACACGTGATCCTGCTTGCTTTGATGCAAAGGTTACATGAAACTGGCCTTCTATAATAAGTATTTTTTTTTAGATTCCATTGACATGAAAGATATGAGACACTGAGGTTTTTTAAGTATTCAGTTAATTTCTGCACATTAGTGAATAGCACAGTGGGAGTCAACCTTTTTGCAGCCCTGCCACAAATTAGCTCCCACATCCTCGCCAAGTGCTAGTCTGATTCCTTTCCCTTGCTCAATCTACTGCTCCACTTCATGTTCTCTGCCCTGTATTTTGTGACCAAGCTGCTGCTTTACTTTCTGTATCCTATCTGTCACTGCTTTTTGTCCCCTTCCCAGTCAGCTGAGTGCCACACACGTAGGCTGCCCATGTACTGGTGATACCTGTTTTGCAAGTTGTCCTCTCTCCATCATGGAGTAACACATTTTCTCAGTAATTAGCCAAGATCTTCAGAAAAGAAAACAACATATTAAACGACACATATTAAATACTTCTGTAGTGCTGTTGACTGTACATACAACGTTAAATAAGACTCCTCAGTGCCATTACTTAAAGAGACTAAAATTCTCTGCTCATGGTACACTTCACAGACTTTTTGCCAGCTTGCTAAATGTCATTGTTCACTCTTGGACAAGAAGAAGCAAAGTTGATTTTAATTTGATGCCATCTCTTCCTAGCCTTATGAAGACAAAACCATAAATGTAAAAATTATTTTGATATACTGAGCGCTTGAGTCACATCTTCATAGATAATTAGCAGTGATCATTTCGTGCTGGGAGAAGCAGGTGCAGAAAAATCATGATCTGTCAAATAGCTACATATATAACATGGTTGGGACATTTTTTCTTGAGCACTCTACTTCCCTTAAATAAACATTAGAATGTTCCACTTATTTTAATATTTCACTCCATGCCCTTGAAAACTCCATTTCACTGTATCTATTTTTATTGCTGGTTGCAACTATTTTAATAGTCTTTTGACTTTTGTTTGAATGGGTATAGAGCAGGGAAGAGTCAAATTTTAGAGACAAAAGCAACCCCAGAAATGATTTTTAAAAATATTTTCTATACTTAAAGCTTCTGCTGGTCCAGGAATCAAACCCAGATTTCTTGCATGGAAGAGCAGAATATACTTACTAATGGAAAATAGACAATCCAGCCTCAAGACAGTGACCATTAGCCACATGTTTTAGTCAGACTCTCAAAACATTTAGAGTTTCAGATAAGCACTTTAAAACTGGAAAAGTTTCTCCAAAATTATTAGTCAATAATTCATTTGGGTATATAATACCTAATGAAGAATTATGTTACCAGTTGGATCAGAAATGCAACCACTATGTAAGCAGATTATTTATAAAGAGAGAGAAGGAAACAGTTAACTTATTTCATAGCTTAAGGAAGTTCATTTTTTAATTAAAGTTTTAGACACTAGAGTGGGCCAGCTTTTACTTTAGCTAAATGGAGCCAGCCTTCTCAAGTGAGGCCCTGGGTATTTTGCTGATCTGCCTTAATTCATTCTTAACCCAGTATACTTGTCCCTGACTGCCATCAGAGCTCTGGATCTGACCCATTACATTTCTTATTTAGATCTGAATCTGACAATCTGACTCTAAATCTATCAAACTGAAAAAAAGAAAAAACCTTCAAGTGTATACATTCATGAGAAATATAAATCAAATCAGAAACCTGACAGGATTAAGAAAATATTGATCTCTTCATACTGTAATAGAACTGCACCGGATTCCATAAATCAAAACTGGAGTAAACCTGAAGAACAATCTTCAGCTACTGCACATACAGAACCCAGACCCTATAACATGATAGGATATATGTAATGGTGAGGAAATGAATATAAAATATGAAACTAAAAGAACCAAATTTTGGAACCCACAGCCTATGAATGTGCTAATACAAACATCAGAAACAAGAATATGGGCTTATCTATGGGAGAAGAACAAGATAAAGGCTGTCTATTTCCACACTAAGAGCATCTAGCTGGGGTGCTATTTTGCAATAGATTATTCCATAATAGGTATTCTGGTCAGTTCCCCCTGCTAGTCAAGTCAAATTCTCAGGCACTCCTTCAGCCTGTGCTGACTGCATGGAGGATTTCTTTGATCTAGGAGAGCTGCTGTGTAAAATGGCACAGTCAATCAACATAGGATGAAAACAGCACTTGCAATCAAACCTATGGCAGCTGTAAAGAAAGTTTTAATCTTTTCCTGCTCCCTTCACAAAGAAATCAAATAAAAATAGAGATAAAGATTGTAAATTGTACTGTGAAAGTACACATGCAAATACCTTCACAATTGTATAACAAGGTATTAGTCTCCTAAATACATCTAGTAACCCAGCTGAAAAAACTCACATGAACCACATCCCTGGAATTCCTTTTATGAAGACTCAAGCTCTGTCAGAGCATAGACTTAATGGCTAAGTAGAGGAAGTCAAAAAGCCTGAGGCTAAATCAATTCAATCTTCATAGGTTAGTCTAAGCTGCATAGACTGAACTGATAAGCAAATAAACAGACATTCACCTTTGATTCCAGAAATGTAACCACATGGCTGCAGTGGCCCAGGCCAAAAGCTGGGGGAGGGGTGTTAAAGCATGCCTCCCTGCTCAGCTGAAGCAGATAACTTAGGCTATGACTAGCCCACACACCCTCTGATGGGGGTAGTTGCAGGGGAGGTGTAAAGCATCCTGGGATGCCGAGGGGCTGCAAGTTAATGTAAATCTGGAGGGGAGCTGGGACAGAAGTTCAATAAACTGACTTAAACTAAATCAGTTAAATCTGATACTATATCCATCCAGGTTTATCTTAAACTGGTTTGGCTATTTTGAAACCAGTTTATGGCTAGGTACAGACATTACACATAAACTGGTTTAAGTGATCATAAACTGGTTTAAACCAGTAACAGAACAGTTGTTCAGTGCACATAAACAAGTTTGAAAATGGCTGAAACTTGTTTGAGATAAACATGGTTGAATGTAGTATCAGACTTAACTAATTTGGGTCAAACTGGTTCATGCAATGTCTGTTTCAAACCCCTTGCTGGTTTAAGTTAAACCAGACTCCCCCAGCATCCCCGCATGCTCTCTGGGCTGGGCGGGGCTCTCTGCTCCACAGCAGAGCTGGCCCCTCCCCTCTGCTCTCTGGCTGGAGCTCATCAGAGACTGTAGGCATCTGTCTGGTTTGCCTCTGCTCCCCCACCTCTCCTCCCCACTCCCTGCTAAGCAGGGATTCCCCATTCCCTCTGTCTTACACAGACACCTGTCAGGATTAGCTAGCAGACCACATGCTGGCTACAGTCTGTGCTGTGGCAGATGGGACAAAGGCAAAATCAACAGGTAGCTGGTAATGGCCATCTGCTGTCTTCTTAATGGGGTGATAAACACTGAGTTAGGGGTGATAAATACTGTGTTATCAATTTCGTGCTGGGCTGGTTGTGGGGGCAGGAACCCTCCCTAATCAGAATGTCCTGCCGGGGCCTGGCCACACTGCCATCAGCTCAGCACTGTAGAAGGGAAGGGAGGGCTGCTCTAGTGCCCCCCAGCTTCTAGCCTGAGCCACTGCAGACATACGCCTGCATTTCTGGGATGTCTGTGCAGTTACAAACTGTCACGGAAAAATCTTAAGTGTATGCTGACAACACAGAAGATTGACGCTGACATGCGTAGATACCAACTCTATGAGTGGAAAATTCCAGGGCTCACCCAGCACGTGCCCCCTGGGTGACCTCAGGACCTGTCAGTCAGCACTGACCTACTTTCCCCGCAGACGCATGCTCAGTAACAGCAGAAATATGAGGTAATCTGACCAGAAAGTTCCATGGAGAAAATGTTCTAATTGGCCACTAAATTCATATAAAAGATCAGTGAGCCCCTCCCTGGGGGGGAGAGCCGTTCAACTGAGGACAGAGGCTGGTCTTCAGGGACTGTCTCTCAGTTAGGCTCTACGGCCTATCGGTCTCCTCCAGCATGGGCTTTCACTGCGTTACTATTTCTCGTTCATGCTGTATTGATTTTCTGGTTCCTGGACACTTTGGCTTTCAATCTCGACCACGATTCTGCGCAACCCTACTGGCTCCGATCACGATCTCATCTACTACCTGGCTTTCAACCTCGGCTTTCACCTTCGATCCTCCGTTTGTCCTGTTGGACTGTGTCACGGGGGCACTTGGGTGCCCCGTTCCTGAGTAAGGATTGGAGGAGCTGCCAATCATCAGGGCAGCTCAGCTGTGGGTTGCGGGAGTAACCAGGTCGGCCATGTGACCAGAAGGAGGCAGGGCTGAGCCCTTATAAACAGCTAGGCCGGAGCCTGGCTGGCAGTTGCCTTCTGGCAGCCTGCATGTAAGAGCTCTGCGGGAGAGCTAGACTGAGCAGTGCCGCTTGGCACATAGAGGGCTGCATTATGGTGCAGGCGGAGAAAAGCCTGACCAGAAGGCTTTGGCCCGAGAGCCAGGACGGCCGGGACTTGATGTAGAAGCCAGTAGGCTGATTGTATTGTTATAGCCGGTAGGCTTATGATTTTGGTTGCAGCCGGTTGGCTCATGATTCAGTTGTGTATATCATCCGGAGGACCGGGTGAGGCTGTAGGGGTGTAAGGAGGCCTCACAGGAGATCCCAAGTAGTCGGGGGGGGTTCCTGGGTGCCCTGTGCGGGCACCGAGCAGCGCCGGGAAAGTACGGCAACTTGGCACCAGCGTGGTGCGGTGTGTGGGGTTGAGACCCCAGCCCGAGAGGGCAGTAGTCGGCCCAGTGAGGGCCTAGGACCCTGGGAAGGGTCAGGGGGCCAGGCACGGCTGCATGCCACCTGAGCCCCAGCGCCAGAAAGCCCGAGACAGGACTGGCACGTAGGCTCCGCAGGAGCCAAGGGCGCGTAGGCTCGGAGTGAGCCAAGAGGCTTGGAGGGAGCCAAGGGCGTGCAGCACAGAGCAGGCTCGGAGGGAGCTAAGGGTGCGCGCAGCATGGAGCATGCCCCAGCAAGGGCAAGTGCCCAAGAGGCGTGTGGCATAGGGACCCTGAGAAGGGTCAGGGGCCAGGCACGGCTGCATGCCACCTGAGCCCAGTGCCGGTGAAAGCCCGAGACCGGGCTGGCGCGTAGGCTCGGAGTGAGCACAGAGCAGGCTCGGCGGGAGCCAAGGGTGCGAGTGGACGGAAGCAGGCTCCGGGAGAGCCACGGGCGCGAGAGCGCGGGACCGGCTAAGAGAAAGCCACGGGCGCGAGTAGCGCAGACAAAGGCCCCAGTGAGGGGCAAGAAGGGCAAGAGCGTGGGAAGCATGTGGCCTAGGCCCCTGGGGGGGCCAGCCGGTAAGAGTGAAGCCCAGGGAGGGCTAGTGGAAGATTGGAGACACAAGAACGTCAGGAACAGCTGCGAGGCTTGGGGCGTGCTAAAGGGGAGGTAGGAGGCACGCATAGCCCATAAGGCTGGGGTG
>NW_017728992.1:31819320-31820137 GCF_001723915.1 Gavialis gangeticus
CCCTAAGATCATAGGAGATAAAAGGCAGCCTCCCATATAAGAGTATATGAGATCAAAGACGTGGTGGGCGAGAATAAGAGGGTGCTGTATCTCCTAATTGGCACGGCAGGGGGACCTAGCGGGATCGCGGCCGTTCGTAGGCCCCACTCCGTGACAGACTGGCATCACAATTCCGGTTTTCACCTCAACGTGTTACAGTGGTTATTACAGTGGTTATATTGTTCGTTTACCCTTATATGAGCTGTTGACCAGCCCTGGGACTTAAGGAGTGGGCAGCTGCCCCTATCCCTTGTGGGGTAGAATGCAAGGGCTCACTCCAGAACCCCGTGGGCCAACAGACCCCTCCGTTGTTTGTATGCGTTTCTACTGTAACTGAAGCAAGCAGCCCTACCTACGCCTTCAAAGCGTAAGTGAAATAAACTTCAACTTGTTTAAGAAACCATACGCATCTGCGCCATTCAGACTCCATTGCCACTAATCCCGCCTGTTTGTGTTCCAATCACCAACCCCGGCCCACCGTGACCTTGGGGCCCAATTCATTTGGTGTTCCCCGACACAAACTAATTCAGGTTAGACTAACCTGCAAAGATTGAATCAATTCAGGTTCAGGCTTGTCGCAGAGCACTTAGGTACCCTGCTTCTTTAAAGAGTAGAAACTGCTAGGGAAAGAGACCTAGCAGTGAGTGGGGAGCCCCAGCTGCTGGTTACCAGGGCAACCATAATGAGCTAGTGGCCCACATCTGCCAGTGGTCAGCTGACTGGAAGGGGCAGGGCCTGGCTCACATATAAACCCCAGGGCTGAGGCCAGGATGGCAGT
>NW_017728992.1:31825137-31832344 GCF_001723915.1 Gavialis gangeticus
CCCTAAGATCATAGGAGATAAAAGGCAGCCTCCCATATAAGAGTATATGAGATCAAAGACGTGGTGGGCGAGAATAAGAGGGTGCTGTATCTCCTAATTGGCACGGCAGGGGGACCTAGCGGGATCGCGGCCGTTCGTAGGCCCCACTCCGTGACAGACTGGCATCACAATTCCGGTTTTCACCTCAACGTGTTACAGTGGTTATTACAGTGGTTATATTGTTCGTTTACCCTTATATGAGCTGTTGACCAGCCCTGGGACTTAAGGAGTGGGCAGCTGCCCCTATCCCTTGTGGGGTAGAATGCAAGGGCTCACTCCAGAACCCCGTGGGCCAACAGACCCCTCCGTTGTTTGTATGCGTTTCTACTGTAACTGAAGCAAGCAGCCCTACCTACGCCTTCAAAGCGTAAGTGAAATAAACTTCAACTTGTTTAAGAAACCATACGCATCTGCGCCATTCAGACTCCATTGCCACTAATCCCGCCTGTTTGTGTTCCAATCACCAACCCCGGCCCACCGTGACCTTGGGGCCCAATTCATTTGGTGTTCCCCGACACAAACTAATTCAGGTTAGACTAACCTGCAAAGATTGAATCAATTCAGGTTCAGGCTTGTCGCAGAGCACTTAGGTACCCTGCTTCTTTAAAGAGTAGAAACTGCTAGGGAAAGAGACCTAGCAGTGAGTGGGGAGCCCCAGCTGCTGGTTACCAGGGCAACCATAATGAGCTAGTGGCCCACATCTGCCAGTGGTCAGCTGACTGGAAGGGGCAGGGCCTGGCTCACATATAAACCCCAGGGCTGAGGCCAGGATGGCAGTTTCCTGCCAGCAGCCAAGGGGGAAGGCGCTCTTCTAGAGCAAGCAAGAGGGGAGAGGCCTGACTCCAGAAGCAGCTCCTGACAATGTTGAGGGATGGAGTATTCCCTGGTATGATTTGAATGATGTTGTAGCTGGGCGGCTTGAATTTATGTTATGTTATAGCCCAGGGGCTTGTGTTTTGTTTACTGTTTAAGACCAGAGGCTTGGTTGAGGCTATTAGGGGATGGAGGAGGCCTCATAGGGGACCCATAGCAGCGTGAGGACCCCAGCGCTAGAGAGGGCACAGCATCTGGGGGCACCGATCCCAGCGCCAGAGAGGGCACAGCACTTTGCAGGGCCATGGAGATCCCAGGCGCCAGTGAGGTGCAGAGCAAGACAGGGCTGCAGAGAGCCCAAGGAGGACCAGGAGGCCAAATTGTAACAAGGTCTAGACCGAACAACGTCAGTTCCATCTGCAAGGCTTGGGGCATGGTAAAGGGGTAGTTGGAGCCATGCATAGCCCATAAGGCTAGCGTGCCCCAAAACACCCATTGCAGAACGGGACCCACAAAGGGTCCAGGAGCCCACGGGGTCAGAGTACAGCAAAACTGTGTCCAAGATGACGTAAAGGCAGCCTCCCTAATATATATTTACCAACAAAGATGTGGCAGGTGAGAATTGAGGGTGCCCATTGGGCCAACTTGGCACGGTAAGGGGGCCTTGGGGAGATCACGGCCATCCTGCAGGACCCCATCGTGACAAGGCTTTTTGAATGTCTGTCCCAAGCCTATGTGAACTGAACTTCTGTTGTGTAGATTTTAACTGGTTTCCAATCACTTATACTAGTTTATGTGTAATTTCTGTCCCTAAACCATGACTTTAATTAACATTTTTAAATTGATAAATATTAAACTATCTTTATGTGTGGGACGGGAGAAAATATTGTACTTTATTCTAACTGTGGGGACTCTTTTCTAAAGGAATATATCATATGTTCTATCCATCATATCTCTCATCAACATATACTTTTATATCCAGATTTTGGGATGTAAATAGAAGACTAGGTCCTCAGCTTTTGTAAAAGGTGAAAGTAAATAGAGCTATTCCAAACCAAATAAGGATCTGGTTGATATGCTGAAACAAAAGCTTCCTTCTTCCACTGTTTTGCACAGACATGATACTGTTCTAGATATGACTATTGGAACCAGTAGTAGAAAGTTAGCAGATCTGTGTCTTATCCAGAAGCAAAAACATGCTTCCTTGTCTGTGGATTAGCAGATATGTTTTGTAAATGGCTTGTCTACAAAACCATAGCTGGGAAAGTTGGAGGATTTTTTTTGTTCCAATTTGAAAACTGTAATGAATTTTTTATTATCTTTCTTTTAATTCCATGTAGGTTTGTTCTTGCTGATAACATGATCTATTGTTCTCTGAGCCATGGTGAGATTGCCATCCCTTAAACAGACAGCACTTATTGGAAATTAAACTTCTACTAATGTATTATAATTATTACTTCAGGGTAATTTGCTGCTCCAGCAGGGAGTCAGAGCTAATCTGATGGTAACGTTTCTTCCATGGAGTTGTTAATATTTCTTCTATGCTGAAATTCCACATAATGGATCTAGCCTAAGGCTGATTAATGATCTTGGTGCTGGAACAGTGATTTGTAGCTAAATCAGCCCTCACCTGAGGAGATTCAGGGTTTTTTTTAGTCAATACTGTTAAATAACTGTAAACAATGACTTCTGTTAGCACACATATAATCTAGTAAGGTATATGAGGGAGGCAATAAACTGAAATAAATAAGGGAAATTCTGCTATGTATGCATTTCATTTTCACATGTAAGAATACTGAAAAGCAACCCACTGCAGAACAATCAAAACCTGGTATTTCCAGTAGAACTCCGTTTGTCTGCAATGCTGTTTCCTAAGCAATGGAAAGCAAAAATGAGCAAAAGACATGATAAATCATCATTCTGTTCTCCTTGTGGTTATAAACATGAGGTAGAATTACAGATTCAGCAAAGTCCATCTGCACAGTTTCTCACAAAACACTGTAGTCCTGAATCCATACATTATTATTGTGTCACATTGTGATGTACAGATGACTCATTATGAGGAAGTTTGTATTGTGATGGCAGGTTGTGACTATTGTCGAAATAGCTCAGACTGCATCTATGAGAACTGGAGAAAAACAACAGATACACTGTGTTCTGGAAGCTCATCCTCAGCGAAGTAATGGCTCTGAAAAATTTTGAATGTTTGACCTTTCATACCAATTTCAGTCAAAACATTTTGAAAAATCATATTTTTCAGGGACAGTGATTTAGCCAGCTCTCTCGTTAAACCATAGCACAACGCATTTTCTCAAGTGCTTGAGAAAACTGGGTGCAAAGGCAGTAAAGTGGGAGTGAAGGGGACAGGGCTTGTTTCACAGCAGTGACCCCAGGATCATCAGAGAAGCAGTATGAAAATAACCAGTGAGTAGTACCTTTATGAACATCCCTACAGGAATCAATCGGTGTACTTGTAAGTAAGGATGGCAGATCCTGGCATTGGATCACAGATTTAGGGCCAGGTCACAAGCCACTACCAAATGAAATACAGGACTACTGTGCCTCATTGTGGTGTCCAGACTTTAAGACAGGGTTGTTTAAAACTGGAAATAGTTAAAAATATAGGATTAGAAAATGTAGTTTATAGTGATAAACTATAAATTTAAGCTATATTAATTTCAGATATTTGATAATATATCAGATATTCTATAATAATCTCAGTCTATTTAATTTAGCCAAGACAAGGGTAAGAGATGAGTAGTTAGGGGTATAAACCCTCTAAGATGAAAAGGATCTCCAGTTGTGGATGTTTCTTAAATTTAGCAACATAAATGTAAACTAAATATAAACAATATTTTTTTAGATTCCAACTTTGAATTGTGAGCTTCTTCCATTTTTATCCCTTTTTTCCAGTGACAACTTAGTGAGACCAGGGAGAGCTTACTTTGTTACATTTCCAACTGTTTTTCAATCGTGTTTCTGTTGTAATGCAGCAGGCATTACAAAGTTGCTATTTATTTCAAAATATCTTATCTGGAAAATAAAAAAATATTCAAAGAGAAGTTTTTCTGGAGGAAAAAAATCTCCCAACCTGAAATTTCAGTCTGAAGGAAAATGTTTTACCCAACTTGACCATCTGTATCCTGTGGGCAGCTTCTTTCTTTTGGTGTAGCAGGGTGGGGTGAGAGGAGTCTAGAACATGGAGAGGGAAAGAACCTGTTATGGGTGATGTTTTGATTTGACCTCAAATTAAACAGGAACACCATCCCAGGAGTTATCCCCTTTTCTCTACACAACCCTTAGTTTCCACCAGAATCTTCTCCTCCTGACCTGCTGATCTCAGCTTTCTGGATCACTGAAACAGGAACTTCCTTCAGCATATTTTTTCTTCATTTTTCTATACTCTTGAAGCTCTACGTCTATTTTGGCCTTTAGTAAGGGAACACTTAGTATTTTAAAGATTTCATAACCTATCCATAACTCCCCATCCCCCAGTTTCTTTCCTCAGAAAGGTCTTCTCCCAAATAAGTATGATTGGGAAATTGGGGCAGCAGTCCCAAGCACCAACTTGGGATATTGGGGGTAAGCCAAAAAACAACAGCAGTTGCTGTAGCCATATTAGTAGTATAACAGTACCTGGAAGTCACCACTATCTCCATGCATTGCCACTACTCTGGGCACTTAGTTATCTTTCAACAATACGAAAAATAGGATCTCTTGGATGTTTTGTAAATATACACTATAACCTTTCCTTTAATCCAAAAGGGATTCAGAATATTCCATCAACTGAATAATTGTATTGACTAAATACTCCAAGATGCTTTAGGGCTCAAACAATATTTTTACCCTTTGAAATCAATCATTTCAATATCTACGCAAAATCAAACAAACATCATTAACATGAAAGTTAATCAACAGACAGGGGTCCCACATTTTAGTCAATCCATTTATGAAATCATTAACCACAAGCCAACTGAAACCAGCCTGGGCTGCCTACTGTCAGAAAGTCAGACAATAAAGCATAAGCTCTATAATATAGAAAACAAACATCTATTTTTCAACTATCTGGCATAACCTTATGTACTTCCAAACTTGGTTTCTTCTTGTTCAGTTTATTAGTAGTCAAATGGGACAATGTTAAACAAAAGGGATAGAAATCCAATCTGGACTCAGTTTTTGCTTCTGTCACATTCTTCCTCCCTCACCTTGGGCAAATCACTTGGGTTCTGTTTTTTTTAAAGTTCCTTACTAACCTCAGTCCATTGACTTTTGAAAATGAGATTGTCTCTTAAATTAACTAGGCATTTCAGAAAATGACATTCTTAACCTGTCTCACATGGGGCTAATAGTTCTGTTTCCACAACATTTGTCTGTCATATATCTTTAGGTTGTGAACTCTTTAGAGAGGGAATTTTCTCAGTATATGTTTGTACAGCACATATCACAGGGAGTGTTGATCTCAGATAAATACTTTAGAAATAATAAATAATAATCCTTTTGCAATCCAAATGTACATCTACAATATAAGAAAAGGATTTAAATGTACACATAAATATGCTAGTTATTTCTAATATTTGAAACTGCACAAAAAAATGGAGGAAAAACAAAGAGTGAAATTAATTGAAGCACAGATGGTATTTATATAAGTGCTCCGGGAGGTGGCGGCACTTTAATTAGAGAGGCCCTGAGAGCTGCTCTAATTAAAACATTGAACAAGCTTTAGTTAAAGTGCTGCTGCCACCATTTTTCAGTGTGGGGAACACTGATACACATGATGCTGGAGTCTGCTGGAGCACGGTAATTACCATGATCCAGCAAACTAGATTAATCGAGTCTGCTCTAATGAGTTTTAATTACAGCATGTCAGAGTAGCTTTAATGTATGTGTAGGGGCTGAGAAAGACTAAGGGACCCTCTACCTGTGCAGGTAAGGGCACAATAGATTCTAATGCATGATCCAAACTATTGCGCCTCCTGCCATGCTACACAGTGTCCTCCCCACTATCGCTGCTGTGATCCCCACAGTGATATTGGCTGTGGGGCTCACAGCAGAGGCAGTGTGGGGAATGCTGCTGTGGCTGTGAGCCCTAAACCTCATGAGGCTAGCAGTGGCAGCAGCCTTCTTCCCACTGCTGCCACTGTGATCCCCATAGTCAAAGACACTGCCCCTGCTGTGAGCCCTGAAGCCAAGAAGACTCCCAGAGGGGAGGGGGATGGAGGGGATGGCAGCATTCTCTCCAGTGCAAGCCCCTCAGCTGATAATGCTGCCACCACTGTGAGCCTTGTCAACTGCAGGGCTGCCAGCAGCTCCTAGCCATAGGAGAGCATTTGGCCACATGTTCAATTAATGGTGTGATTAGAACAAGCTACAGTTATTACACATTTTCTGTGGAATAGCTTTGTAGTTTATTGCTTGCAACTTGTAAATTGGGGCCTAAGTAACTTGGGTAAGGTGATAGAGGGCATCCCTGTACAAGGTAGCACTTTGCTGATTCTGGCCATGCCCAATTGTTCCACAACCAGAATCAGGGCAGCCACATTAGTGTGGCATTGTGCATATACCAATAAGATCTGTCTTTTATTCCATTTTAGCTTGGGCACAATATGTCTCAAGTCTGGAACTGCCTCATACTGTATAGATATACCCACAGTGAGTAAGTGGGAGAACTTAAAAAAAACCCAACACCGTTCAGCTTTTCTGGCAGTTTCAGGTTTTCAAGAATATTAGACCTCAGAAAATGTTTGTATGGAGATTAATTTTGAGCCTACTTTGTACCACTTTTAATCCCATTACTTCCTTTTTTTCTAATAAGTACCGCAAAGGAAGTCTCAGGTAATTTCCTTTAAAGCACAGAATGACAGAGTCCTTGCATAATTTAATGAACATCTATCCCCAGAATTCTACTAACATGCAAATATAAAATTTGTATTAGGTCTCTTGGAAATTGTCTGATCTGAGGTGAAAGGAAAAGTTTCATTCCTTACATTTTAAACTAAGACCAAGATTAATAAGAAATTGTCAAAATTGTGAACTTCAGGGACAGTCTTGCTCCTCTTCTCCCTGCCCCAAATTAACCAAGATTTCTTATTAAGATATATCTATACAAATGCAGATGTTAAGCATTAAATATATTTGATGTAGTCTCTTATTGCATCTGCTCTTTAACTCCTGCAAGACTGGGGCTTAAAATCTATGTGAGAATGTTTTATGTTAAATTCTAGCTTCTTGAACAGTAAATATATTGCAGTCAACTAGACCCCCTTACTCCAGTTGATAAATAATAACATCCAGGTGTAGTAGTATTGTTTCCAGTAGTTATACTGGAGATACACTCTCTCCAGTAGTGTGAGGGAGG
>NW_017728992.1:31837344-31849205 GCF_001723915.1 Gavialis gangeticus
TTATGTTAAATTCTAGCTTCTTGAACAGTAAATATATTGCAGTCAACTAGACCCCCTTACTCCAGTTGATAAATAATAACATCCAGGTGTAGTAGTATTGTTTCCAGTAGTTATACTGGAGATACACTCTCTCCAGTAGTGTGAGGGAGGAGTCCACATGCTGATCTGCCTCATGCATGCAAACACAAGTGCTGAGTATGTGGGGGCCTGAGGGCCCTGCCCCCCCCGGGAAGAGGCAGTCCCAAAATGGGAATATCAAGTCCCAGTCCTGGGCTGCATGATTCTGGGACAGCATTTGTCCCAGATTTCCAGCACTGTGTAGGGATTTGGGTTTTCTGTTCATCACAGAAAAACATGGGAAGTGGTAGGTTTCCCCTTGTAGGCTGGCACAGTTCCAGCCTGCAAGAGGCTGTGGGGAGTGGGATGCAGGGGCACTGTGTGCATGTGCAGGCATGCACACACACACGGCCAGGAATATAGCTCCAGGCTGTGGTGGAGAACGGCTCTCCCAGCCACCTGAAGGTAAGTCTGGGAGGTGGGGACAGATTGAGTGAGGAAGGGATTGGGGCAGGAGTTGAGTCTGGGGGTACTGCCCAGCCAATGTGGTGTATGGGGCCTGGGGTCAGGATGGGGAGTGGGAGAGAGCCACAGGTGACTCATCCAGGGGCAGAGGGAACAGCTCCCTGCCACTACATGTGCTACCAAGGAGGGGGTATGTGCCTGCCAGATTTATGCACGGGGTGCAGGCAGATGTAGTCTGTCTGCTGCAGCCTTGGAATATCACAGGCAGGGCCACTACCATAACAAGGCACTCCTGCCTACCTGGCAGCACTGGGGGCAGTGGTATGGAGTTGTGCCCTCTGCTGCTGCTGGGCAGGCAGGGGATGGCCAGCACAGGGCTCCCGGGGGAAGCCTGCAGTGGGCAGCCCACATCTCCCCTCACCCTCCCACAGGCTCTGCTTGGCTCTTCTCTGGCCATACTGCTGGCAGGGTGGGAGGGCATCATCTTAGCCCCCTCCCCCCCAGCAAAAACAAAAGTCAGCAACTATTCTTACAAACAAAATCCTTTTTAATATACACAGCTTTGACCTACCACTAAACAGCATAGCTAGGGGTTGGCAAAGCTGCTCCCTTCCTATCCTGTGAGGTGGGAGCAGCAACACAGATCCCACCAGCCCTAGTACATGCATGCATGCCCAGACCTCCCCATACCCACACACACAGCCCCCTCCCCACCCCCAGCCTCAGTACACACATACACACAATTTCCCCAGGCTTGCCTTTGGGTGCAGTCACTGATGACTGGCACAGCTGGGGCATGGAGTGGCGGGAGCAACACAGGGTGCTGTCCCTGACTGCATGGGTGTATGTGGAGCATGGGAGCCCACAGGAAGCCTGCTTCTCCACCCGTACATGGCCACATAGATTATTTAGATTATAACATCCAAGGTTCATTCACTTGCCCGTCTATCAACATCCTATAAACCAACACCTGCTTACAGTGCCCCTTTCTCTCTATATTGGGCAGATGGGGTGATCCCTACATCAAAGAATGAACAATTGCTGATCAGTTCTAGAAATTCTGTCTGTGGCAGAAACCTTAGCTTCCCTGGATACTCCATCACTGATCTCAGGGTGCCCGTTCCAAGTAGCAAACCTTTAAAAACTGATTTGAGAAGGAAATTATGGAACAAGAAATCATCTACAGACTGGATTGTGTTAAGCATGATTTAATTGGGCACTATGGAATCTAGTCTCATTTCCTGGATTAGCTTGGTGACCTCTTTGTTCCTACAGGTTCTTTGCTTGTTTGCTTCTCCCAGTACTGCCCCCTCTACCCTATCCCCTCCCCACTCTTCCACCTTTCTACCTTTCTTATTCAAATCACCCTCTCCATTCTATATACTGCATAGTGCATGTTCTTTCACAGCATCTGATGAAGTGAACTCTAGCTCTTGAAAGCTTATGTTATAACATTATCTCTAATTTACTTAGGCTATACAATGTAAACATACCCTGCCTTCTACCTGACTTCAGACTAATCTGGCTAAGTATCTTCTTCTGCTCATACTTTCATATATAAATATTTCTCTCTGCTTATATGTGTGTGTGTGTGTGTGTGTGTGTGTGTGTGTGTGTGTGTAATGAAAACCACATGCCCTTATTAACCACTCGTGTAAAACCTTTGGGATATCCTTTGGGATACTGTCATAAAAAAATAAAAAAGTATTCTCATAAAAAGTAAAACTCAATAATATTTGGGATATTGTCATTAAAGTGATATACAAAACAAAGTGTTTGAGGTGTCAGTTTTTATCATGTATTTACAGGCCTTTGTTGGGGGTAGAGAGAAGTGCAAGCATCCTGGGAGGAGTGTCAGAAAGAACTATACTTTAAGCAGAGTCCAGTCCTTCTAGAGGTCCCAGAAGGAAAGCTACTCTAAAAGAGGGTGAATCATCCACCCTTCCATGCAATGCATCTGTTCTGCTTTACTGGCCAGTGCAAAAAGGCACAGAGCGAAGGACACCATTTTTTCCCCATCTCTTTAGGGATTTCCTTCTAGGGCTGTGCTAAGCTTTGTGTGCTGATTCGATTTGGAGCAGATTCAGTCTGATTCAGTGGCCAAATCTCCAAATCCAAATTGAATAGGAGACCAATAAAAAGGTCTGAATCGATTTGAAGCTCTCTGAATCAATTCAAAAAAGATTCAGAGAACTTTGGAGATTTGGGCAGCCCCCGCTTGCTGCCACAGGGAGCTGGACCCAGACTCTGTGCTGGTAACTAGGGGGGAGGGGAGGGGGGACTGGAGGAGGAGCGGGGTGACCATGGGGAAACCCCTGCCAGGCCCCATCTCTGCCTGCTCCCCCAGGCCTCCTGAGTGCCCCTGACCCCCGCCTGCTGTCCCAGCCTCACCCCCATGGCTGCTCCACATGGCCCCAGGTCTCAGCTCTTTAAAAAAAACCAAACCACTCGCTGGCTGCTGCAGTGGCCTCAGGGCTTCTGGGGGCTCATGGCAGAGCCCCTCATACAGTGTAGAGCAGTGGGGGACAGCAGTGATGACTGCCCTGCCTGGCAGGAGCTAGTGAGTACGGGTTGTTGTTTTTTTTTAAGATCCAAGAGCTGGAACCAGGTGGGGCATCCATGGGGGAGGCTGGGAGAGCAGTGGGGGGCTCATGGCAGAGCCCCCCCTGCAGTCGGCCAGCATGGGGCAGCAGGAATCGCCTTCCCTGCCTGGTAGTAGCCAGTGAGTGGGGGCGTTTTATTTTTTTTAAGAGCCAGGACTGGGACTGGGACTGGGAGAGCGGTCAGGGGATGGGAGCTCATGACAGAGCCCCCCAATGCAGTTGGGGGGCAGCAGAGATCTCCCCCTTCCCCCTGCCTGGCAGCAGTTGGTAAATCCAGGCTTGTTTGTTAAAGATCTGGGGCCAGGTGGGGTAGCCATTGATGAGGCTGGGAGAGCAGGTTGGGGATGGGGCTTGGCTGATTAGGAGATTCGGCCAATTCAGCAGTGGCTGCATCTCCAAATCGGATTTGGCCAAATTGATTTGGGACAGCAATTCGAATCACCAGATCAAATCACTGGTCCCCAAATTGGCCAAATCTGAATCTGAAGTGAATACTAGCTGCTTTGCACAGGTGTAACTTGCTTCTGCTGAGAGGGCATTGAGAAGGAAGAGTTCCGGTGCCCAGGAGAGTAGAAGAAATGAAAACACATCTGGTTTACTTGCAGGTCATTCACAGCCAGGACATAGCATTAGATTGTGGTCTCTTACAAGTGTGAATCCACGCTAACACCAATTAAGTTAATAGCCCATGTTCTACTGTATTGAGTCACTTCCTAGACAACTGATGTTATCCTGTCAGAGAGAGAGGTTAAACTAGCAGAGCTCTTCAGAGGAAGCATTCCTTCTGGGTGAATATTACAATAAAAACTGTCACAGGGTGAATCATTTCTGTAATGTAGTCTTTTCTGTATGAAACTGCAAAGCAGATTATATTAAACTGTCAGGAAGAAAAGATTCAAGGTGACATAATGTAAATGGATTCAGTGAGTAACATTTCTGGTTGGTTTAAAGCTAGAGACAGATTTTTGTAAGAGTAGACAAAACAGTAAGTTTTACCTATTGTACTAAGCTGCAGTGCTGCCTTTGAAATCAAAGTAAGACCTTGTTTGCATACAGCACATCAATGTACTTACCCAATATTAATCCCCAAAAGACACTGGATTTACATTGTGATTCTGCTTAAATTAACAAGATACTCACATAGGTGCCAATATGTTTTAGTTTGGGGTTTCTAAGCCTGAGCTTGGGTATGTATTGTACTTAGCACAGTAACCTGCTCAGATGCATGGTGTGTGGCATGTCTCACTTGTGATGATAATTCAAAAAGGGATTGTCTCAGGCACGCAGCTCTGTTATGAGTAAGTGACTGACTGACAGCAAGACCATGTACTTTCAGTCTCTCTTCCTCAGCTTGTCATTCTCAAAGAAGACTTGCTGTAATCGATGCCATACACCCCTACACAATGTGCCAGCATCAATTTCCTGGAGTACTGTCTTATGCATGCCTTTTACCAGTTGTTAGATAGACGGTAGTTGTTTCAATGACAGTGGGGAAAAAAAGAAGCATAGCAACTTCCAAAGCACAAGTACTTTTTCACAGTGAACAGAAAATTCTTGTTTCCACAACCAGATGTGCTCTCCCCACCCAAGAGCAGAGAACAGACAGAGGGAAAATAAGATGACAGGAAAGAAGTGGTAATAATGACCTATGATGTCTGTCTAGTTGTAGCCTCTGGTATCTGTATGTGTTTTTCTTTGATGTGCTTTGCTTGTTGAGAAGTCAGAGAGGTGCGTTTTCTGCTGAAGGAATATATGAAATGTGCATTGATCTGAAAGATAATTCAGTGAATTGACTTGTGAAGTAGCCATACAGATATGAAAAGGGTGTGAGCACTTGCATATCCTCTCATGTATAAGGAGCTAAAATACAAGGAAAGGAAGGTTCAGGGGTAATTATTAAGAATTACTATCATTTTTCTCTGCTACTGAGAGAACCAACTTCTCATTCACAGTACATATGATAGTTTCCCAAATCTGCACTACTTTTTGCCAGTGTTTAGAAATAAAAAGAATATTATTAAAATCATAATAATTTGTGAATATATTTATATATCACATCCAAAACTCTGCACTTAAAGTTATTAACATTGCAAAGTCAAGGACTGAAAATACTAGATGGCATTAAGGCCATCTGAAAATGTGACCCCCTCATGCATTTGCATTATGATACAGTCTTTATTTACATGATCACTTAGTATTTTGTTATTCACGGGACACCTGTCTCACTCAGTGAAAGGTTACTTATTCAGCATTTCTTTTTATTCTGCTCATTCAATGTGTACCACCTGGCCTTATTTAACACACATTTTCCAAAGTGTGGACTTAATACAGAAATGTTACTTTCTTTATAACATCTCCGTGAGACATGGAACTGAGACATGGAGGCTAGGGACAGACATTCAAAAAGCCTTAGCCTGATTTGATTCAATCTTTACAGGTTTGTCTGACCTGCAGAGAGTGAACCAGTTTACAAATGGATAGACATTTGGCACATGCCTGCAGTGGCTCAAGCCAGAAGCCCGGGGGTGCTAGAGCAGCCCTCCCTTCCCTTCCACAAGGAAGCTGAGCTGAGGAGGGGGATGTGGCCAGGCCTCAGTGGCTTCCTGACAGCTGGGAGCAATCTGGACATACAGGGCTGCCCAGCCCCAGAGGGGAACTTTTCCACCTCCTTTTTCTCCCCCACCATCGTGGGGCCAGGAGGGGGGCACTCTTTTCGTGCTGAGGGGGGCTCCTCTCCCTCCTCCTCCCCTGCAGGCACTGTGGGGTGGGGAGGGGGGCTCTCTGAGGCCGCCCAGTCCCAGAGGGAGATTTTTTCCCCACTTCCCCCCCACCCAGGGCAGGAAGAGGCTCTGTTCCATTTTGGGGGAAACTCTTCCCCCTCCTCCTCCTCCCCCCAGAGTGGCAGTGGGAGCACAGAGCTCATCTGGGAAGGGGTGCGCAGGTGGGGGGTGTAGGGACCCTCTCACACTCCCCCATAACTGAAGCCCTGAGCTCAGTTGGGCAGGGTGGGGCTGGGAGGTGTAGGGAACTCCCACCATGGCTGCAACTCCAAGCACAAAGCTCAGCTGGTCAGGGTGGGGATGGGAGGGGTCTAGGGGACTCCTGCCATTACTGCACACCCTCCCTCATGGCTGCAGCCCCCACTGCCTGGCAGCAGAAGCAGGAAGGGAGGTCAGAGCGCTCATGCCCAGTGCAGGCATGACTTCAGCCATCTATGCACTGGGGGAGAGACCAGAGCCTGCCTTATCCCCCACTGGGGCTCTGAGCCTGAACTTGCAGCTCCAGCACTGGGTCCAGGTGCTTCCCCCATTCCCTGCTGTGCAGTCTCACACTTGTACTCTCCTGGGACTGGAGGGAGCCCTGCCCCTGTTTTCCCACAGGGTCCAGCATGGTGCTTCTCCCTCAGAGAGCAAGCTGCAGGTGCGTTGCAGAGCTCTGGGGATAGAAGGAGCTGTGCAGGCTGCATGGAGCCACTCCTAGGGGAAGTCTGTGCTCCTAAAGGGAGTCCCCTACATACCCACCCCCACTCTGCCCAGCTGAGCTCCATACTCAAGGCTGCCCCTCCGGGAGGATGAGGAGGGGGAAGAGGTACCCCAAGCATGGAACAGAGCCTCCCCCTGCCTAACCCCCAGGGCCAAGCAACATCACATGGAGCTCCCCCACCAAGCCCCATGGTGGCAGCAGTGGGGGGAAGGGGAGGAGGAGAAAGAGTCCCCATCTAGTGCCTCACAGAGTTCCCCTCCTGGGTCTGCCAACTCCAGAGGCCAGTGCTGCAGCCCCCTCCCCTCTGCTCCCAGGCAGGTAGGCTGACCCTGGCTACAGTGGGGGAAGAGGGGAAGGAGGGAAGATTTAACCCCCTTCCTGCCCTCTTTGCCTTAATGGAGCCATGCTGGCCGGTGTCTCTTCTAGGGCTGATCCCTGCTCCAGCTAGAGAGTAGAGGGGCGAGGTCAGCCCTGCTTTGCAGCAGAGAGCCCTGCCCAGCCCAGGGAGCATGCCAAGATTCTGAGGGTCTCTGGTTTATCTTAAACCAGCAAGGGGTCTGGGACAGACTTTGCACAAACCTGTTTGAGCTGAATCCATTAAATCTGATACTACATTCAACCAGTTTTATCTAAAACCAGTTTCAGCCATTTTGAAACTGGTTTATGTGCACTGAATGTCTGTTCAGTTACAGGTTTAAACCAGTTTCTGATCACTTAAACCAGTTTATGTGTAATGTCTGCGCCTAGCCAGAGGGACTAAAGCCAAAATGTTTACTTAGTAACTCTTCACATCCAATTTCCCAGAGCACTGGCCTGCCACCCCCCCACCTCCATCCTTGCCATCATGGCAGCACTCTTCTGTGCCACTACCGCCTCCTGTCTGGAATGCTCTTGGAACACCCTGATTGGTTGTTTCAGTAATGAATCAGAGTGCTTTAAGAGTGCTACAGGCAGACAGACAGACTATGACCTATTAGAAAGTTAGCTAAATTAATACCAGTGTAAACCCAAAGTACTTCAACTGACTCAAATGCAGTTTTTCTTTTGAATTTGAGTGACAGAGGCAGAAAAAGAACAGTATTTTGTCCCATGTGCTGTGTAAGAATATGTTGGATTTTTCTTATTCCACATTTAAACCTGGGTTTAAGTTCCATGGAAATCATCAGACATGTTTAAATTCTGTCCTGAATAGGAACAAGTGTCAGTATGTGCTTAGGTGCTTTCCTGAATCAAGGTCTAAAAGTATGCGGAATTTTAGTCTTTTCCCAAATACTTTGTAGGAAGGGTGAGGAGAGAATGTATCGCCAGCAAGCATCAACATCAAAATCATTATTTTATACACTGTTAGATGGGACAATTGTTTTGAAAGAAATCATATTCAGTTGTTGGTTTGTGTTGAACACTGACTATGTTCATAGATGAACAACCCCAATCACACTGGGTGATTGTTCATTTGCTTCAGCGGCAGAAAAAATGCTTGTCCCTATGCTATTGTTGTTAGGTTATAATGACTATGAGTTAAAGTAATACTTTTTTAGGGATAGTTGTGACATTTCACATGAAAATAACATTTTAAAACTTTGGATCAAATTGTAGTTTCAAGTTAAACCAGTATAAATTCACAAGTAAAATTAGTTTATATTTACACTGTTATAACCAGGAACAAAACAATTTGATAATTTAATGGACAACACATAGGGTTTTAGGATCACAGTCTGGTCTCAAATCATTTTCACATTTGTGCATTCAAAAGTTTGCATTATTTTCATTAATAAGTGAAGAAAACTCTTACAGTCCATTCTTTACAGATGTAAGATTTATTTCTTATGCAATGTAAGATTAACTTTGTTTTTACTGACAAAATGACAGTGTACAACTATCTGTGAAAAAATTTCCACTGGGTTTACAAAGACAACCCAGGATGTCGCAGAATAGCATGTGGAAAAATGACAGAAAAATTTGTAGTAGAAATAAAATAGACTGGACACCACATGAAGAGAAAAAGGATATAGGATGACTCAAAGGAAAAGTAATAAGGATTAAACCTTTTCCGCTAATTTGCCAAATAAGCTTTTGGTACAGGTTCTTACCTTCTGTTGGCTGTTTTGCACCCTTTATGAAATGACTGATTGGATAAATGGTATATAACCAGAAAAGAAAATCAAACAAAAAAACCCCACACAGCAGTCCAATTAATATTTATTATTTGAATTACTGAATTATTATAATTATTATTTTGCTTGGTGCTATAGTAAAAAGTCCCTGCCCCAAAGAGCTTGCAAATAATACAAAGGGACAAGATGCAACATAGAGGTGTAGAACATGATGGTGTATATGGGCATGTCTACACATGCATTTACTCCAAGTATTACTCTGGGCATTTACTCCTGCCCCATGCTCACACTAGTGTTGGGGCATGTGGCTCCAGGCTGGGGGACTGCTGATCCCAGGAGCCACTTGGGGGATGTAATGGGCTGGGTGGAGGGGTGGAGGTGGCAACAGGGGTGTGTCAGTCAGAGATGAGGGTCAGGGGTCGGGGAGTGATCTGGGTAGGAAAAGCCTCCAGAGCCAGGCTTAGATCCCCCCCTGTGCAGGGGGAAGCTGGTCTGGGAGGAAAAGGCCCAGCTCAGTTACTCTGGCCTACATTTACTTTGGTATAAAATACTCTGGTTTAAATGTTTTTGGGTAGGCATCTACACATACAGGGATTAGGGAGCAGATTTGCACCAAGTTTCCTGCAGCCCTGCAATGTGACCCTGCTATCACTGAGGATAGATCTAGACTCTTACTGCAGCTGCCAGCACCTGACGGCCCTCTTTCAAAGCCAGCCCCTTCTTTGCCCAGGAGCAGTGTGCCATGCACAGGGACAGCACACAGAAGCTTTCTCCTTGTCTACTCTGCCTCCTTGCACTATGGATGCTTCAGCCTCTGTCCCTGGCCACAACAAGCAGCACCCCATGCTCCTGCTGGCCACCACGATCACCCTGATGGCTCACTGAATCACCTGCTGCCTGGCCCAGGGCTGTCACGCACTACCTGGTTCCCCCACATACAGCAACTACCTACCTGGCTACAGCATACCATCCCAAGGTCACCATTGCCACCAAGCCACTCCCGATGGCAGGGACTCTGATGCAGGGCTCCATGATGCCACTACTGGGGTCACCATAACCCTTTTGGGCCTCCAGCCCCATTCCCGTTGGGCCCACTGGGCCCGCCAGCACTGATGGCTGCACATTGTCCAGTATACCTGGGATGACGAGCAGTGGCTGGATGGCTTCCACATGACTTGGGCCACCTTCTGGGACCTGCACCAGTAGTTCTACCCACATGGACCAGCAGAACACCAGCATGTGCTCAGTCCTCCCCATGGACACCCACTTGCCCTCACCCTGCTGAAGCTGGCCACACTTTCCAGTCCCCAGTACATCGGACACCTATTCAGTGTGGGCAAGCCTGCCGGGAAGGCCGTCCTGGAGGTGTGCAGTGCCCTCCAAGATGTGCTGAGGGACACCATGCTCAGTGTACTGGGGCCCTGGAGAGGAACCACATCCCCATCACCTGCCCACCCCACAAAAACCATACTTATTACAGACACAGGGGATTTCACTCTGTCATCTTACAGGCTGTTGTGAAGCAACACATTCACCCATGTGAATACTGTCTGAGGGGGCAGCGCACACGATGTCCATGTGTTTCATAAATCTGGCCTGGCAAGGCTGGTGGAGAATGGGTGCTTTGCACCAAGGGTGCTGAATCTGTAGCTGGGTGCTGTTGCGGTCCCACCCCTGCTCACTGGGGACCCTGCCTACTCTTTCCTGCCATGGGTGATATAACCCTACACCAGCTATCTGCACCCCTGCCAGGGACACTTTAACTGGTGCCTGGGCCAGACCCGTACCATGGTGAAGTGCACCTTTGACCACTTCAAGGGATGCTGGTGCTCCTCACTTCCCTCCTTAAGGTCACTGAGGAGAACTTTCCCTGTGTCATCTTAAAACTGTGTGCTGCATAATATCTGTAAGCCTGGGAAGAGCTGTTCTACAAGACCAGCATGAAGGAGGTGTGGCAGGCAGAGGACACCTGGTCATGGGAGCACAACCTGCAGCAGGAGTGGCAGTGGTACTCCCTCTCCCCCAGCAAGGTGCCGGGAGAGCTGTGCACCCACTAGTGGAGGCCAGGGCACTGGATGTGAAAGGCTCTAGTTGACCATCTCCTCTAGAACTCCTGGCTCTACCCCATCTGCCCTACCACCCACAGACCCCCCTACTCCCTGCCCACCCCAGCATCAATCTCACTGAAGACATGTGTCCAAATAATGTATCTTTATGGCATGGCATGGCTGGCAGCTTGGCATGGTCCTCCCTGTCAATGCTAGTGTGCAGCTGTGCCCAGTGTCCTTGGACTGTGCCCAGCTGGGAGTACCCCCAGAGAGGAGCTGACACTGTAGACAGCTGGCAGGGTCATGGCCAGCCATGCCTCATGGCTGGCCCTGGGGCTACACAGTGTGTGAAGCAGGCACTGGCCAGGGCTCTCTGACCTATTGCTGGAAACTGCAGCTGGGAACCTGGGTGGGGCAGGCTTCTGGGCACTATAGGGGCCCTTCCTGCACTATGGCTTCCTCCAGGGCTGCCAGGCTAGGGCAGGGGGCTCAGGCAAGCTATCTGTGTTGGTGTAACCTGCACGGCTATGTCCTGGGTCCCACGACACCAGAATGACTGTCTGTTGCCGCATAAAGGGCATGGTTTTGCAGGCACAGCTGAGCCAATGATTGTGGTCAGTTATGGTGATCTACTGTACCCACAAGGCCTTGACCTTTATGTGGCACTGATATGCTGACCAGTCGTGTCCTTGCTCCTACATCTGGCCTGACAAAGCCTCATAAATATGTACAATAGAGTGGCCACCCTGCTCAACTGGTGCAGCAGCTGTGCCTCACCCCACAGTGCCACAAGTTCACCAGCCTCCTCTTTGCTCCAGTTAGGGCCCTGAATGGAGGGCATGGGCATGGGCACAGCTGTGGATGGTGAGAAGGCCATGGTGGTTCCCACACCAGCTCTCTGGGCTTCCATGCAGCTGTCATAGTTTCATAGTTTCTAGGGTCGGAAGAGACCTGAGCAGATCATCTAGTCCGACCCCCTGCCATGGCAGGAAAGAGTACTGGGGTCAAATGACCACAGCAAGGTGTTCATCTAACCTCCTCTTAAAAACCCCCAGGGTAGGAGCCTGCACCACTTCTCTTGGAAGTTGGTT
>NW_017728992.1:31849641-31850137 GCF_001723915.1 Gavialis gangeticus
TGATCTGGTGATCTGATCGTAAAAGGCCACCAGGTTGGTCTGACAGGACCTGCCACTGATGAACCCGTGTTGGTTGCACCTAAGCATGTAGTCCCCTGCTGGCCCCTCCTGGATGTGTGCCAGAATAATTTTCTCGAACAGCTTGCCTGAGCTGTCCCTGAGCTTCCAGGCCTGGACAGCTTCCAGCATTACTCAGCACAGGGCTATGGCATGGAACAGTCATCTGCAGGGCAGAAGCAATGCCCTGTAGCATCCTGGGTGCTGACAGGCCTGGCCTGAGGATGCAGTAGCCTGCAGCACCCTACTGTCATCAACAACACTTCCCTGGCATCTGTGTGGTAGTGCAGTGCCAACTAGCAGCTCAGGGTTACAGACAGGCAAGAACAGGTAGCCTGTGGCCTGTCCAGGGGGACACACAGGGGCTGAAGTATGCTCAGGCTCCCTGGTGAGTATGCCCCAGGGCTCAAAATGCCTTCAGGCTTTCAGAGCTTGCAGA
>NW_017728992.1:31855137-31881906 GCF_001723915.1 Gavialis gangeticus
GGACACACAGGGGCTGAAGTATGCTCAGGCTCCCTGGTGAGTATGCCCCAGGGCTCAAAATGCCTTCAGGCTTTCAGAGTTTGCAGACAGGAGCTATCACAGAGACAGCTCAGCCCTGAGCCTGGAGAAGCTTCTAGCCTACTGCCTTGAACCTGGCCTCAGGCTGGACCCTCGTGGCTGGGCAGACCTAGGAGCAGACCTGCTCCTGGGTCACATCTATACATGTGCTACTGCACATGAACTAATCCCACTTAAATTTGCTACTTGCATTTGCAAGTAGAAAATTAAAGCAGGATTAAGGGTTTTTACTGCTCAGTAAGCGCATGCATGTATAAAAGCATGCACTTACTGCGCAGTAAGCCATGCTAATGTGCAGTACCGTGTCTCATGTAGATGCACCCTGTGAAAACAGAGGTGAGAAATTATTTATATAGAACTGATATTAATAGGGTTACAGAGATGTAAGTATTAGCTAAGTGTACAATGTGAAGGCTTCAAAGCTTCTGTTAATAAGTGGTAGAAATATTCATAAACTGCTAACAGCCCGCCTAACTGGCTATTCTTAGCATTAATTGGCACCCTTGCAGGCATCTAGGAGCCAAGGACTGAATGGACATGGGGGCTCACCTAAGAGGTCATTGGTTTCTGTGAGGGCTTGAAAAGACTGTCACTGGTACTCATGCCATTCTGAATTTAATGAAAATAGAGGTTTACAGAGATGTCTCTGTGCAGCCCTTCATGAAAAGGAGGATTAAGTTACTGATGGTTCTAAAGTATCTGAGTGATTGAGCTGCTTTTTAAATCTATCTTTAATGAGAAAAATAAGGAGATGTGATATGGACAATTAGGAAGTAATGAAGACCTTGTCAATGCAGCTGATGACAAAAAACATGTTGAAGGACACAGCAATATATTGAGCCTGGATGCGTATCCAGTAGAGTACCATATTTTTCAGTGTTTTGTTTTATTTAATGAAACAACTCCATTAATAATCTGAAAGAAGGAATAAACAGAACATCAATTATTGGAGGTGTTCCCATCACTGGAGTGAACAGACACATAATGAAAAAAAGTTTAGAGGGAATAGACATTGAGAGAGGAAATAAGATTCAGACAGGAAGCAACACAATTCTAGAAACTTGTATCAAGGTTAGGCTGTCTTGTTCCTTAGTGAAGCGGGCAGCATAATTTCCTCATTGGAATAAGACTCAATGCCCCTCTTGCCTTTGTCTACATGTTCAACTTCTTCATCTTAATTGAAAATGGACACAAAATATTTATTTAGTTTTTGGACCATGTCTAGATTATCTTTAATCTCTACCTAATCTTCACATTTTAGCTTCTTCCTTTTATTGATATTTATTGTTGTAGCTAAAGAACTGTTTATATTATATTTTTTGCAAGTTCTAAGATTCACTTTTGTAATTTTACTTTACTCCTAAGGGTGAGAACAAATATTCACCACACCTGGTCTAGGTCTAGGTGGCTTGCTTTTTAAGCCACTGAGGCCTAGATTGTAAGAAACATGTACAGCTGTTCACCATTACCAGGAGCAGCATGTACAGCCCTACCTGGGGTCCTGGAGCCTTCCAGGGGCTGCAACCATGGCAATCTGGCAGCAGGGAGACTAGCCAGCAGCCAGAGCATGACTCCAACCAGCTAGGCTCCAGTTTTGGGTGATGCATGCTGCCACCACATGTGCTGCCCCTCTTTTTTTTAGGCATGTTTTTTTTTGACACTGGGTTCTCCCAGCGTCAACCCTCCTGTCCCTTTCTTCTAATTTGCAGTATGGGGAATGCCTACATGTGCACCATGTGCAGTGTGCACATGATTTGTCTGTGGTGCTGCATACCACATGTGTATGTTTGTCTGTATGTGTCCATAGTGGGGGAAGGACAAGATGAGATTAGCAGGGCCAGTGGGTCTACAGGGGGAGCTGGTGAGTTCACAGGGGGAGGAGGTTGCCTGGTGGGAGGAGAAGCTGGGGTTTGGAGAGATAAGAAGGCACAGTGTTGGGGCTGGCGTGAGTGGCTGAGGTGACCTAGCCCTGAGGCTGTGCTGCCAACTCATGCAGTTCAAGAAACTAGGTTAACCCTTTCCTAAATCAGGTTAACCTTGCTCAATATAAGTTATTGTACCTCCTGGGATCAGTACAGACAGTCAAAAAGCCCAAGGCTGAATTGATTCAGTCTTCACAAGTTGGACTAAGCTGTGTAGATTGAACTGACAAGTCAGTGAACAGATATTCACTTTTGATTCTGGAAATGCAGCCACATGGCTGAAGTGGCTCAGACCAGAATCCAGGGAGTGCTAGAGCACACCTACCTGTTCAGCTGGAGCAGACAGCTTTGGTCAAGGCCGGCCTGCCCACTCTATGAGGGAGAGTTTACAGGGGAGATTAAAACCATCCTGGGATGCTAGGGGTCTTAGTTAACTTGAATCTGGAAGGGAACTGGGACAGAAGTTCAATAAACCGATTTAACCTAAATCAGTTAATTCTTATTTTACATCCATCCAGGTTTATCTTAAACTGGTTGGGCCATTTTGAAACCAGTTTAGGTGCTCTGAACTTCTGTTGTATTACAGATTTGAACCAGTCCTGCCCCTGAATTACTGCCAGCTGCCAGCCTCCAGCTGCTTTCCAATCACTAATACTAGTGTATGTATAATTTCTGTCCCTAGCCCTACAGTACACCAACTTAAACTGAGCATGCCATGTTTTGGATGAATGTCTGTCAAATGGGGCATTTAGGGAACCTACACACCAGCATGGAGGCTGCTCTGACATGCTGAAATTCCAGCATGTCAGAGCAGATTCAATTAATCAAGGTGGAGTGTGGCAATTGCTGTGCTCCAACAGCCTCCTGCATCTCTATGCTTAAAAAATGGCAGTGGCATTGAATGAGCTTTAGTTCAAGTGCCCCCACTCCCATTTTTAAGTGTGGGGATGCTGATACAGGAGACAGAGCAGCACTTTAATTAGAGAGGCTCTTGGAGCTGCTCTAATTAAGTGCTGCCCCCACCCCCAAAACACATGTAAAAGTATTCTTAGATCAACCTAACTCCGGTTAGATGGAACTAAATGTAACACTTGTACCTACGTACCTACCCCAAAGCTCCTTTTACACGTTCAGGTAAAGGCATAGTTGGAACTGATGTGTGATCCACATGATGTATGATACATGGCAAGAGGCATGATTGTGGGATTGTACATTAGATCCAACTGTGCCTTATTGCTGGTGTAGTGGGAGCCCAATCCTGGGCTGCCTCTGCATCAGAAAGAAGCAAGCACCCGTGGCTGGAAGCCCCCTTTGCTGAGAGGGTTCCCAGCCACAGGGGCCACACATAGCTGGGGCTGAGAAGTGTCTAGCAGCCCCACACCCATGGGTGCTGCTGTGGTCTCCCAGCCATGGGGAGATGTGGAGTAATAGCTGGAAGATCACAGTAGCTGCAGGCTCCCCAAACCAGACTGCCTACATGTGCAAATTAAAGCTGGATAGAAAACAGCTATGAAGTTATTATACATTTTGGAACAATAACTTTATAGCTGGCTGGAACATTTTAAGGCACAATAGTTCATTTCCACATGTAGTCAGTCTAAATTAATTGTACAATTAACAAGGTAATTGTGTAATAGATATGTGTAGAGGGGGCCTAAATGTCATGACAACAGATATAGCTTTCTTCACTAATCTGTAATTTTTTTTCCATTTCTTGTAGGCTCTCTGCTTATTCCTCATATCTGATCTGAGAAGCTGTTCTTTCAGTTAACTCTGGACCATTTTTTATATATTCTCACTCCTTTAGGGAGGCAGAGGGGTAAAATCCAGATCCATCAAATGGATGGATATATGAAATTGAGAATTTGTGCACAAACAGTGATGAAATCCTGATATAAATTTGCACAGATACACTGCAGTTAAGGAGGACCTGTCCCATTGTACTTAGAAACTTAACTCTTTATTGCTTAAATTATTGACTTATTATTCATGTTTGTTAATAGAAGGGACAAAGAGGTTTCAAGCAAGAGAACCAATTTTATCCTAATCTTGTAGCATGCTTCATTAAGTACAGTACAAGAAATCCTCCATTATTGGCTCATCTTCAGTGTAGAAAATATTTAATGGGGAAGGTAATAAAAAAGGATGATTCATGTCTATTTTTGAACATTAATATTTTTTAAAAGTGACTTGACATTCATTATTTAATAGCTTGAATAGACTGAAGAACACTAAAAAGTGTAGCTTACACGACTGTTCTTCCAATCTGACTTTTTCAGCTTGGCTTTCAATATTGTGGAGAATCATTTAGTTATTACCAAATTAACTAAACAAAGAGGCATACACTGATCTTACAATAGGCTATGGATATTGCTGATTAAATGACCTCAATTAAATTAGAAGGCAGTGTTAGCTAGGGAAGAACAGACTATTTTGCTTAATTTAAACCCTTCTGAATGTCAGAATTTATTCCAAATTAGTTTGAGATGTACAATAAATGGCCTCACTTAAATTAGTAAAGTGTTTTCTTTTATGAATAAAGCTTAGTTTGTCACACAAAATCCACTGGAAATTCATAAAAATGTTACCGTCTAAGTTTTGGTTGGTAGCAAGGACAGGAAAGTGAAAGCCTTGACAAAGATAAGATCTAATAGTCTACACTGGAAAATATGAGTGGAAAGAGGTGCAGGGGTTTAAATCCTTGTGTGACCCAGGCACCAACAGAAGGGGCAGTGCATCCATATTTAATATGGGTCACATGCATAAATTGTTATCCTGCTACAGTGGGGGTTAGCAATGGTCTCCAGCAGGGGGCTGGAGTTACCCCATTCTAGTAGGATGTATGTGGGCACAAGGACCCTCCTGCTGCTGCTACCAGTTCTCTCCACTGAGGTATGTTACAGAGAGAGCCCCCCACAGGTGAAGCCACATCTCCACGGGCTGCATCCCGCCCTCAGGACATAGGTTGCCCAACCCTGCACCACAGCCTTGGCTAAAAGAGATGTATATATCTTTTACAGTCTCCTGCATTTAAAAATAGAGGTCTCTGGGCCACCCCACTGTCAATAACCTGACCACAGGTCTGGTATTGCAACAGCTTTACCAGGAAGAGAGTAGATTAAAAGGATAAGTTGTAAACAAAATTATGTATTCTAACAGATGAGATAATAAAAACCTACGGTAAAGGTGTGTGCCATAAGTGATATGTGAACCACAAAAAGTTCAAAAACTCCTAGCAGAATGATCATCTTGGAGTTTTGCTGTTCTTGCAATAGACTATATAAATAAACTAATCTGTAAACCTTAGAAAAAAGATTTCAGGAGATACTGAAAGACACAAGACTGAAGGAGTTAAGTAGGACTCTTCCTGTAAGAGATCAAGAAATGATGGCAAAGAGATTTTCTTACTGTGTTCTCCGTATTCTCCCTGTTGGCATCCAGAAAGCCTGGAGGGAGGAAACTCGAATTTAGATGTGTAAATTTTTAAAGGGAGGAGGTAGAGGAGAAGGACTGCAGGAATTAAATGATGGGGAGAAGGGAGGAATTTAAGAGTTAGAGGGGTGTGTATGTTAGCACAGAGGTTTGTGATTACTGTAGTATGCATCCTTCCATAAACCCAGTCAGTTTTGACAGTTTGAATTTGTTTGCTATGAAACTTCCTGCCAGTGTGACTCTTATCCTTCTGTAGTAGCTGGGATACACAGAAGAAAACATAGAGACTGTTTGTGAATCACATTATAATCTAAATGATACTGTCTTTAAGATATGATCACATAGGGTGGCTCCAGGTGAATGTGCACATGTCTCTAGAGGCATCTCAAAGCAGTTTGAGATACTGCAAGAGGCACACTGGGAACAAAAAAATGTTCCCCACACTCCATATTTGCAGCATGGGCTCAAAATTTGATACCCGGAAATCTAGGTATCACCCCCTCCTCCCCCCCAGAAAAAAAGTGGGTCAAGGCACAGTCCAGGACTGTGCCCTGAGGCAACCAGAGGCCGGGGTCCTCCAAACAGATGGTCTGGTAGCTAGCCAGAGTGTCTCTATGGCTGTCCCTTGCCCCAGTGTTGTAGCACGCTACCTCCCTGTGTGGGGCAAAGAGCAGTGCAGTCTGCAGGACCAGGCTCTGTCTAAAGTAAATAGGGACTGAGGGTGAGGGGGAATGGAGCAGGGACTGTGTGGGTGTGGGGGACTGTTTGTAGGGGGGGCCGGCAAAGGCAGGGGCAGGGCACTGACATACCATTGCTGCTCAGCACCGCACATCCTGGTGAGCAATTGGGCTAGGAGTAGCTCTGATTTTTCTATGACAAAAAAACAAAAAGTAAATGCCAAAGTGTATAGATATCTAGAATCCATTTTATGATGATGATAGAGGAACTGGTAGGCTTCCAAATTGCTTTAAACTTGTAAATATATCAATAAAACATTGCTCAACTGTTCTCTCTATATATAGTGGCATTTCATTTTAATATTGAAAGAACACTATTTTGGGTATTTTAATGAGATAATTTGGGTTTCTGATCAAAGTTTTGCAATTTTTAAACAGGGGACACCAAGATCTCTGCTGGTGAGACAAGTGGAGAGACCTGGGCAGAGGACCCTGTCCAGGGCCAGCACCAGAGACCCAGCTGGAGGGCAGATGAGGTGACTGACTTCTTAGACATTTGGGGCCAAGAGTACATGCTTTGACATGTTCAAAGTAGGCCTACACAAGGTGCTCATCTTCTGGGCATTAGCTGCTCAGATGCAGAGTGGGGGCATCCCATCTGTGTCTGGCTGGCATGCAGTCTTGGGGCCACATGTCCAAGGGGGCAACAGGTCACAGCCAGGCAGCAGCCCCCACTGCCAGACTGCTGCAGTGGGTAGAGGGTGCAGCACTCCAGGTCAAGACTGCTGCAGCAGTCCAGCTGGCACAAGAGGCTAATATCCCCAGATATGAATTGGCTGAGCCTCAGAAGCTCTGAGATGCTCATCAGGGCAGGTTTTTATACTGCTGGGGCCAGCACAGATGCAGATCCAGGAGGAACTGCTCAGAGTCATTTTGCCCCAAGTGGCACAACTTGCCTGACACCAAAGTGCACATTAGGCATGTGTGCTGAGGCAAATATCCCTAGCACAAATTTGTGCCGCTCCTATTTGAGCTGTTGCAAGGGCATGTGCCTGCATGTGTGGATATGCCCATACTATTTTTTCCCCCACCAGAAACTTCCCTGTTTCAGTGCACAAGATGTGGATAGCGCTCAGGGAATGAGCCACTGTTTTGTAGCAAAGAAAGATGTTGTCTGTACGACCCCTGCCTCAGCTGTAGCAACTTTAAGATGCATAGTGAAGGATGGAGAACAGAAAGAAGAGAAAGGATGGTGTAATGTTTAATTCAGCTGTATGGGATCCTGCAGAACTGGATCTGATCCTTGCCTCTCTTGCATAGTTCCTATTTGGTGCTGATCAAGTTGCTTAAACTTGACTTTCCACAGAGGGTCACTTAATTGTATATGGTCATATTTGCAGAAACGCTGAGCACTCACTACTGCAACTGAAATCAATGAGCACTGTGCGCAAATATATAAAGTGATGTATAATGCTAAGTACTCTTTAAGACAGGCCCAAGAAGTTTGAAATTAAGCACCCAAATTTAGTGGCTAGTTTTGAAATTAATTTCCCTGTGCTTCTCACATGGGTATTTTGAAAATAAGTTGATGTTTGTGAAGCATTCTGATTATGAAAAGTTCCCTGGAGGAAAATACTAATTCTCTCCTCATTGTGGGGTTTGAATAGCATGAAGTATAAAAAGCATGTGGCCTGAAAACCAAGGATAAAAACACACTGAGAAAAAAAGAATAAAACAAAGTATTGAGTAGCACTTCATTTAGTCCATCCTGAATTTGTGCATAGTGCATTAATTCAGAAGTGCCCCAAGCCAATTTTGAGACCTCTGGATGCTACAGTTATACAAATTCTGAACCTGAAATTAGTAGCTAATCTGTGAGAGTAGGAACCTATACAGAGGAGAAGTAGAAACAAACAAACAAACAAAAAAACCAAAACAATTTAGCTTAACCCTAAGAACAGGGAACATCTGAGTTTCTCACAGCTCAGTTGTTAATTCACATTTTCCATGAATGTGCATAGCTGTTCTTAAAGGAGTGTAACAGAAGAATGTTCCCTAATAGCCATTCACTTTCCCTTTACTCATACGTTCTCCAGACACCAGGGCTGACTGGTTCCTGTTAATACTGGGGGTCCCCCAGCGGCCAATTGCCACGGCCAGCACAAGTGCTGGTGGCAAACCCGAAAGTTCCGCCGAGGTGCATGTGCACCCGTGTGCGCCCCCTACACATTGCCAATGTCACACACTGATTGGAGAATTGTCTAGGCATTGAAAAACAGAGAAGAAATCCTGAAACAGCAACATCCCACATGCCACTCTCAGGGGTTTCTCATTCTTTATGATGCTGCAGGCTAATAGAAGCAGCATGCACCAGACTATGCAGTAGAGCTGTGCAAAGCTTCGGTCATTGATTTGATTCGGTAGAGATTCGGCTCAATTTGGCGGCCGAACGTCTGAATCTGAATCAAATCAGGAGACCCTTTAATTTCTCTGAATTGAATCAGAACTCTCCAAACTGATTCAGAGAGGTTCAGAGAGATTCAATGATTCAGACAGACACAGCTTTAAATGTTTTTTCTACATATCTCGAAGTACCAGGCAGCTCTTGAATGCTGAGATACTGGGGTGGATAGAGTGTCCCATGGGAGTGAGGCAGGGTTCCTAGCACATTCAGCAGTTGACCTGGATGTGAACCAGAAGCACTTCCAGTCCACTTCTGGGTCTGCCAGGGAGCACACAGGGGACCCCTACTTCCATCCCCCAGCTTGGTGACTGTGCCTCCTGGGTTTGGGGGGGCACCCAGAGTCTCCCTGTGGCTGATTGCCAAGCTGGAGAGGCATGGAAGAGGTCCACTGCCAAGCGTGCAAGGGCCCTCCCTGTGCTCCTGTGGGACACTCCATCTGCCCCGCCATCGTAGCATTCATGAACCGCCCTTGGTACCTTGAGGTATGTAGAAAAAACATTTAAAGCTTTGTCTATGTCCAAATCACTGATTCTCTGAATCAACATTGAATCTTCAGATTCATATTTGGCCAAACTGAATTGGGACAGTGATCCAAATCAACAAATTGAATCACTGGGCCAAATCCAAGTCCAAATTGAATACAGCCCATTTTGCACACCCCTACTATGCAGTTCCCTAAGAAGAAGCACCATCCCCCGTATACTAACTGTAGATACTGTCACTGACCCTTGAGAGACATTCTTCTTCTTTCAGTTTTGTTCTCTTCCTGTGCACTCTGGAGTTTGCTGCTTAGTAATTTCAAGACCAGCATAGGCTCAATCTGCACTGCTTCTCCTGCTGGCTCTGCTCTTAAAAGAACCTCTGAATTTTCAGTAACTTTTAACAGGACCTGGGATACAGATCAGTCAACCTCTTTGTATTGTTTATAATTTAGTAATTGAACATCCCCTACCAGAAATGCACTCTTTTGTTGCTAATAAAAATAGCAATCCCATATTTTATCTGAAACCACACACACACACACACACACACAGTTGGAAGAAGGTTAGGTCTGCGAAGTCAAACATTCAAGAAGAAAAATGCTAGAATTAAAATTCTACAGTATATCCATTAATACAAGCTTGCCAACATGTGTAGGCAGTCAAAAGTAGAATCTCAGAGTGCCTGTAGGAGTGCTGTGGGGATGCACCAATGTGCTGTAATTATAGTCCATAACAGCAGACTCAATTAATCGAGTCCACTGGAGCATCATAATTTCTGCACTCCAGTCAGCCTTTGCATCTCATGCATTAGCATCGCCACACCTCAAAATGGTGGTGGGGGCACTATAACCAAAGCTTGCTGAATGAGCTTTAGTTCAAGCACCCCCACTACCATTTTGAAGCCCAGGGACGCTGATATATGAAATGCTGTGGCGCTTTCACTAGAGCAGCTTTCAGAGCTGCTCTAATTAAATGGCCCCCACCCCTCATCCCCAGAGCATGTATAAAAGTGCCCTCATGCCCTAGGTTCCAACTGAGTGTCTGAGTCACACAAGAATAGATTTTTCTTTATACACTTCTCTGCCACAGTCACAAACTACCCTGTTCAGTGAAAGAGGCAAGGAGTCTGGAAAAAGAATAGATGACCGTTTAATTAAAGATAGTAACAAAATCCATATATCCACAGAAGATAACTTATCACTGCATCGGCAACCTTAATTCTGTCTTTTTTCTTCCTCAATTTTACAAACTTAATACTCTTTCAATAGAGTTTTGAAATTACCTGGGTTTCGTTTAAAAGCAACTTGGAAAAAAAAAGCTACTTATGTGAAACCATATTCTCCTCTTGTCCACTCTTCTCCATGTGACTATTATTAACCAAGAGTAACTATCAGCAGTAGAAAAAGATCCCCTAATAGTCAGCTGATAAAGCTGATTTCCTATCCTATAGTAATAAGCATGTCTATTTACAAGGGGATTGTTAGTATTCAAGAATCCTGGTTCTTTTCCTTACTCTAGAGAAAAAGCATGTCTTAGTAGCTATTGACAGTACAATCAAAACTCATAGATTTGTCAAAAACTTAGTAAAATACATTGTTGCTAAATAAATTAGACTGCCACTAGTGTAATTAGAGATAAGGGTTCTATTAACTTTCAAGATTTCTACAAAAAGTGCAACTTCTCAGTTAGCCCATCTGTGAAATTGAGGGAATTATATGTGCTTCCTCTCTAGGGCCAGGAAGTTTATCAACTCCAGCCAGCGAAATAGCACTAATTAAAATGTCTATGAAATGCCTATGATGCATAAGTGATGATTTTCAGAGGAATGGCTTATCATTTGGCCAAACGCAGTCTGAAAGAAGCATGAGAACTTTTGGCCTGAATAGTTAAATTTTGGCACAGCAACCTAAAACAAAGACTTTAAATGGAAATGTGATGTGATATTAAGAAAGGTATCCCTAAGGCCCCTGAAAGATGTTAAATTAATGGTATAGTGCATGGCAGGAGGCACAGTTGTGGGGAATGAGTATCAGATCCCATTGTGACATGTTGCCTGTGCAGGGGGAGCTTGGGAACATAATCCTTGGCTCCTCCTGCACCAGCAAGTAGCAAGCTTGGCTCCAAATTAGGAATCCCTGGCTAGGAATCCCACTCAGCTGATCAGAGCTCCCAACTATTAGACCATACTGTGCACTCCCCCAAGATGGAAGCCGTGAAGCACACAACGCCAGCCACATGTTTAACTAAAGGAGTGACGGGAACCAGCAACAAAATATGTGTAATAACATTGTGGCTTATTCCTCATGTTATCATGTCAGTGATTAATTAAATGTGTGATCAGGTCACTACTTAAGATGCAATTAATCAGTTCATCACACCTTAAGTCTGTCAGGGGCCTAAGAGTTTTACCTATGACCTATTAATCAATTTTTCCTACAACACAGTGGATTAAAATGATTCAAAACAATACACATGGATTAAAAAATCACTTAAAAGCATATGTGCAAAATACAATATAGGAAGTACATGAAAAGGAAGAGTCCAAACCACAGAGGATAAATGAATGTCACAGAAAGTTGACTTTGTAGTCCTTTCCTTAGATAGCTGTCAAATAGTGATAGTACCTTTTCGAACATGAACTTTGTAAGCTATTGGTTTGGGTCTTGAAGATTTAGGTTGGAATTCAACTTCATCATAAGGAAGTATGACCCCCTTGGTTTCCATTAGAGTCATATGCATTTAAGCTGGAGCTAATAGCTTAAGAATCATAGACATCTTTTTTTCTTTGTTTGAATTATAAAGGACAGCCAGTTACAAAAGATGGCTGACTTCTATACTTTAATTTTGAATATTAGGTAGGACAGATATATATTTTCAAGTTGAAAACCAAAGAAATCCTATGCTCTCTTTCATACCTCTTCACTGAATAAAGATTTTTTCTTCTCTCTAGCTCTACAGGAGGGAAGTACTTTATCTCCTTTCATCCCTATAGCCTGACCTACTGGGTATTTACTGCTTTCTAGGAGGAACATGATGCCCTTAACTCCAAGAAAGCTCTAGGCACTTTGCAGTACTGATCCCAACCAGTGGCATTTTGAAAGTTCTCTTAACTGCTGCTTTTTATGTATTATATTTGTGAATGCCCTGCCATGTATATGCAGCTCCAGTTTAAAGCCTTCATTTTCAATGCAGTAGACACTGTCAGCAGCAGCAGATGTGAAAGTAATGACAGGTTGACAAGTGATATGCAGACTGATTTTTTTTGGAAAGCACTTTATTTGTCTCAGGACAATTTAAGTTGTTCAGAGAAGTTGCTTCATAATTGCTTTATTCATTTTTAACCTCTAGAAAGAGAAAAGTTATTCTTTACCTACAACCTGATTAAATGGCTAAAATCCCACCTGGGGAGAGTGAAAATAATGTGTACACGACAAAAATCATTCAGAAGACTGTTAGTAGAAGGAAAAAGAAACAGAGAAAAGAGGGGGTAAATACAGGGGGAAAAAAGACATTGGTAAACTGAGCAAGAAAGGGAAGGTAGATGAATATGAAGACAGAAAAGGAAACTGTGGCTTATACTTAGGCTCTGGAATGTGGACTCACGAGACCTGGATTCAATTCCTTATTGCAACAGACTTCTTAAGTGACCTTAAAGAAGTAAAAATATCACTAGGAACTACCACTCTGACTTTGAAATCAAATCAGCTTTTCACCAAAATAATTTTGAGAATCTGGAATGAAGTGACTGCTTTTCAAAACAGACATAGGTCCTTAGCAATGTATGGGCACCTTTAGATCTTCTGGTAAGGGCATGATAGGACCTCACATACAATCCATATAATTGCCATTACACAATCATGGCATAATAGGAAGCAGGTAAAAAGTTATGGCACATATTTTGTGGAATAACTTTGTAGCTTTTTCCTCTTTTTATCACACATTAATTTATTGAACATGTGGCCAGGGGGCTGCTGAAAGCACAATTAACTGGTTAATCATGCCTTAGCTGTAATGTGTAGATAGGGCCTATGTCTCATTAAAAGGCCAGTAGATGTTTTACTAGTAAGAGTTCAAGTTAGTTTTGAACATAGAATGTTGGCACTTCTGCAGAATTTTCTTTACCTGTCTAAATCCCCAATGTGTAAAATGAGGGCATGTGGAGGATGCTCCCACACTATTGTGGGATGCATCACAGCATTCACGAGCTGCTTGGTACCTTGAGGTATGTAGAAAAAACATTTAAAGTTATGTCTATGTCCGAATTGCCAAATCTTTCTGAATCTCTCCAATTTGATTTGGAGAGATTGAAGGGTCCTCTGATTTGATGCGGATTCAGAGATTCAGCCACTGAATCGGGCCAAATCTCCGCTGAATCGAATCAGGGACTGAAGCCTCATGCAGCCCTAATAGCTAGTTATTTGCCAGATGTCCTGATTCTATTAGGTAGTGTAGTATGTGTGAATTTAGGTATTTTATCAAGGATAATGTGAATTCTTAGACAAATTGCAAGGTAAAGCTTTATTTAAATACATATTTTAAGTGTATTAGAATACACAGTTAATATAACCAAATGACCCTAATGTCTTCTGCCATCACACACAGTTTATATATATTTTTAAAGGAATTAATTGTTTTTCAAGTTTTCTTAACACTTTGTGCTCTTACACACGATCAATACATAAAATGTATAGCTACAACCTGTCTTAGTAAAATCCATATGTGGCTTCTTGCTACAGCTCCCAACTTCCCTTCCACTAACAAGTTTCACGACGCATAACTACTACTAAATATTAGAAGCAACCCAGCTCCAACAATGGGAGAAGCAGTAGTAAAGGCAGGCTAGCTGCACTTGTAACTGTTGAGTTGGCTACAGTATCTCTGATCATAGTTCATCAGAGGGGTTAAAAATAATCAGTTACCAAGCTAAACAAACAACTCCACTTCTGTTAACGTTAGTGGGGCTGTATCAGACTGTCTTCAAAAATTGGGGTGGGTGCCCCATAAGGGAAGTACTTTTTTCAAACAGAACCACAAATCAATTTTAAATGTCATTGGACAGAAAACAAAAATTCCATTTGAACAAAATGTCTCATCTTCTGCTTCTGTTCCATGTGAAGTCTAACAAAACAAACAAACAAAAAGCCTTATTATTCCACCATTACTGTATTAAAAGGAACTTGAATTTTGTTCTCTCCCAGTCAAGGGTCATAATCACTAGAGCACAGATGGTTTCTTCCAGTCCCCTTCCTTGACTGGTTTCCTATGGACAATTTTTTGAGAAATATTTTAGTTTCAAAGGATGGCAGAAGTTTTTTCAGAATATTTTAAACAACTTTAAATATAAACTTGGTGGTAAAACATTTTACCTGGCGAAATGTGGATGGTTCCTTTGCATCTGATGACTTCATCTTCCTCCAGAGATGAAAAATGTATCATTTTCTATTGCTCTATTCATTTCTCAGTGAGGTACACGGTAAAAGAAATAGTGTATCATTTTGCTTTCTATGAGACATTATTACAAATACCCACAGACATTTTAGCAGCTAATTTGTAGGAAAGGGATTGCTGCTTCAATTTATAAAGACTGTATTGTAAAATAAAATATTAAACATAATTGGTTGATGTTCTTGTCTGCATTTGCCTAGCAATAATTAAGGCCATCCCAACAATTCTCCGCTGTGTAATAATAGTCACTTCACCCACTCTCCACCCTTTCTGTCTGTAATGCAGAGATAATGGCATTAATTTGAAAGGCGAACTATTCTCTTATGGAAACTCCTTATGAATTTACTGGAAAATAACCTTTCTATAGAAATTTTAAACCAACATAGAATTTTATAACTATATAAAATTGTACAGGTCAGCTTGAAACTACAGAATGATTCAATCACTTATTAAACCCTATATGTTAAAATGTATTTTTACAGAACTGCATTGAACTCATAAACAACATTTGGTTTCATTCTTATTCAATTTTATCTGACTTTTACACAAGGGTTTACTTACCTGCTTTAAATATAGCATTTATGCATGGTTAATTCTGTGCATGTGTCTCTATATGTTTATGTCCCTGAGTTCACAAATACTTAAGTTCTTGAAAACAAAGGCAAACAGGCAAATTCATTAAAATGCCTCTTGATCTTGGGAGCTCAAGTATTTTGGAAACTTAAAAAAAAAAGAAAACTGAAGTGATATTAGTTTTGGGAAATACAATATGGAGAGTATTATGTACAAGAATTCAGTACTAACAAGACGTCTCAGCCCTTGAGCATTCAAGTGCTTGTTAATCCCTCCAGAAAGGATTCATGTAAGACTACTTGATAAATTTCATTGTTTTAATTACTGGCAATGGAAGAACAGAAACATGACACATCCTGCCCTGAAGGTCTTTTTCACATTTTAGAAATATGAGGCAAGTTTTTATTTTAAACACAGAACTCTTACATTAACTCATGTAAAGGTTACAATCTAATCTCCACATGCACACATATTTCCCATTATATGTGACTTGAGTTAAATCACAGCAACCCCCTAAGGTTGGAAAGGAAAAATGGCCACTGCTCAAAGACACCTGGTTTATGATTATGAAGTATTTGATGGAAACCTTACAGTGATCCATTTACTTAAAAATGCAGAGTGAAAAAGCTTGCTTTATAGTTGAGCCTCAAACATTCAAGACACTTTTATTTAATATTCTGTTTGTGAGTTGCACTTTCTACTTTTGGAAAGGTGGGGGAATTTAGCCATAGTCAACAGAGGTCAGATTGGACAGCCTATCACAGCCAGTATTATCCTGTGTGTGGTGTCCATCTGTATTTATTCTTGTATTCTTGTTTCTTTTCCTGCCAATACACTGGTATTCGGAAGCTGACTTGAAATCACTTTTGTACCACTGTGCAAGGGCAGATCTAGTGATTTTAAATCACAGCTAGGCTTAAGAACACAGCTGATGGCACAAAGCTGGGGGGCTTAGGGGTTGTGGGGGGGTTGGAGAGTGTGGGGAAAGGTAGTCCCTGGTTCCATCACATCACGCCACTATCCCCTTTTTGAAGGGATGAGGAGAGGAGACAAAATGACACCCACAGAACACTAGAGGACCAATCTGAAAAAAAAATCTGGTAGGTCTGAAATAAAGAAAGAAAGCAGGAGGAAAAGAGGCAGTAGCCTCACCTTTCCATGAGGAGAATCTATAAAACCAAGAGAGAAATGAGTCAGGCTGCTAGGTTGAGCCTTAGATTTCAGACATGCCTTAGCTTCAGCCAAGCCCCAGAGTGGTGGAAGAAAATGGGGTGAAAATAGGCAGACATCAAATATAAGTCTGAATGAAGGTCTGTATATACCAGTATGTCTAACTGAAATATATAAAGCAGATTCTTCCTCATATATTGTAGATCAAAACATTGTCCTAATATCAGGAGCAAGAGAATGTTGTAAGGTTGCAAAGACAGCCTAGACACAGCAATTCCAACAGCACAATTTGGCTAACCATTTAAGATATTATTATTATTTATTTGTGCAGTATCTTAGCATGGCTCAGTGAGTAGATATTCTGTCTTTTCATAAACAATACTTCCTTTTCTGTCTCTATTTCTTTCCTCTGAGTTTCTGTACTTACTGCACCACCAAGTACCCATGACCAATGGGTCTTGCCACCTTCCTCGTTACATAAGCTAAATTGATATGTCTTATCTGGATTTAATGTTCTCATTAGATTAATGAGGGTGAGGGAATTCAACACTTGCAGGCTGCTGCAAAATTCTGGTAAACGGCAAAATTTGCATCAGTTACACTCACTTCCCATTTTTGAAGCTTTCTTTAAAATCTTGAAAGCTAGAAACTTTCTTCATATATAACAGCTTAGACTCTGCAGAATTTGAATATCCCAGGTGAGATCGAAATGCATTCAGCAGGCTAATTTCTATCTCTGGGCAAAGCATTTGGATCTTCTGCATTATTCAATATTCTTCAAACCAAGGGTTTTTTGGGGTTTTTTTTAAAGCTTTTTTCCCCATTGTGAAAGGCACAACCAATATAATGGTATCAAATATTTCTCTCTCAAACCAGTTATTGGGGGAAAAAAACCTCTCCAAGAATACAGCTGGAGATGTGTTAGGACTAACTGGGCACAAAAACAATGCCTGCAGGCATTCTCTTCCCTACTATGACTATATATATATAAAGTTAGATATTTGAGAAATGATTATTGTTATTTGTGAGGCAATTCTTCACTTACAAGCTGAATGTGATTGCCACTAAAGGTTAGCTTCCTCTGCCTTATCTTCTGAATGAGTGTTTTCTTATGATCAGAGTTGCTGCCTACAGGATAAACCTATGCCAGCAAATAAAACAGTATATGGTGCCAGGTATAATATATTATAGTTAACAGAATCTGGTCAGGAAGGACAATGCAACTAATTAATGTTGGTATCAAATGTGGCATCCTTTATGAACTTATGCATTTATTGTTGTTTTCTATGAGGCTGAATCCCAAGAGTTTATTCAGCCTTCACTCAAGCAAACTTCCTAGGAACTTCAGTAGAATTTTTTTCACCTGAGTAAAGACAGATTAAGAATGTCAATGTGGACTCTATAGCCTAAAAAAATATAGATGACGACGTTACCTATCATAGCAACAGAGAAAAACATTATAAATATGGATAAATGAATGATTGATTCAAATTGGTATTATTCCTAAGGGCCATTTCATTTTAAATAGAAATGCTTGTTATCTGCTCTGAGCACAAAAATTCACAGGTATTTAAAAACTTATTTTGAAAATAAGGCAAAAGGATGGTGGTTTTATTTTGCATATTTATTTAAGCCAAAATTAATCATATGGATTTTTTTAGAAAGTCTCCAACTTAAAATAAATGTGGATGTTCAAAACATATTTGCTCAGCAGGAAAGATTATATTTTTAATTAGTTTCATCCTAATTTGAGGTTAATCCTGGTGAACTGCTTTGCATATACTTTCCCTATGGGTAGGGAAAAAAGAAGCTAATATTAAATTCAAGATAGCAAAGTACTTCACTCTAAAATAAATAAAAACTAGCACAGACATTCAAAAGTCATTAGAATATTATAATTAAGTTATTGGTACAAATATGATGAAATTCAGGCTACTACAGAAGACAAAAAACAAAACAAAAACCCTTTATGTTGAGATGGACCCTTATGTTTCCCAGAAATTGTTTTTAAATTAGGCCACCCATGTTCATGGGAAATATTCTCCATGCTGGTCCTAGCTTAACTGGCTCAGGGAAATGAGACTTACTGACTTTGTGCTTATTTAATTTTTATGTGGAGACCCTGAGCAAGTACTGGCTTGTCATGCATGATCCTTCCATCATTACACTGGATGGGTAGATCCCACATTCTTTTACCCAGCACATCACAGATTAAAGAGCTTCTCCCCAGACCTTCGCCTATGTATACACAGTGAGTAATTAAGTAATAAAAAGAAAATAATTATAAAATAATCACAGAAAAGTATGGCTACAAGGGACCTTCCAAGGTCAGTCAGAGCTTCTCTAATACAAATTCTGAACAGCTGAACCCAACTGGGCCTTGTCTCTTCCCTTTTAATTCTTCTTTTTTTATATGTTGTTATGGAAAGTATGCAAATAAAGAGTTAAATAGGAGATAGCCAAAGGAAAGTGTTATGTACTTTTTTCTTCTCAGTTATAATGAAAAAATACTAGAGTTCCTTTAAAACCATGAAAGCTAGAAACTTTCTTCATATATAACAACTTAGACTCTGCAGGTTTGGTGGGGGAAGGAAAATGAGGTTGGAAGTGGGAGAGTGTAATGATAGGGACTGATTAGTGAAATGGGAGGTGGAGAGGAAATGGCATCTGGGGGCTGGGTGGTGAAATGAAGGAAGTCAGCCACTGAAGTCACTAAAGGATAAAATAAAAATAAATAAAAATAGTAATACAGAAATAAAGAATAAGTCAATTAAAGAAAGTGTCATGTTTTAATAAATTGGGATTGGATAGTCCCACCTCACAGGGACACTACCCTTACCCCAGGAGGGAAGCACCAGCTCACAGAGACCCTGATCAGATCCCTACCTGGCTCCCCCTCTAGTCCCTCACTAGTCCTACCTCTTGGACCAGTCTATGACCCTGAAAGCTGCCCAGCCAGGTCACATCCCTAAGGATGGGAGGGGGAGTTGACTTGGTGCCAGTACCACCCCGGGCAGTAGTGTTCAGGGGGTGGAAAGTTTGTCCACACATAACTGGAGGGTGGAGGGAGGGGGACATTTCATCCTGGGATTCTGAAGGACTGAAATTTGAACAGCTTATATGGGGAGTGGCCACACATTCATGGAACATGAGCTGGGTAACGTGGATCAGAGATAAACCTGACCTGGAGCTGCATAACTTTAAGATGCCTAAAGTGTTCTTAAAGCTAGTTTACACATCTTAATCTGTGGACAAGACAAGGGTTAAGTGCTCTCTGAGCTGCCTAAAATTAATGTGTAACAAAGCCCTAACTCACACTGAAAGTCAATAAAAGTTGAGCTCATAAATGCTTTTCAACTAGACCACACAGATGTTCCTTCTACTGGATATCTACTACTTCTGAGGGCTGAAAAATCATGCAAAATCATATCCTCAATTTTCATGCCTCACTGAGAGAAGATTTACCAACATCCTATGAAAGTACCTGAAAAATTCAAATGGTGAATCACAGAAGTGAGGTCAGGAACATATTCACAAACATTTTCATGAATTTTTCAGTCTTTTCATCTTGCTCTGACAGGGACATTAGTGGTCACTGGGATGTGTATTGTGTTACATATTTCTTAAGTTGTCTTGTTTTTGTTTTATTTTTGTTAGTTTGCTTTTTTGAATCAATAAATCTTTGCAGTTTGGCATTATGATGTATTGTGCATTAATCATTATATATGGTACTGTTTCTTCAACTGTGGTTAGGCCATGTGCCTCCTTAGGCACCGTGTTTTTCTTTCAGTTTTGGTTTCAGTTCAGAACAATAAAGTTACCAGCCATGTGAGCTGGCAACTCTCTCTGATAATCTAATTTCCCCACCACTATGTAGCCACATGCTACACCAGGTATACTATCAGATAATTTTACTGTATGGCAGATGAATGCAAAATATTCATTATCAAATGGTTTCAATAGTCTGCATTTATAAAGGTAGACTATGTACTTGCTTTTCAGCTTCTTCTCTGCTTTTGGAACTGTGCAGTATTGTTGGCATAATCACCACCATAATTCATTCCAGAAATGGCTGCTTCCATTCATTGTGTTCAGTGTGATGATCTTTACATAAACAGTCTACAGTGTACCTCTGGATAAAAAGCTGTATAGATACATATGAAAGGTGTTATTATGTCACATGCAGGTGCAGCTAAGAGGTTGAAACAGATCAAAAGAAAGAAGAGAACACACAGCTAGAAAAGTACTATTATTACAGGGAGTCTTTAGCTAAAGGAGCCTTTGAAAATGAGACCTCATCATGGGTATATCCACACCCCTAACTGAAGGAGAATATTTTTGGCAGAATTGTCCCTCCCACTAAGTTGGAAAATAACTAGGCCATGAGCATTACTCATATGGCACCTATTGTCTTTAGCTGGCCCACACAAATACCTTTATATTTCTGAAGGAACATCATTGCTAAATTGTTTCTGGGATACATGCAAACAGCCATTTATTAGTGATTAAAATGTCTCAGAGAAGTAGGAAAGAAGGCATTCAATATCATAAGCACTAAAGCACATAAAAAGTAGCCAAATAAGCAGCAGTTGCTTTAATATTCATTTTCTAGCACCTGAGGCTATCCATGTGCCCCAAAATGAGAGCCCTGGGGCACTACTTATGCCTATTTTATATCTTTTATTGCAAGATCTTTTTTGGGAGAAGACTTTTACTACCTTTGCCTTCAAATATTCATAAAAAAACAATATCACAGTAGGAGCAGTAGTGGCTACCTATTTTAAAGTAGCATGTGCCTGTTCATTCAAATTTCCTGTTTTTAGGTCACTTATAACTTTGCAAAGCTTTGATCTTTCAGGGTGAAATTTTTCAAGTTAAGTCTTAAGTGTGGATATTTAAAAATAAAATCAGACCAATTAAAATACTTGTGTAAACTTGGTTGAGTTATTCTACTTGTGTAGACTTAGGAATCTTTAAGAAAAACAAGCTTTATCCAATTTTTCAAACTGCCATCTTTCTGATCTTTTCTGCCAGATAAGTAACTAAGACAGAAAGCTGGAATTTGATCGTGAAGTGGGGGAAAGTGTTTTTGAATGTTCAGATGAAATGGGTTTTACCTTACTGCAAGCAATTTTTGCATTTTTTGGGGAAAAATGGGGGGAAGGCAGCTTGTTAAATGCTAGTTCTTGGTGAATGTCACCATTTAAGGAAAAAAAATGAGGTAATACTAAATGAGGCAATCTCAGGACCTCAACTGAGTCTTTTTGCACTTATGCCGTACAGAGGCATGCTTATGTCCTGCTACACAACTGATACAAGCTCTTACACACAGATTTAAACTGTTTTTGTGCTAAACTGTGCCTCTAGGACCAGCTCAGTAAAAGGGAAGCACATGAACTGCACTGCCCCAGAACTGGCCTGTGATGTTAGCAAAACTCATAGGCACTACAGCCAGGGTGTGGACAAACATAATATTAAAAGCATTCCCAAGTGTGTTCCAGGGCTTGGACATGTTTAAAACTTTTATAGCATTTCAGCTGTTGGACATATATATACAGCCCCTGCCGTGACCCGCTTTCCCCCCCCGGGAAGCTGCAGCACTTCAACATCACTTTGTCAGCATGCAGCAGCATGGTTTCCAGTCAGGAAGCACTGCAGGGGCCCTGGGTGACCTGCAGCTCCACTCTTCACTCCTCCTTTCCTTTGCAGTGGGGGCCTGGTAGAGCAGACTGTCAATCCAACTCTGCAGCCCCCAGGGCTGCCATTGCACCACCCTCCTTCATAGAGGGAGTGAAGCAGGGAACAGCTGATCTGAGAGTGAAGACAGACAGAACATTTGGCCCAAGAATATTGTGGATTGGTTCACAACTGTTCTGTGCAAACCCTAGGTTCTAAGTAGCAGTCTCTTTTTAGAAACTTCAGTGCCGCCAAACTGCAACCAGGGGATAGTATTGAATACCCAGGTCAGCATGCACAAGTGCCTCAGTTTCCCCATATTCCCTGAGCTGGGGAAAGCTTTCTGTCCACACAAAACACTGAACTTGTTCATGGAGAATTGGTCCGAATACTACTTAATTATCCAGTTATACTTCTGAAATGTTCTAAGATGTTTAGACTTCTAAATATGCTGGTGCATCTGGATGTTTGCAGTTTTAAACCACAATGAGAAAATTCAAAGTGTTGTGTCTATCTACACCCTTAGTGAGTATTCTACACTGCCTCTGCTCTCCCAGTGTACCCCCACCTGCCCAATCCTGGAAACAAGAGACCCTACACACTACACTGGAACTAGAACACCAGAAGCAGAGAACTACATGGGAACTAGAGAACTGTCTCCTGGTGGCAGCACAGGGATATCACCGGGATGACTTTGCTTCTCCAACTAAGCCATTGAAGCTCCTAGTTCCAGGGTCAGCCAGCTCCAGTGGAGATATGAAATATCCCAGTTCTGGCAGGCTCTCCCAGCTTCAGCAGCATCCACAACACCTGAACTGCCAGACCCAGTGGCTCTTGGAGTGCCCCATAGGTGAAGATAACAGCGGGGAGGGAAACAACAGTGGCCAGGGTACAGGAAGACCCTGTGGGGAGAGAAGTAGAAAGTGCTGCTTCTTGGGATCCTGGAGAACTGGTCAAGATGCATAGATATGAGGTTAAACCAGGGGTGGGCAAGATGTGGCCCGCCAGGCCATTCTAAAAATTTAGAAAATTAATACTTATCTGTCCTGGGCTGCCTGTTATGGCCTTGATGGCTTGCCAAATTATTGATGGCTTGCCAGATTGTGTCTTGATGGCTTGCCAAAACTCAGTAAGCAGCCCTCTGCCCAAAATAATTGCCTACCCCTGGGTTAAACAGTATGAAATACTACCTGGTCCCTGCAGGTACATTTATGTCATAGTTGGAAGTGTTCTTTCCGACCTGCACATCTGTATGATAGCTGTTTGAAATATTTCAAAAGTGTATCAAAGTCATTTGAAATATTTTAAATGTTACATCTAACCACACCCTTAGTAACATCTATTTCTCCAAGGAAGACAATAATTTGCTACTGACCTATGTAGGCAGCAGATTTCCACAGTTGGTGGTGGCTGAGCTGCACTGACCAACAGATGGAATAACATGGAGTAAAATCTTTGCCTATTCCTTGCTTGAGGCAGGGAGGCTGAAGAGGCATCCAGCAACTAGTCATTTCTAAATACTCAGATCTGTTATCAGAACAGAAGGATGGGAGCGGGATTTCTGATGCCTTTTACTTTTTTTGCAGAGGAGGAGTCCAAGTCCTAAATATCCTAGTAATACAAAAAAACCTGTATTCAAAACCTAATCTTCATCAAAATACTCAGATGTACAGGTTACTTATTCTACTAGACTTCCTGTACCATTTCCTGAAATAACAGAGAACTGTAATACTAGCCAACACTGACACTTGAGACATTAAGTTCCTGCTGTTCTAAGACAGCTTTATCGATACCAAAAATCAAAAGCATTCCTTGGGTCTTCTTTCCTTGTTTTCTTAATGCCAATGAAGCATTTTGGTTTCCTTTTCCCCTAACTGGGTTAATTTTTTTGATGGTTATGGTTTTTGTGGCTCTTGGTCAGACCTCGTGCCCGTAGAAACATTTTGAAAATCTTCCAGGCAGAGATGAAGCTGTGAAACTACTGCTTTATACAATAAAGGCAAGTGCTGGAAAATTACCTTCAGGACTTTTCATGGGATGGATCTGTGGGAGAAGTGGCTGATGCTACAAGCTGGTTTTATTTTTTATTTTAATGTTGCTTTCCCAGCGAGGGAAATATTGTAGCATCTCAGCAGATCCTTTACTAAAATATTCTCACTGGCAATGCCTTCCCTTTTTAAGGCTGACTAGGGGCAGAGATTGTAGGATGGAAGTGTCTCTAAGATATGCCTTGATTGGTCCAAAATGGAAGAGGAGATTTAAAGCTCAGGCTGTATGATGAATATATGCTGTGGGATTATGAGTTGGCTGAGGAGGGTGCAGTTGGCTTTTTTTTTTTAAACAAAACAAAGCAGGTTGAAAGATGTTCAGTATTCATAGTAGAAAGGAGATCCTCAGTGTAGACAGACACTTTTACAGACATACTGGACTGAAGACATACTGTTTTTAAGCTCAACAACTTTTTTAACACTTCTGCTTTTAACAGTTATCCAGGCCCAACCTTCATGTTCACCAACACTCTTAGGAATTAAATTGGTTCCAATTTCAGCCAGAGAAAATCTGAATTGCCTTGCACTGCCGGACCCTTGAAAAAACATTATCACCAGGAGAAAGAGCCTTGATATTTCAGGAGGAGACTTGGTGAGATACCTGGGTAAGGGGCTCCCTACTTCAGGAAGACTAGGCATATTCAAAGGTAAAGCCATTCCACAGCATGGGTAGGAGAATGATCCTGTTATATTATGGTGACATGTAAATAATAAATATATAATATAATATGCCCTGTTCTTAGAGTCACCCAAATTCAAGATTAAAAAACATTTATTGGGTTATTCTCTTATCCCTAGGGGGAAAACTCAAGATTGCTCCATGTACAGTATTTGCAAGTTTATGTTTTTAAACATACCAGAGAATTCATTTATTAACACTTTCCTTGTGAGAGCAAAAATATTATTGTTATTGTATTATTATTACTGTTTTCCCAGAAATACTGTGTTGATAGTTTCTTTTTATCTCTAATCTACTGCTCCTAATTATAACAACCATTTAAATTATTCTTACCAATCTAAATATAGAATATAATTTTAAAGAAGTAGTTGCACCAGGACCATGGAGACAGAGATGATTATTGTGATGCTTATTGATGATTCTGTGCACATGGTTCAACATCACATTAATTTTTATATTGATTTTCCCTATGAAAAATCTTGCATCAATTTGCTGTCCTTGGTCTACTATCCAGGTTTCTTCCTGTCACTGGATATTTGCCTTTTGGATTTTTCCCCAGCTGTATTAGTTGAATTTTTTTCCAAGTTAAATCTCATTGTGTTTTCTTCTAAGGCTCTATTTTTCTGTTCTGACTAGTGCTGGTGACTCCACAACATTGAGTTCAAATTTGTGAATTGTATTGACATGCTGTTTAATACCGATCCCAGCAATACATTACTTGAGGCTTCTTCTGCCCTCTTATGAGAGGAAACCATCCTTTCCCTTTCTCTGAAGTTCTTCAGACAGTTTTGGGTCCACATGACATTTCAGGTGACAGGATTATTTTTCAGTTAAGACTGCATTAGTACAGTCTGCTATAGAGACACAGACTATTAAACTACTTGTAAGGCTTTGTCTTAAATATTAGAACTATCAAATACCCCCTCCTCTGCTTTAAAACTATTTATAGGGTGTATATACATAAGACATTTACTGTGGAGTTGACTATTAGCTCCACAGTAAAATGTCACTGTCTAGATGTGTGGTGCTATTAGGATGGAGTAAACTAATTAGCTCTGTCATGGGATACTACTGCCAGGCACAAATACTATCCTATGGCGGAATTACTTACTCCACTGCAACGCACATGTAGATGCTTCCAGGGCTGGCTGGTGCATGAAAGTAGTTCAGTGTAGTGGCTGCCTGCTGGCTAGTCCTGCACTGAAGCACCCTTATGCCCCAGCCGGTTGCTTTGCAGCATTTGAGATGGGCTTGAGCAGGACTAGGCTGGAAAGCCAATCCCCAGGGCCCTCTGCCTGCCTAGGCTGCTCCACCCTAGCTCATCATGCTGTGGTCCCAGGTACACATGAAGTTGTAGTGCCTGGGAGTGATAAACTCTGGTACAAGCTGCATTGGAGTTTATTCAGTCACATTTAATTTTGTGTGTAGATGCGCCCACAGTCTCCTCACCTTCCAACTTATAATCCAGGGAAAGAGATGGTAACATGATCTGAAAATCATCTAGATTGTTGGCCCAGAAGTAAAGATCACTCAATAAGACCTCATCAACCTCAAAACAAGAGATCACCAGCTGAAGCCCTGATCTCCGAGAGAAAGAAAAAGAGGTGCTTCCTTGGATAAGTCTGAACACATTTAGGACCATCTAAGTGAAGAATCAACATGTAGGAAATGCACTGGGAAAAAGGTAAAGATCTTAGAGAGGTAATACACAACACTCTTAAAGTGGAAAAGTCATTCAAAAAATGACAATAGCACAGATGACTACAATGAAGTCTGCATACAAATAAAAGATGTTCCTAGCCTAGCACAGGTGGAAAAATTCAGTTGTGCCAAACAGTAACAATGCCACTGAGGAATCTGACCTAAGTGAAAATATATATGAATTCTTCCATTTTTCTCAGAGTCTTTTCACTGCTGGATTCCTTGATTTTAATGTGTCAAAATCTAATTAAAATACAAGGTGTGTTTGCAGAATGAAAAACGAGTGTCCTCTTTTCTTTTAGTTCCTTTATCATCTCCATATATAATCAGGTTCTTAAATTTTCATGAAAATAAATTAAGGTAGCATATTTTTAATTTCCAATATTTTGGTTCTCCTACACCTGGGAGTTCGCGTGTGTATG
>NW_017728992.1:31886906-31887115 GCF_001723915.1 Gavialis gangeticus
AAATTAAGGTAGCATATTTTTAATTTCCAATATTTTGGTTCTCCTACACCTGGGAGTTCGCGTGTGTGTGTATATGTGCATGCAGACGCTCCTTCCTTTATTCCAGCCTCTGTGGAGTTGCTACAAAAAATTGCAGGGTATGCAGAGGCTTTCAAGTGTTAACACTGCAAGCAATCCTGTGACAGGAAAATCTAACAATGCTTTTAAAT
>NW_017728992.1:31892115-31900696 GCF_001723915.1 Gavialis gangeticus
TTGCAGGGTATGCAGAGGCTTTCAAGTGTTAACACTGCAAGCAATCCTGTGACAGGAAAATCTAACAATGCTTTTAAGTCTTGTTCTCATAAATATTTAGCCAAGTGAGTAGTCCTATTGAGGCCAATAAGGATAAGCTCAGACTGGACATTTTTACACATGTTCCAGGGTGGGGGGAGGGGGCAGTGGTTTCATCAGAACAGATCTTGGGTGTTGATCTAATTAAAAAGCCCACTACATCTTGTGTATTTAGCGTCCTGTGTTTCAAAATGGCGGCAGAGGCACTTTAATGAAAGCTTATTTAATGAGCTTTAGTTAAAGTTCCCCACATCCATTTTGAAATGTGGGGATGCTTTAACTAAAGTTTGTCCAATGAGCCATAGTTAAACCCCGCTCTGCTGCCATTTTGAAACATGGGGACACTGACTACACAAGATGCTGCAGCACACTGGAGTGTTCCAATCAGAATGCTCTAGCAGACTCGTTTAAATGAAATTGTTCTGGCACTTTCTAATCTATGTCTTCATGCTTTCTTCAGTGCTTCTAAGAATACCAGTGAGAAATATGTCTTTTCCCCTATGTGCTATCCCTTGACACTTGGAAATGAGGCAATGAAGTGGTCTGGAGCTACCCCTTGGATAACAATCTCCAGCTGTCCCCAAGTTGCAAGATGGTTGTCACATGGAACACTTCCGGCATGTACAGCTATTTCATTTAGCTTGATCTAACAAGGGTTGTCAATCTAAGTGCCTATCTTTGCAAGCTTTCAGAAGGATTAAATCAGGCAAAAAATGGTGGGACTGATCTAAATTAGATGGGGAATGGGTTAACCCAATCTATCAAATACCTGTGTAACCTGGGTGTCCCCAAAATGAGTGTCCGCCCTCACCAATAGAAAGGGAAGCCAGTAGGGCACACATGTGCTGGGGTGGAAACTGCAGTTACTCACAGTTCCCTCCCCTCTATCATGTCTTAATAGAGGAGTAAGAGAAAGCAATGTGTTAACCAGGTACAAATTTAATATAGTTATACATAAAAAGGTAGTGAATTAAAGTGATTATTTACAGGTTATAAATACATATAACCATAACTATATACATACCCAAATACAAATGGTAAGCATAATGGTCCCAAATGATATGAACAGGTAAGTACAACAATAAATGACACTCTAAAATACAAGATGTACAGTTAACAGTTAATAAACATTCCAGAAATGCACAGTGTGTATCAAACAATCAATACACCCTCCAATATATGAGATGCAAGAGTTCTCTAGTGGTTCCCCTCCTCTAGGGGAGCTCTTCTTCCTGCCTCTTTATTGAGGTTACCTTCCCCAAGTGTCACTTCCTGGTGGGAGACCCATTGCCCCACTGACCCACTCCCAAGGAGCTGGGGCGGGGGGGAGTGCTCATAAGCTTCCTGACCTGGCTAATGTTTCTCTGGGGAGAGCTCAGTCCAGGCCTCAGGGGTGCAGCATTACTTGCTCATGCATCCCAGTGGCTCAATCCTTCTTAGGGGGAGTTGCAGGCCTGGGCTGCCTTATGCATACCCAGGGCCATGCTGCTCTGAATGCTGCTCCCTACACTCAGGAACCACTCCATTCCTGGGGCCCTTGTGGACCCACTGCCGGGAATGGGTCCCAGATCACCCGGCCCCTCCTTCTCCTGGGCCTTACACCCTGCAATGACTCACCCCATGGTACTGCTGGCTCCTGTGCCCAGCCTCATGCCGTGGTTGAAGACCCAAGCTGCCTCACTGCAGGTCCCAGGATCCCAGTTCCTCTTGGACCATTGGTGCAGTGATGCCAGTAACACAGCCTGGCCTCATGCTGGGGTTGGAGACCTGAGCTGCCTTACTGCAGTTTCCAGGGTCCTGGTCCCTCATGGACCCTCCTTGCAGTGATGCCTGCACTACCTACCACTTCTGTCCAGCTGTGGAATCTTTTGGGCTCTTCTGGGCAGCTGGATACACATCCTGGGCAGCTCTCACAACTCCTCTAAGCCCCGATACCTCTTCCTTTTTCTTCATCCCTCACTGACTGCCCCACGTGCTAAGCATGCAGTTGCTTATACCCCCTTCTGGGGCTCTGCCCCCAGATTAAAAATGAACTAATTAGGGGGGCTGCAACTGCAGTTCCCAATTAAGTCCACTCCTGCCCCCCACCATTTTGGAGTAGAGGGGGAGCAAACTCTCCTCCTGGTTCCTCCCTTGCCTGTCTCTGATTGATGGGTTCTGCCCTACCAGTTGCATTCATGGTCTTCTAAGTCCAGAGAGCTGGGCAAAGCCTGACTAGCCCACCATACCTGTATGCATTCAAAGCACAGCCCCAGGGCTGCGAATGCTCAGCTGTACACCCCAGCATATGGGGTGTGTTTTTCGTACCTCTAACTCTGACTGCGGTATTTTTAGTAGGGCTGTACAAAGCTTTGGTAGCTGATTTGATTCAGAGGAGATTTGGCCCAATTCGGGGACCAAGCCTCTGAATGTGAATTGAATCAGGAGACCAGTTAAAAGCTATAAATTGATTTGGAGCATCTGAATTGATATGGGAAAGCTTTGGAAAAAATTTGGCCAATTTGGAGATTCAGCCAGAGACTAAACAGACAGCTGACAGCTGCCTGCAGCTAGTAAGTCTGTTGGGGTTGGGGGAGGGAAGAGACGTGGGGGAGGCAGGGATTGAGGCTGGGACAAGCTGCTCAGCTGTGGTAGAGGGGTGCATTACTCACAGAGAGGGGCAGGGGCATGGGCATGGCATCTGAGTTTTGCTGCACCCACGTGATGTGACAGCTGCCATGCAGGTGCCAGGCAGGGGGGAGGAGCAATCCCTGCTGCCCCCCACTGTCCTGCATTGCATGGAGGGGGGTCTGCCACAAGCCCCTCTGGCCACTGCCAGAGATGGTGAGTGTGGGGCTATTTTTTTTTTTAAAGCTCTGCACTCACCGGCTGTAGGAGTGGTGATTAGGGCCTCTGAGAGCTCATGGCAGAGCCCCCCCACACAGCATGGGGTAGTGGTGTGCAGTGGGGGATTTCCCCCCTGCTTGGCAACCACATGGCAACTGCCCCATGGCGCAGGTGCAGCGTGGCTCAGCAGGGCACTGTGCACTGTCTGGGAGCTGGGGTGGTTCCAGGTGTCAGCCAGAGCCTGGCAGCACTCAACCCCAGTGACCCCATCTCCCAGGAAGCATGTAGCATCTCCAGACTGAATCATTGTCCTGCAAATCGGCCAAATTTGAATCCAAATTGAATACTTCCCAATTTCCACAGGCCTAAACTTTAGTCCCCCAAGTCCCCACCCAAGCCCATGGATAGATAAACCCTGCCAGTGATAAAAGAGTTAGAGAGCAAGCCATTGCGTAAAAAGGGGAAGGAACTAGATATGTTTAGTTTGGAAAAAAGGGAGATTAAGAGGAGGGTTTTCTGAAGCTCTTTTTGAAGCAGTGCCTTACAGAAAATAAAGAAACATTGTTGTCCCTTGGCACATAGAGCAAGATGCATTCTAATGTGTTTTAACTGAAGCATAGCAGCTTGAAGTACTGGGACAATGGAACAAACTAAGGAGGAAAACTAAGTTCTATCCAAAAAGTAAGAATCTCAAAGTCTGAGCCAATATTTACTTTCTCTTTACTACTTATTGAGAAAAAGACTGTTTAGTAATTACACTTAAAGTTGCCAAGAATCTTTAGGGAAAAAAATGTCCATAAAAGCAGCCCCATTCTCCTCTTTATACATGCAGATAGCAACTATTAGTGTCAATGGAAATTTAGCACATATAGTGTGAGAAGAATAGACTCCCAACAGTTTTCACATTTCATTTCAGTATTCTGGATTGGAAGGCAGAAGCAGTCATCTAATTGCCCTGTTGTTACTTGCTCTAGTAATTAACTGTTTAGACTAATGATTAATAGTTACCACAAAATTACATGGTTACAGCAGAGTTGCTACAAGTGCTTTGTTGTATAAAGACATAACCAAGCAATAGTAAAAATAAAGAGTTGGATACTTCACTTGCTATTCATTCTGTGTATCTTGATATTGGAAAGTTTAAAATCTTCTAATATACCTTAAGCAAGATAGTGCATCCATCTCTTTATATGAGATTGCCTGGAATATTGCCATCTTTACTCATCCCTCTTATGGTGTTTTGCTTGCTTAAAAAATGAGACTCTCTGTCCTTCATATTATGATTAATAAGATTCAACTGTAGGCACAGTTTCCTCTGGGAACTGGTTATTTATTCAACAGAAAAGTACATTTTTGAGAAAAGAGCTGTTGAAATCTGGGAGAATAAATAACTTGAGATAGTCCTCTTCCTTTTTGTTTCAATCCTCAGGTGTACGTTCCTCATCTATAAGAAATTTCAGACTTCTTCAACCAACTTCAGAACCAACACTAATGTATTTTACCCATTTATCCTAAATCAGGAAAGCAGAGAAGGTAGATACCACAGTCAACTGGAATAAACACTAGGTAAGCATTCTGGTTTATTTTGCTGTGGTAGAAGGAAAAGAAATTCAGTGAAGGCATAAAACCCAGAAATAAAGCCCTCTCTTATGCAAGAGAGGGCTTTAGTATGGATAAAATGTTTTTACAGACATTAGTCTATTGAATCTAATTTCTTACAGGGTTTTATAAAAAAACCTTACACATCCTCCTCTCAAACTATACAGAACTTTTCTATTAAGGGAGAGAAGGAAAACTCTTTAATGATTCCTTTTAACCTCAGAAGAAAGGCTTTTTTCTACTCTGGGAATATTATAGCAACAGATACAAGCTAATACCCAAGAACTTAATTTTTGCTCTAGAGGTTATGGTACATACACTGAAGAATTGATGATAATGACTGTTAAGGAAAACCCCATGGAACATTTCAATTATAATGTATCTGTGCGTTGCAATACCTCCCAGAGAAACACAATGTCGCACATAATTATACAGAACCCAGAGATAACACAAAAGACCATCTGTAAGCTTTGAACAGATGTAGCTTTTGAATACTTGAGCTTATCTTAGGCTTGAAAAATTTAAAGCTCAAAACAAGTGTGGCTTCACAAAATGAAATCAGGATAGTAACATTTCCAAAACCAGGATTCCTGAGATTCCTCTACAGTTTGATATTCTCCTCAGTATAATCGAACAACAAAGATAACTTGTGCCACCTAATACGCTATAAGCAAGGAAATCAATGGTTTATTCAAGAATACTGTTAACTACCTGCCAATTGCTCTTGCAAATGAAACATTCTATTAAAATATTTGAAACCAACACAGAAATGTAAGGTGGATTTCATAGGAGGCAGGATATGAATGTAATGCACCATGAGTTGTACTGAGGTTTTGGGTTTTTTTAGGGGAGAGAGGGAGGGAAGTGAAAGAAGGAGGGAAATACATACATGCAGAAACCTCCAGGAACCATTAAAAAAGCTTAGTATCTTGGATAGCAGTCTGAACAGGAAGGACATGCTTTGAATGAAGCTTAAACGTGGAATCCCAAAGATGTAACATGTTGAGGTAGAGCTATATGCTTACTAATGGGATGATGGAAAGCTTTGACTATTTCCCTGTATTATACCAACTTCCTAGGTAAATACAGGACTTCAGGCTCTAGAACTGTCAGTCTGGTATATTCAGCTAGTGGTAAACTTAACAAAGACAATAGTATAAACTGATTTCCTCAATTTAGTAATCAAGAGCTGTAATGAGTAAAGAAAGGAACAAGAGTGAAATACATGTTGCTCAGATTCCTCCTCCATATAAACAACTTTTATAAAAGACAGAACTCAAGATAAGTAACATTGTATAAAACAGAAGATAGACCTACAGATAATCAAGATTCATCACCAGAAACTAATAGAAAGTGAACACAAAACGCAATGTAAAGGACAGACTCTGAAGTTTTGTCTCCATTTATACTCATCTTGTCTAAGCACACTGAAGACCAACACAGATTAACTGAGTCTGAGAAAAAACTCAGAATAGATGTAATGTGGTGAAACAGAAATGTGTCTCAATTAACTGAAAAGACTCCTCCCATGGGATAAGTGTATGTTAAAGATACTCTAAAACAGCAGGTTACTGAGAATTATTCTGTCAATAGTTCACTGACAGGCTGAGAACAATAGTAAAGGCCTCAAAGACTATTTTGAGAAGAAACTCCCTTCATTCAATTCAACCAACTTAATTCAGATTCAGAAGGCTTCTTCTGTGCACACAGCCGGCAACTGATCTTAGGGGTTTAAATAATGTTAATTTTTTTCTGTCATATTGAGAAAGACTGCTGAGCGGTCTTTGCTTTTTCCATTTTGGATATATGACACATCTGCCACATGTTTATACAGTATAATCAGGATTTATACCAGCACAAAAATGAAGCACACAAACACTAATGTAATTTTCTTGAAACCAGGATAGAATTACCATGGGAAATCAGCTTGTTTAAACTGGGTTAAAACAAGGGTTAAAACTGCTTTGGTTATAAATTACATTGGTTTAGCTGTCCGAAGCTCATTCCAAGGTAGTTGTTTGCTCAAGGTAAATAGGGTATTATTACCTGCCCCCCACCCCAGCAGTAGTGAGGCACTGTTATACTAACAACTGTGTGCATGTACCCCCAGATAGCTGCATCTGCATCCATCTTGGATACCAATGTGATTGATACAATTGATATTGGAGTACAACAACTGATGGCTAGAAAAAGATATTTAGGGGTTTGCTCTTGGGAATTGGCTTGTAGGTAAAGTAGATTGGCATTAAAACAATGGTCCAGGGGAATGGCAAGGGTCAACATCTTTTAAAAAGCCTGTTTGTGACAAACTTTCCTTCAAGGCCCACAGTGTATGAAGACAGCAGACACACAGGCTGGGAAATTGAAGACATGTATCACACTGTTCCATAACTTGAGATAAGGTGGCATTAGGTCACAGTGCCCAACTGCAGAGCCCTTGGGATTTTGGTGAACAGACCAAATTAAGATGTGTGCACTTGATGGGTTTGTTAGAACAAATGTATATACTGACAGGACAGAACATGGACAGTATGATAACCACAGAGAAGCCAATCACTGATGTCCTGAATGAAGAGTCATTAAAGGGGAGAAAGAATACAAAAGGAGGGATTACACAGCAGCAAATAGTCCCCAAGGGGCCTATCAAATCTAGACTTCTCAGTACCATCCCAAGGTTACCATGGACAGAAGGCATACCACCAGTCCATCTCACCCACTCTACCCTCCAGGCTGCTGACATCTGACATTCAAGAAAGAACCTCAGGGTGAAGCTCGTGTACTGGTCAAACATACCTTCCTTCTGTGACAGCCCCAGGTCTGGTAGATATAGAATTGTTTGCCTGGCCTGCATTATTCTTATCTGCTATCACTTTGTATCAATAAAATTTGCCTATTATCAAATGGAGAGGTTGTGGTTGGTCTGAGGGTTTGGGTCCTCCTGGATCAAGGTGTCTGGATCATAAATCCAGTGCCATCAATACTGATTTAATTTACATCAATGTAAATGTGTGATTTATCCATTTGTTGTGGCTTGACTTATCTTCAGTCAGTCTCCTAGCATCAGGACTCTAATGGGCATCATAGATGCTAGGAAAGCATCATATCCACGCACATACATTGCTTGTTTCAACCATTCCATAAAGACTTTATTTATGGTACCCATTCTGTCCATCCTCATCCCTTTAATCCTACACTATTTTATTTTTGTTTCTTGTTGTAAAAGCAGCTTGACATTCCCTACCTTTCACCCCACCCTCAAAAGAACAAGCCTATTCCTGTTCTGTGGAGTTCTCACCAGATTTTTCCTCTGTATAGCAAAAGTTCTTTACAAAATGGGGATAGGAGGAAAAGAGAAAGCAAACATTTAAAGTAAATCATCAAGGAAGTATTAGCATTCAGGAAAATACCCAGAGAGTTTGAACATGAAGAAAATATGGTAGTACTAGAGTCCAGAGATTTCATCTTAGAAAAGAGCTGAGGATAGACTTTCTAAGTGACATCAGTTAGACTGGTGGACTGCACAGTCAGCTTATAACTGCAGTCTGCATCAGTGCTTGTCTAATCTGACTCAACTGTGTGAAGTGTCACTCTTTATTTATTTATTTTATGGAAGGCAATAAGGCAGACAATCTTTCCCAGACTAATTAAGGCTATAAAATGCAGTATCTTTCATTTATGATATACTGTGAACAATATTAAGGTAAGATAAACAATGTTAAAAATTCCAATTCTATGTACACAAGACACTAACCAGAATACAGTACTTTGAAAAATACCCTTGAGATGTTTTCGTTAAAAAGAAAAATCACTTCAATAATAGCATCAGTAAAACTAGGCAAGCTGTTTGAGAAAATTATTCTGGCATACATCCAGGAGGGGCCAGCAGGGGACTGCACGCTTAGGGGCAACCAACATGGGTTCATCAGTGACAGGTCCTGTCAGACCAACCTGGTGGCCTTTTACAATCTGATCACCAGATCATTAGATACAGGGGTAGCAGTGGACATAGTCTTCCTGGACTTCTGGAAGGCTTTTGATACTCTTTCTCACCCCGTTCTCATTAAGAAAATGGGAGGCT
>NW_017728992.1:31901140-31914699 GCF_001723915.1 Gavialis gangeticus
GCTAATTCACAGTCAGGGCGGCTAGGGTCTGGAACCAACTTCCAAGAGAGGTGGTGCAGGCCCTGGGGGTTTTTAAGAGGAGGTTAGATGAACACCTTGCTGGGGTTTGACCCCAGTACTCTTTCCTGCCATGGCAGGGGGTTGGACTAGATGATCTGCTCAGGTCCCTTCCGACCCTAGAAACTATGAAACTATGAAAACAGCCCTGATTCCACAGTTATATGAATGTTTACCATCTAATGTGCTAGGGTACTTCCATGACTGACTAAGCACCAAAGATGCTTTATTTTGGAGAATCCTCTTACTTTTCCCTTGTGCTAGTAAGTCACTAATGATATCAAAAGGATGGTACTGAAAAGTCTAGATTTGATAGGCCTTTCATTCTTAGTCTTAACATCAAAATGTTAAGATGTCTATATTTTTGTCACAGCACAGGGATCAGAGTTATTTGTCCTTACAATACATAACACTCACCTTGTTTTCAGGTTTATTTGCAATTACAATTTATATTGTTGCCATACTTTCATCAGTATCAATAAACCATTCAAGTTCCCCAGCCTTGCATTTTGTATAGTTATATTTATCCTTCTGCAAAACAGGGGCAAAACGTTACCAAGTAAGTATGCACAAAGAAATCACAGCCCAAACTGAGCTTTCTAGAGAAAGAACATTCCATTTTGTGAAAGTACTTTAAAATCAGTTCAAAACTAAATTTTCAAAATTAACTGGGAAAAACCAATGAAACGCTGTTTTGGGGCAGTGAATGGTTTAGGTTTTCCAGAAGCTGAATAGCTTAAAATGTTTCAGATTTTTGCCTCACCGGCAGTTCTGTGCAGAAGACCCAGGAAGCCTTAAAATCCAGCTGGGTACCACAAGCTGGAATGGGATCCCCAAGAGCCCAGTAGGCATTGCCAAGGCAATAAACAGATTGAAACCAGCTCAGCAGATAAGATGCCCTTGGAATAGCTCCAGAAACTCTACAGAACACTTTGAATTTGGCAAATTGCCAAATCCCATTTTTTTCTGACCATCACACTTCAAAGGAACTCTATGCACAAAATTCAGTTCTGTAACTACTTGTAAAGAAAAAAACCCCATAACCCTGTAGCATGACTGTATGATCTGCCCCTCCCTTCTCCACCTCCAAAACTTGTCCCAGATTTGAAGATGTTGTCTTCATTTGAAAGGACAAGACGCTTTAGAAATTGGTGTAATAAACATTAATACCCTTCATTCACATTTTGTGGCATGGAACTTATAATTACAGAATTTTGTGACTCCCACATCACTGTTACAAGTCATTTGTGTGTCTCACTGGAGTTATTCAGTGTCAAGATAATATTGGCAAACTCTGATATTAATAAGGGGATTTAATTCAGACTAATTGAAAGCTTCAGTGTTAACAAATGACACAGAGGGGAATGTTTAAGGAAAGCACTGGAAAGGGACTTTGCATTTATTTTTTTATCATCTTGGAATACAAATGTCTATTTCATAAAAATGCCAACATTTCTGCTATCCATTAATAAGATAAATTTAATGTATACATTTGACTGATATATTACACCCATATTGGAAAGGAATTTGCACTTGAGATGGCACTACTTCGGATATGATTCAGAAAAAGGGTTGTTTTAACATATTTTATTTTGACCATATGTTAAAATATTGTATATGTTCTGTACATAAGCTTTACACGGAGAGAGATTTTAAGTTACAAACAGTTGGATATCTAACTTGGTTTGTCTCATGTAATTACTATTTGTGCCTTTCAACATTGCTCTGTTCCTTTTTATGAACATAAAATAAATGATCAGATACTGCACAAAGGCCAAGTACCCACATTTCCAATTAGGATCAATTGCATCTGTGGTTGTTCATCTTCTTACAGATTTCCTCATCTTTTATTAGGAGCTTAAAAAATAGGATGTGGTGCTTAACTCAGATACTGAGATTAGAAAAAAAAGAGAAGAATTATGTTTAAAAAGAATGAAAAAAAGAGAAGAATGTGTCTGGAAAAGTATTTGGAAATTATTTTTTAATTTTCATTCCACTTGAATCCAATTCTCTGAAACAGATTGATGTAATCAAGTAAATCAGCAAGTCAACTTAAAAACATGTTGATTTGGCTAATGGGACAATTTTTGTCACAACGGCAAATAAAAGCTATGTTATGTTGACTCCATTTTCTTAAATTCTTACCTGTCTAATGAGTGTTAAACAACTGCTGTGCATGCTTTGAAGTCTGCAAGAGGGTACTTATAATACTATGGCATATTGAGCCTGAACTTTCTTTTTGTATACATATATATAAAAGTGGGAGTTATGATAGAAAATATTTTAAAATCATCTCTTTCATTCTGGTCCTGAGAATGGTTATTACTGTAGTAGCATGGATCAGAATCCAAATGAGGTGTTGTGGTACAAACACCTGACAAATAAGACTATCCCACTCTCCATAATTTAAGTGAGCTCCTTGATATCCTTGCTGATTGCAACTGGGCCACTGAAAAACTGAGTTAATGATTTAGTAATTTGTGCATCAATTCCTTTATGACAGTGAAACAAAAATGTTGAAGTGGGTCGTTTTTGAATAAAAAGAAAAATCACAAGTATTTAAAGATTGCCTTTACATTTCCATTCTACCTAATAAAGCTGTATCCTATTAATCTAGACAAAGAAATGCAAAAGGTCAGAAAGATTTGAAATCATGAAAATGTTTTAATTGCTAGAGCATTAGTCCATCTGCTATGAAGCAAGAATCCTGGTCTTTGACAATAGACCCAGCTGTATCAATAACATAACCAATTTTCAAAAGCTATGCTTCAATTTAGCTCCTCCTGGCGCAGGCATTAATTGAAACACAGGCTAGCTGAGTACATGACTCCCTGTTGTTAATTGGTCTTTGGAGACTGTTAGGAAGTATGCCAATTATCTCCAGTCTAAGTCCCACAACAACAAAAAATAACAAAGAAAAATAATAAGGTCACCTTGCTTCTTCATTAATGAGCAATACTAAAAAGTGTCAGTTTAAAAGATATGTAAGTCTGTGTGGTGTGGTCTTTGGGCATGAAGTAGAACAGAAGCATGGTGCAGCAGTTGTTCATGTACCATTAAGGCAGGTGGCCATAAGACAGTCTGATCAGTGACAGCATAGCAGGAGGGGGGCGGGTTACCCTTTCTAGTTTAAATTGTTCTTGCTGGGATAAGGTTAAGAGTCTCCATAAAAATGTGAAAAAATAGGTATAATATGTCAAGTGGCTTTCCAAGAACAAGTGGCAGAAAAAAGAGCAACAAATGATCTGTGAGAGACAGAACAGATCTGGGTTCTAGATCACCTTCAGTAGGGTGACTTTAAAAGCTGATTATAAAATAATTTTGTTCTGAGGAATAACTCATGTGATCTTTGGCAAGTAACTTAACCTCTATTGAAATGGAGATACAAATACATAACAACTGCTTTAGTCAGAGGCATGACAGGGCAGCTCTGCAACCTGAGCAGTGGCAGCTATAAAAAAATCCCCTCTGCCTGGCTCTGTTTTACTTTGTGTCTTGTTTGAGCTGTATGCTTTGCTTCCTCCCATCTTCTCTCCCCCACCCCCTTGCTGCGTCCTTTGTCTTAGATCCTTTGTCTTAAAGTTCTCACCAGGAAACCTGTGGGACCAGTTTTGTGACACTGGTCACTCCACCAGGGATTACTGATAACTTTTAAAAGGATTGGGATACATCAGAAGTGTTCAGAGGATGTTTGTTTCTGGTTGGAACAAGGTGATGAGGTCAGAAAAGTTATTTAAGGGCCAGGTCACCTGGTCTGGGGACTTTCTCCAGCAGGCATTTTGGAAACATACAGAGAAGCTTGGGCCTCCAGAATTCTCTGGATTTCTGGATGTATCTGTAAATAGCCTACCTGAAATTTAGCGAGTAAATTAGTGTTATGAGTCTTTAGCTGCATGTTAAAAGGGCCAATAGCCCATCTCATTTTGCTTAACGCAGGGGGTTTTTTTGCTTAATACTCTTCTGTCTTGTACTCCTTCCCCATTCTCCCCCTCTCAGATTAATAAAAGCTATTTGATACAGCACACCTAGTTGTGAATGCTTCAGAGGAGAAACAGGCCTTTTTGCTCCTCACACAGCTCAGTTGAATATTAACTGAACTGGTCCTACTGGAAAACATCCTGGGTGGCTCCAGGCTATAAGAAGCACCCAGAAATACAATCAGTGGGCAAAGCACCCGCCAAGTCTGCAGGGTCTGTGTACCCCAGGCTGCACAAAGCCCTAACAGAGACCAGTGTCCAGGTGGTGGCAGCGATTACCACAGGCTTGCAGGTTTGCTCCATGAAGGGGGTTGGCTGCATGTAGGCGCCCCAGGGGAGATACCTGAAGTGTGATTTAGGTTGAGCACAGTGAGGTGGGTGGCTCAGTGTAGTAGCACCCCTAGAGTCCCACCATGGCAGCACACAGGGCAGTGGCAGCTCCTTAATGCGGGCAGCACAGATAGGCAGCACCAGCAATGGCTGTCATTTCTGGGCCTCCTGTCCACCCTGCTCCAAAATTATGCTTCTGATTGCAGAAAATAAATGTATATTTGTTTGAAATGTTTGAATTATTATTTTCTTGAAAAACAGTGCTTTGTGAACTGTTTGTCATGATGTTTTTTTTGTTAATTGCTTTACCACATGACAGAAAAAAATGGTGTGGACATTTCTGCTTTGGTTTTATTGTCTTAAAAAAAGCAAAAGTTGCCACCCTCATCTCTCAACAGTATAAAGAAAATGACACCTATTTGAATTAAGGAACAAAAAAATAGGTTCATCTACAAAGATTTTGATCAGGATCTGAAAGCTCATGAAATTCCAGGTGTTTGGGTGTGAAATTTTCATGTCAACCTCCCCAGCACAAAACCATTTCCATCAGCTAGGGATGGACATTACACATAAACTGGTTTACATGATCAGAAACTGGTTTAAACCTGTAACAGAACGGATGTTCAGTGCACATAAACCAGTTTGAAAAAGGCTGAAACCAGTATGAGATAAAACTGGTTGAATGTAGTACCAGACTTAACTGATCTGTGTCAAACTGGTTTATACAATGTCTGTCTCAGACCCCTTCTTTGTTTAAGGTAAATCACAGTCCCCCATCATCCTGCCATGCTCTCTGGGTTGGGTGGGGCTCTCTGCTCCAGCCACAGGGCTGGTCCCTCCCCTCTACTCCCTGGCTGCAGCTCCAACAGAGACTGCAGACATAGCGTTGTCTTCCTCCTGCTACCTCCCCCCACCCACCACCACTCCCTGCTCAAGCAGGGACTCACCCCTTCCCTGTGCCTTACACAGACACCTCTCTGCATGAGCTAGCATACCACATGCTGGTTATGGCCCATGCCATGGGAGACAGGATAAAGCTGCCGCAGAATCTAAAAGAAGGGTGTTTTTATATGTACTCCAAGCCTCAGTACAGACAGTCAAAAAGGCTAAGGCTGAGTTGATTCAGTCTTTACAAGTTAGTCTAAGCTGCAGAGATTAAACTGAGAAACAACTGGACACACATTCACTTTTGATTCAGGAAATGCCACATGCCTGTAGTGGCTCAGGCCAGAAGCCAGGGGGCACTATAGCACAGCTCTCTGGCACATAGCCAGCATGGGATGTATGTTTTCTTCTGCTTCCTGCTGCCCCTGAGGTCTCTGGAATTTGCAGTCCAGAATCATGGAAGCAGGACTGTGCAGGATTGCTCATCGGTTCCTCTTCCTGTTTCCAGGTGTCTCTAGGATCTGCAGTCCACAGTTGCAGCCAGCAGTAAGTTTCAGTAAGTTTAGCAGCAGGGAAGCTCTGTGCTTTGGGGAAGGTGGATTTAACCCCCTCCCTGGCCCCAGACCCCAGCCAGGGTTTGCCTGGTGGTGGGCAGTCCTTGCCTCTCCTGCCCCCCACCAACCCTTCTCTGCTACAGCAGTCAGCACAGCCCATCCCAGGGCTTGAAAACATGTTGGGATGCTGGGGAATTATGAATTAATTTGAATCAGGAACGCGTCTGGGACTGGTTTGACCCAAATCAGTAAAGTCTGATACTACATACAACCAGGTTTATCTTAAACCAGTTTCAGCCATTTTGAAACTGGTTTATGTAAAAACTGAGCTTCTGTTCTGTTACAGATTTAAACCAGTTTATGTGCAACTTCTGTCCCTAGCCTAAAGGGGGGAGGGGGCATGCTTTAGAGTGGCTCCAAGAACCACACTAATTAAAGTGCCAGCAGTGTCTCATGTGTCATCATCCCCTCACTTCAATATAGTGGCAGGGGCACTTTAGCCAAAGCTCATTCAACAAGCTTTACTTACAGCACCCCACCTCCATTTTGAAGTGTGGGGACACCAATGAGATACAGAGGTTGCTGGAGTGTACTGATTAGCATGCTCCTGCAGACTTGATTAATTGGGTCTGCTCTGATACGCTGTAATTACAGAATATCAGAGAAACCTCCCCACACATCTACAGGAACCTGATGTTAATTATTTTGGTGCTGTAAGCAGAGCATGGTGGCAGGAGAGGGGGTCTGTACCAAGTGCTGGGGGTGGGTGGGCATTGAGCAAGTCTTATTTATTCAGTATTATCACACCTTGGTAGCAGTTGCAGCTGAGGTACGTATCCCCTGCATACCAGCTGCAGCTTCCCCCATCTAATTCTGGCAGTCCCCCCCCTCCCCCCACTCCTCAATTTGGTACCTCCTTGATGTTGGCACCCAGCATTGGTGCCCTGCTCATACACCCATAATTATATTACTGGCTACCCTCAAGCCCACAGCTGCTGACCGTAAACAATCAAACCCCTAATTTTGATCTCCAGTGGCAATTCAGCTTGACCTTAAAAGCTCTTCTGAACTTCAGGGCCCGAGGCTAGGCTTGTCTTCTACTTTGTCCTTCCTGTCACGCATCTGGAACTCACCTGGGTGTTGTAAGGCTGTAAAGCACAGGAGTTCCAATAGTAGCAAACCCACTTCACATTCTTGACTTCTAAACCTCCCATTCCTCATTTCTTGTTTCCACTGCCTACAGTGACAGCCAAGTGCAGAAGAAACATGTCATTAGCAGTCTGTTTCCTAGAAAGATTCTTCTTGTGGGATAGGAAACATAACATCAACTATTTAATTGCACACCTCACTGGTAGATGCAAATGGGGGGGGGCGGGGAGGGGTGGATCAGATGGCTCAGACATGTTGAGGGAGACCTCAGGGGTCAACCCTAAATATAAATATCCTACATAAGTATATCTATTCACCTGAGCATGTAACCAATTGCCCAAACAAATACATTATTCTTGCAAATTTACCCCTGCATTTCTAAAAACTATATGCATTCTTTCTTATTCAGGAGAATTAGCAAGACATTCCCTAAGAGAACCCAGTGAACTGGAAAATTCTGCTGACTAATTTTACCAAGCACATTTATGTACAAAATTGCACACTGATTTTTTTTTTTTTTTGTAATTTTCAATGGAATTCTCAAGCACAGCTGAAGATTTTCCAGTGCCTTGCACCTTGTGTGGTCCTGAGCATGGATTTAAAATGTTAACCTCAACTAATTCTCACCCACACTTTATTAATGTTACATACTGTAGACCACATGTTCAAAAACACAAATGTATGTTGCTCTCAATAGGCATGTCTACACATGCAATTAATGCAACTGAATAAACTCTGGTGCACTTTGAGTCAGAGTAAACTAATCCCGATGTCACAATCTACATGTGTATTCAAGCACAGTAATTTACTCCACAGTCAGATAGTACTTGTGTCTGAGGGGACTATCCAATGGCACAGTAAATTAATCTACACTGGCCTAAATGCTGCACATGTATAGATGGTGACCCTTTACTGCACATCAAATTAGTCTACTGCACAGTAAAGCACATGTGTAGATGTGTCCTGTGTCCAATACAACTACCCTATACCAGAGTAAATTAATGTTCTTCACCCTAATTGTGGCACACGAGTACATGGCAATGCTTTACAGTTCTGTAAATTAGTCTACTGCTCAGTAAAGCACATGTGTATATGTGCCTAATTTCAATAAAGCTATGGCTTAGATCAGTTGAAATTCTAACCTGAGATGTAGTACAATGCATCAGACAATAAGCATAAGTAACTGGTGACAAAAGAGAGCCACAGAGCATCTTTATACATGGTCTGCCAGTGAGGAGGGACACTTTAATTAGAGAGGCTCTAATTAGAGCCACTCTAAAACACCCACAGCATCTTGTGTATTCAGTGTCCCACACTTCAAAATAGTGGTGGGGGCATATTAACTGAAGCTCATTCAATGAGCTTTATTAAAGCACCCTGGAACCATTTTGAAGCATAGGAATGCTGAATACATGAAACACCAAGGCTGCTGGAATGTGCTAATTAGTGTTAATGATTTATCTAGTCTGCTCTGACATGTTTCAATTACAGTGCATTGGAGCAGATGTCCTGCACATCTACAGGCACCCAAAATGATTTACCTATATGATAATACATAGGAAAGATATGGATTGGGTTGCTAGTCATTAAGAATTAATGCACAACCCCTGGACCAAAGATCCTTGGAAGATAATGCTGCACGTTTCATCATGTAAGAATGCTTCAGACACATCTGAAATTACACAGCAACCTATAAATATGGGTTTTATTTAAGTGAGAATTTAACATCTTCAAGTCAGCCTAAAGCTAGAAGTTAACCTGCTTCTGCACATTACATTCAGGGGTAAGCCGTCAGTGGGTTGTAGCTTAGGATGGAAAGCACACTAAGGATAGTGACTTTAATTTGGTTGGGTAATTAAACTACTTCTCCTACTTTGCTTTAGTGCTTCAAGAGAGAAAGGGAGAAAATATAAACTGCCTGTTTATTCAGTGCAGTTCCCTCTGCCCTCTTGTAACTAGACCATACACTGGTTTGAGCAAGCTATTGCTAATGACACATATTGGGAATTTTATTAGATACATGTTACCTGTACTCATATTTGAGGAGATGGAATGTATGAAGCTCAGGGTTAGATGGGAGGGGTGGGTGGGATGTATAACCCAGAAATATACAGTGTGTTGGGGACAGAGAGAGGTTAAATCAGGCTCAGACTGCCCACCCAATATATCTTAGTTCTTACTGGGTGCAGACCTTACACTCAGACCCAGTCTTAGTAATTAGAAATCAGTCTAAACCTGTAACTGTACAGAAGTTCCCAAATAGCTCCTGGTCCTTCCCAACCCCCCACCCCACAGGCCTTGTAAGGTCACCTGATCCAACCAAAATCTCTCAGACCCCAGCTTACTCCCCCCATTCCCCTGCAGACACCCCCTTCATCCATGATCCAAACAATCACTCCTGCAGGTGCCCCCATGGATGCACCCCCCCATCCTGACTTTCCTAAATTGAGGTGGCCATTTTGAACCCAATCTAACCACCCCTTAACCCCCCTGAATGTTTGTACATAGCCTTGATGTTTGGAAGCTTTTTCATTCATAGAATTATGTTTCTGGTTGTTTATTTTATTAGATGAAGTGTTTGGGCTAATTAAATAGAGCTTTACTTTAAAAGGAAATTTGTGCTTTCCCCTAGTAAATGATAGGCATGAAAAGCTTCTGGAGAATACCCCCTGCTGGGCCATAAATCTATATTTATCACTCCAGGTCTAATGCACCACCTCTAGAATGCAGCTTTATGACTTCTGTTCCATTTTAGTATTCTATATAATTTTATGTTTCAAAGATATATCTAAACATTACTTACCAGGATTTTTGCCTTACACAGAGTGTTCGGTTCCAGTATTAATTGCAAATTTGAAAAAAAATTCTTGCAGACTGCAATTTTGGAAACTGTTTAGTTAAAATGCAAAAAAATATCAACAGGAGTATCTTCCCCAAAACTTAAATATTTAAGGCATACAAAGACACCTTTTCTAGTATCCTAAAAAGAACTATTGCGCTGTATTTTACTCATCCACAGGGTTATCAGTAAGAGTTTATATTCCGCTGGTTATTGAATGTGACTCACAGGTCTTGTTAAAAGTTTTTCAGGTAGAAAACTCTTATCCTCTAAGTAAAGCCTATAATCTTGCTCCCAATTTATAACTTTACATTTGGATTAATTGAAACACAAAGGCCACATCCAGACAAGCACAGCTGTGCAGTATGTGGTGGTGCAGACCCATCTGTGGCACCACATACTACACATTCAGGCATTTCCCATGCTGCTACCTTGCAGCATGGGCTTGTTGGGGATTTTTTTGACCCCTCGTCACGCACCACTTAAAAACAGAGCTTGGCCAGCTGGAACCAGACTCTGGATACTGGCAAGGCTTCAAAGCTCAGGAGCAATGTGGCTGCAGCTTCCCTGGCCCCCAGAACCACAGGTAAGGCAGCTGGACCCAGCAACTGTGCTGGCCTCAGCCTCTCCTATCCCATCCCAGGTAATTTGCCACATGCCAGAGGGGCATGACATAGGCATTCCCCAGGGACAAATAGCAGCAGCACAAAGGTATCCCACTGCTATTTGTCCTCGGGGAACCAAACGTCTGTGCTCATCTGGACACGGTCATACTATTTGAGATCCAGAGTGTTCTGTCTTGATGACGTCTTTGCCATTTACCATTGCCCCAAACTTTTCATCATGTGTAAACTGAAACAGTAGTAGCAAACAGCAGGTTTTTAGTCCTGCCCTGTTTCTACACCAGGGTGACATCACCATAATTTCAACATTAATAACAAGATGATTTTTAGAAGAGCTTTGCCAAGGGATGTTTAAAAATGTTTCTTATATTAATTTTAGTGGAAGTCAAAATGCAGTATACATTACCCTATTAAAAACTTCTACTGTTAAACACCAGCTCCTTCAGAACAAGTGCTTCTGGGGAACAGATGAATTAACTTTAGTGGTCAAAGAGAAATATTGATATTTATTTTGAATATAAAATTCTTTGTATTCATTATTGTGCAAGTCCCAAAGGCAGCAACTTAAAGTGAGTTGGTGAATTTATCAGAATAATTGTTGTATCAACTGGATAACACTTGAATGGCTTCTTTTAGCTAATGTGCTAGTCTACACTGCACTCAGTACAGCTCACCTAGACAAACCCAAGCTAGCTTTATACCCTTTAGCTTGGTTACTGCTGGCAGTGTATCTTCATCCGCACAGACCTCAGTGCAATCTATAACCACCTCCTGAGAAGCTAAGTAAATTCTGAGACACTAGCTTATGCTGTGCTCCATGGTTCTCTAGCTACAGTGCTAGCAAGCATTTGTGTCAGTTACTTTGAAGGAAGCTTGGTTATGTCCACATAAGCCACTGTCAGTGCAACAGACATACCCTAAAATAAATACTTTCTTCAGTTTTACAGGACTTGGGTCTAGATCCAAAAAAGGACTTAAGCATCTGGCCCCAGAGTGGAATACAAAAACCAGGCAAAATCCTAAGTACTTTTGTGAATCTGGCCTCTGTGTACTATCCATATCAACTTGAGAGAACCACGCATCTGAGAGCGTGGTTAAAACTCCTATGCTGTGTAGGGAGTTTCCTAGAGCCTACTAAATGGGAATGCTGAACACAGATGTACCTTACTCCCACTCTTGATCAGGTATGCACAGAGGTGCCAAAAAAACAGGTAAGATGCAGAATGAAGAGTTTGTGCTGAAGATAAGCACCTAAACTATTTTTTAAAATATAACAGATCTCAGATCTCCCCTACAATGTAGCTGGATGAGTAAATATGAACTAGGAATAACTATGAATAATTATGAACTATGGCTATGTTGTTATTACAAAAACAATAATTAAAAACTAATTACCAATAAGGGTTATTTCAAACACAATCTCCTTTTTGCTTTTCTTTGGAGATCTTTTAACAGAGATTATGCCTGACAGTGGATCTAAACTCAGAGGGGATAAGTACATTATTTTCAAAATCAGTGGTACTTTTTCTTAAGGTAGAGATAAACAAATAAATTGAATTTACAGGTTAGCCAATTTCAATTGGTATATCATGGACATCCTAAACAGTTTGTAAATGGGCAGACCTGAGTAATCATAGCTAAATACTATAGGGTGCCTATACACATGCTCCGATGTTCATCATTCTAATTAGAATGCTCTGTGTCATTTAAAACCCTGTGGGTTTAAAAATGGCCACTGGGATGTTTAACTAAAGTTTGTTGAATGAGCTTTAGTTAAAGCATCCCATGGCCACTTTTAAATGTATGGGGGCTTAATACACAGAGTTTTATTTAAAGCTGCAGTCTGGGAAATGCTTTAATTAAAATGTATACCCCTCTACCCTGATCATGTGTAATGTTTAAGAAAGTTTTTAAGTCAGTCACTTTAGAAAAGGCAACCAAGGAGCTATCTTAAGTATGTGTGGGGGGGGAATCATTGGATATCAAAATTTTAAATCTGAATTAAATCCCATTATTTTTCTGTTTACTAATGGTTGGCTTATGCTACATTATCTACACAATATGTCATATAACCTGAGAAATTATTAGTATTTTAAATTGCAATAGTAATTCTGTATCCCCTAAAAATATTACAATATGTTTTTTAAAATAATTCCTTTATATCGCTTTATAACTTTGAAGTCTTGTTGATATAATCTATTTTCAGAAACAAGTCTGGTCTTATACATGTAGCAGTCTAACATTTTTTATAGATCATAGAAAATTCATATTCATAAGATGTGGTCTTTCTTAATTTTTGGAGAAGTTACTTCTTTCTGAGCTTGATAAGGAATATCCTTAGTCAATGAACAGATCATTAATTAATTACCCAAGCAATAGTAATTTTCTACAGTAGCTTCTTGTATCAGTAATGTATAGCATCAAAGTACTTTCCCATACTAAATAAACCATCTCATTATTTACCTAAAAAGTAATCACAGAATCTTTATATGAAGGTTTATATAAAGATGGACAATATTTGCAACTATACCTCTCAAAAAAGGCACTATGACACCCTCTGCATGTACGTGTCAAGGTGCAATGTGTTCTAATGCACAATCCACACAACCATGCCTCTTGCTGTGCCACAGGAGATGTGTAGCCTGAATGCTTTGTGATGGTGTGACAAGGTTCCTGCCTTGGCTCACTGCCAGGATCCAATCTCGTCCTAGAAATCCAGGGGTCAAAAAAAACAATGGGGAAAAAGTGGGGCAGGGCATGGTCCTGAAACATGCCCTAAGGCAATCAGAGGCTTGGTCTTCCACACAGATGCTCTGGTAGCTAGCCAGAGCATCTCTATGGTTGGCCCTCACCCCGGTGCTGAAGCACACTGTCCACCCATGCAGGGCAGACAGTGGTGCAAGCTGCAGTGACCTGGACCTAGACTCTTGCTGGCAAGCAGGGGGTGGTGAGGGACTGGAGGAGGGGGGAGCAGGCCATGGGGGGACTACCCAGCTCTACCTGCTCCCCCAGCCCCCCAGATCACTGCCCTACCCAGCGCCATCCCCCACCTATCCCCCGAGTCCCCTGATTACTGCCCCCCTGACCCTGCCATGGCTGCCCTGCCTGGCCCCATCCCCTGCCTGACCCCTCAGCCCCACCAATT
>NW_017728992.1:31919699-31929974 GCF_001723915.1 Gavialis gangeticus
CACTTCAGCTTGCCCTTCCTCTGACCCCATTTTGCTGGCAGAGGATGTGTAGTGCTCCTTGACATAGATTGCCACCCACCCCCCCACTAATTGCTGCCCCAGCATCATGGCAATTTTTTTTAAAAAAAGCGCGCACTCAACTGCAGTAGCAGCTGCCATCAGGGTCACTGGGGCCTTGTGGCAGAGCCCCACCACAAGGCACAGGTCTTGGGTGACAGTTACAGCAGCCCCAGCTGTCTGACAGCATGCCAACCCTGGCCACACCCATGCAATGGGGAAGTGGCAGTGCAGGTGCCAGGCAGCTGGGGCTGGGGTCTGCTGCCCCCTGCTGTCCTGTATTGTGTGGGGGGGCTCTGCCATGAGGCCTCAGTGATCCTGATAGCAGCTCCTACTGCGGTGAGTATGGGGCTTTTTTTTTTTGTTTTTTTGAGTCCCAGACTGATGGGGCTCAGTGGGGTGGCCAAGGATGGGTGGTAGCCCCTGCGGGGGCCATGTGGCCCCTACTGAGGGGGGGGCTGTAGTCCCTTTGTGGGGCTGTGGCCTCCGTGCGGGGCCATCCACAAGCTGTGCGGGGGGGCTGCGTCCTGCCGGGGGGCAGGGGGCCCACCCCTCCTGAGCAGACCCCCTGCACAATCCCCCCACATCCCTCCACAGCCACCCACAGTCTTTTGTTGTAATTGTGGAGGAACATGGATTTTGGGGTATTTTATACAGTAACTTTGGGGGGGTTTATGGGGGATTTTTCAGTTTTCAAATAGGGAACACTAGAATTCCTGCTTGGGAGGCAGAGAAGCCTGCTCAGAGCTGGCACCTTGGACCCAGTTGGAAGTGGCTGACCCCCAAGTGGCCAGGAGGATATGCTCTGACAGTTCAAAGTAGGCCATCACACCCAGAATATCTTCCAGGCAACAGCTGCCTACATGGCTAGGCAGGGGGCACACATGGCAGTAGTCCCACACAAAGGCCAACTCTGCAGCCATGGTCCACCAGCAGCTGGCCCAGAGAGGCAGATGCCTCTACTGGCTGTGCAGTCCTCATTCAGGTCTGGCAGGTGTGCAGCAGGTCACAGCCAGGCAGCAGCCCCCACTGCCAGACTACTGCAATGGGTAGAAGGTGCAGGGAGGTCTCAGGGCTGCTTCAGCAGTCCAGCTGGCACAAGAGGTAGTGTCCCCAGCTACTAATGGGCTGGGTCCCAGAAGCTCCTAAGAGTTAGTAGCCCTAAGCTACTTGCCAAGGCAGCTTTTGGTACTGGTGGGGCAAGAACAAGGCAGCTTTTTATACTGCTGGAGACATCACAGGTGCTGGCCCCAGGCTCTAGCTCCCCCTGACTGTAGATCCAGGAGGAGCAAGCCAGGGTTATTTTGCCCCAAGTGGCACAATTTTTCCCACACTGAAGTGCTTTTCCAGGCATGTGTGCTGAGGCAAAAAGCCTTGGCTTAAATTTGCACTGCTTCTATTTGAGCTGTTGCAAGCACACATGCTTGCATGTGTGGATGCACCCTCTGGGTCTTTCTCCCTCATGGTTATCTTGCCTGCCACAACTTGATGTTCCAGTTTCATAGGGAGGCTGCCCTCAGGAGGTGGATGTGGGTTTGGGGTAGGTCCTGGCCTAAACCCGGGTACTTCCTGACCTTGGACTACTTTTAATCTGGCTGGGTCCTGCTGCCCAGGGTCCACTGCACCAAAATGCTAAGTTCTCAGGCTCCAGCTCTAGCTCCTCATAGGCTTTGGAGCACTCAGCCCCTAATCACACCTCTTGCAGGCAGAGTAGTTATGCTTTCCAGACTTTGCCATCAGATATGCAGTCCTCTTACACACTACAGTCTTCTCTCTGAATGTATTCAGATTCCTACCTGTACTCCTTCTAGGGGTTCCAGGCCCCAAGAATGCTCAGAGTTGTGTGCCTCTGCTGCACCTCAATGGCCTTCAAACAACCCCTTACAGCCATCCCTGTCCTCTCATCCAAACTAAAATCTGAAACATGAGCATCTACTCCCAAAACAAGCTGCCCTGTTGGGGTTAATGTTACCATGCAATAGTGCCAACACAAAAGGTTTGATGCACTTACTTTGTATTGATCATGGTACCGGGTCTCTTCTACTCTTTTATGATACAAAGTCCTTTTTCCCAGATAGCCTGGGCTGGCTCTTCCTCCTGTAGCTCCAAGCTACCCCTTCTGGGCCAAGCCCTGGGCTTTTGAGCCTCTCCCTGGGTCACCTGACCCTCTACTTCCACCCCAGGCCTGCCAATCTTCATTTACACCTGGGCCAAGTGGCCATCAGAGTTAAGGTCCCTTTTTGCCATTAAGTCTATTCAAGGTGCTGGGCTAGCCAGCAGGCCCTGGGCTCTTTCCCCCTCTTAGTAATAGGGTGGGGGTCCCATTACAGCAGGATTGTGGAATCATGCATTAGATTTTATTATGCCTTATTGCTTGTGCAGGTGACCCCAATCCTGGGTTTGACCTGCACTGCCAAGAAACAAGCTCCTGTTGCTGGAAGAACCATCATTTGAGGGGCTCCCAGATGCAGTCTCCTAGGCTCCGGAGTACATGAAACGTCCAAGCCCTAGGGCTCACTCCTGCCATTATTCCTTGAGCCTAAAAATTTCACACACCCTCAAGCCCTGGGCATTGTGATTGCCATAATGCCCAGGGCCCAGGGGTTTCACATTGGGCCTGTTGCACCCTGTGGCTAGGAGCCCTCTTAGCTAATGGGGCTCTTTGCTGCAGGGGAGACCCTGCTACACATGCAAATTAAAGATCAGTAGCAACCAGCTATAAAGTTAGTACACCTAGGTCTAACTTTATAGCTGGCTGGAGCTTTTTATTACATGATAAGTACTGTGCATATGTAGCTAATCTTAAGGTAACCAAACAATTAAGCAGTTAATTGCACTATACCTGTAAACATGTAGACAGGGCTTCAGTATCACACATTTAAAAATAGCCAACATGTAAACCACTAAGAGAAAGTATGGGTTAATCCAAAGTAAGCACCATCCTGTGTAAAACTGGAATGTGTCATAAGAAACAACATCAATGATTGACTGAAAAATGTTTTACAACTAGGTCTCTTTCAAAAATAGAACTTTCTGGCAAAGTTTGTATTTTTTTTCAACTCTTATACCTGGCACTGGATAGCAGTAACAAGAAGATCTAGGTTAAAATTTAGGGGTTAAATATCAATGTTCAAAGAAAACTGAACTACTGAAACCCAAAGCAGATCACAGTCACAGTGGGCACATCTACACAGGATGCTTTACTTGAGATTAGTGCTAATTACTGCCAAGTGTTACTGTCTACATGTGCAGATGCTTACTGCACAGTAAGTTGCTCCAATCATGAGTAAATTTTATACCTGCAAATACAAGTAGTAAATCTACTCTAAATTACTTACTTCACAGTAGCTCACCTGGGCAGCAGGGGGTAGGAGATTACTCCTTGCTCCTGGGCCTATTTGAAAGTTTAAAAGGCCATGGGCCTAGCCCACTAAAAACTGTGGGCCACCACTGGTTGGGTGGTCAGAGCCGTTAAATATTCAACTGATTACTGCGGACAAAGCATAAGAAAACAGGGTGTGCACGTGCAGGTCATAGGGCCAAAATAAGGGCTCCCTGTGGGGCACCGAGCAGAGCACGCCAGACAGCACCCACTGACATACAAACTCAGCCAGAGTGCTGGCAGCTACCGCCCAGTGATGTTCCACCCAGAGATGGATGCGAAGGACTCCCTGCTCCTGGGAGCTGCCTGCTGCTGGGGGAGGTTCTGCCACTGGAGACTGGGTGGGGACAATGTTCCCCTTCCCTGGCAGCAGGGAGCTCCCAACTCCCACTCCACAATCACAGGGCCAAGGCTGGGAGACCCTCATCCCCCAGCCCAAGTCAGGCAGTGGGGAGGCCCAGCCTGGGAGATTCTTATTTTCCAGCACAAGCTCTGTGGTAGCAGGGCCTGGGCTGGGAGAACCATATCTCCTCCCCAGGCTCCAAAGTCACAGGGCCCAGGCTGGGAGATCTTATCTCCCAGACTGAGCCACACAGTCACAGAGCTGGAGCTGGGAGATTCTTTTCTCCCAGTGCCAGCTCTGCAGTTGTGGGACCAGTGCTGGAAGATTATTTTCTCCCAGTGCTAGCCATGGCCTGTGGAGCTGATGCTGGGAGATTCTTCTCTCCCAGCACTAGCTCTGTAATCTGGGGCTGGTGCTGGGAAAGGAGAATCTTCCAGCACTGGCTCTGCAACTCCAGAGCTGGTGCTGGGAGAAAAGAATCTCTTAGCCTGGGCCCCATGACCATGGACCAGGGGCTGGAGCTCCCTGCTGCCCAGGCTCTGATGGCAGATCCCACCCCAGCAACAGGTAGCTCCCAGGGGGAGGGAGCAATGTCCCAGCTCCCACCAAGAGACAGCTGTCTCCTGGCCCTGTGCTTCCTGCCATCCTGGGACTAGCAACAGGGGGAGCTTAGAGCTTCCCCTGGATGCTTCAGGGGCCCAATGCAGGGATTCAGACAGCAGAAGCTGTCTGCTGCTAGGAGCAGCAAATCATTTCCCACATCCCTGCATGTGTAGACATGTGCCTGAGAGAGTTTACTCTAGAGAACTTTATTTTTGAGTGAACTGATCTCAGATTATTTGCACATGTAGATGCATCCAGTTACCAACAAACAAACCAGGGGAGCTTCCACCTACTCAAGTCAGGTGGAAAAGGAATGGCAGCAAGGGTTGCCTCCTGGTGAAGAGAGCTGTTAGTCTGTGATGCTATGGACCACAGCTCTGTCTGCCTGTTCTAGCAGGGGTCACCACTCCACCACTAGGTTTCAGATTACCTATGCAACCTCAGCTCGCTCAGACTTGATTTACTTCAAAAACAGGCTCAAGGATTTCAATTATTTTAGCAATAGCGAGTGTCAGGTTTTCCTCTGAACCTACTACAGGGACCTGTGCTCACAAACATTTTTCTTTGATGAGCTCATGAGCCACAAGGCAATCCAGAGACCAACTTATTTTTGGAATCTATCCTACTCCTTACACATGGTCTCTCTGACACATGCACACATCAACTTTAACCTAATATTGAAATCTACCCCACTGATGATCTCTGCATAGCTTACAGTGAGGGTTAACCTTCCAGTGACTCTTGTATAACTTTGCATTAACAATATTTGTGTGCCTATACACTTCACTAATTTGGAAGGGAAGGCCAGTGGACACAGAATTTTACCCACCTGCCCTTAATCCCAAATACTATAACTCAAGTGCACAAGAAATCGAAACAGATATAAGTAGTCCCTTAAATCTGCATAATAACAAGAGTATGAAGAGAAAGGATACACAGAGTTACCATTACAGAATAGGTAATTGGCCCAACACCCTAGACCATGGGCAAGATTTATGATTTGCAAAGCTATGTTATCTGGTTCATGGGGATCCTCCATGGTGGGTGTCTGTAAATTTAGCAGGTGGGGGAGCAGTGGCAATTAATGCTGCCAGCACTCCGCCACTGCCAAATTTACAATCTCTGCAGGCCAGATGACACACATGGGGCTGGGGCTGGGGTCTGCACAGCAGGCCCTATGTGGCAAGCATGGGATTAGGACCAGGGCTGAAGCAGTGCACTTGATTCAGTGTATGCAGAACCAGGGCTGGGGAGGTGGAACCTAAACCTCCTCATGCAGAGCTGGGACAGCGGGCCTGATCCCATGCATGTGGACCCAGGGCAGAGGAATCTGATCTAGTGTGCACATTACCATGGCTGGGGCTGAGTAGGAGCGGTCCAACCCAGCACACATGGGGCTGAGGATAAGAGGCCCAACCTGGTGTGGGACCAGATCATGAGGGACCAGGGCCCAATTTAGCGTGCAAAGGATTGAGGTCACAGACTGAATTCATCCTATGGATCCACCCTGTACCACTCACCTAGCCCTCAAAGACAAAAAGTTTGGCACGCCTATTATAGAACATAATGTTACTAAAATATAGAAAACAAAAGCAGTTACACTCAAGACAAAAGATTATGCCAATACCACACCCATGTCTAATATAATGGGGAGGTATTTTTCTCTTTCAGAAAACACCCTTGTAGGGTATTTGACTTTTAAATACATGGTCTATACCCTTACAAGAATTTGTATAACATTCATAAGATGCAATTAAAGACTCCTGTCAAATAATCTAAATAAGCACAAATCTCAATCCCAAACTCTTCTATCCATTTTTCAGAAACAAATTTAAAAGAAAATAGTATGGAAAGTTAAGGCAAGGTCAAATGTATAATAAAAGGTCCTTAAGCACATTTGGATGTTTTATAGCCAATGGTGTCACCACTTCTGACACTTATGACTGACTGTATTTGACAAAACTGAAAAAAAACCCTCCTGGAATGTCTTTATCTTGAACATTTTTAAAAATATGTGTTTATATTAAAAGAGATGTTGACATTAAAGATGTTCCAGCCAACAATATAAGCATGGATCATTATATTTGCCAAGTGCTACAGCTAGAAACTATTTTCAGTCATTTCTTGCAATTGATTAAATATTCAGATAAGTTTTATTAATAGTTATTTTGCATCAATATTTATGCTCCACTCCATATTGTATCAGCACCTGGAATAGCATATAAAATGTCCACATTAAAATCCTCTACCTAATCCATCAGTCTTATTAACTCATATCCCAATACTGACTCCTCATGTCCAATTACCTGAGAAACAAGCAAACTCTCCTTAGTTTAACCCTGCTTTACCTTCAGAGGTAAACAATGCAGAGTGAAAACTGTTCAGTGAAAAGTACCTACTCCTCTCCCAGGGGCTGAATAAATACATTACATCTAGCCCACCAGTCAGACCACAGAACTATCCTTTTTATTAATACATAAGAGAAATCAACTGTTACAGTCCTAAAAATAATGGTTAAACTTGTGACATTTCTAAAATATCTGAGGAAGAAAGTGAAAAGAAACAACCTATGTTGACATATCCTCATTTACTACTTTTCATTTTATTAGATGTTAATTCCACTGCTACAATATTGTTGGACAGTAAATCTTATCAACTACCCCAAATAGAGTCAGGATCAATCTATTTGGATGTAATCCATTTTATATATGCAGAATGAAATATATATAATGTTCATATGTTTTTTCAACCAAACTTATAAAGCCATATATATAATCTACAATATCTTCAAAGAAAGACATCTACTTTTTAAAATTTTCATAACAAAGTCCAAAGACCTCACCCAGTAATTTCTGCATTGAGCCTTTAACTCTTATGAGTAGTAGTAGGCAGCTGTCTGTCTCACAAGACAAGAGAATTATGCTGAGTGAGGCAACAGCTCACTGAACATCGGCAGGTATGGCTGCAGAGTCCAATTCTTGCGTGACAGTCCCTTCCACATGTGAAGTTTGTACTGAACAATCCCAAAAGTGGTATGGGGTTCTTTCTGAGATTTCTTTTTTCCCCTGCATGTTAGGATCTTCTTTCCTCAAAAGCTTTCATTCCAAACTTAATAGACTGTTTCCGAGCAATTCAATCCTCAGCCATCTTCTCCCAGGCATTTCAATGTTCCTTGCTTTCATATCTCTTCTGCAAGCATCTCTGAATCAGAGATAAGGACATCCACACGATCTACTTCCTGTAAGGAGTTCTCCATGCAAAAGATCCTTGGTTATATGGCCATCAGCTATTCTACACAGATGTCCAAGCCACTGAAGTCAAAGCTGACTAAGACGAGAATGGATGCTTGGAATGTTAGCATGTTCCAAGACCTCAGCGTGGGGAACTCTGTCCTACCAAGAAATTCCTAGAATACAATGAAGCCAATGTACATGGAAACTGCAGAAGCACTTTTCTTGAATAGAATATGTTTCAGGATTCACTCCCATGCAAAAGGGTGTTCATGACACAAGAATTGACGTTGGTCTGAACAGTCACTTTTTCATTGTTTTAATGAGAAACTCTTATTAATATCCTGCAACAGGCTGGAGCAGGCTGCATGTAGCAGAGGCAGCAGCTCCAGCTGCAGGCAGTAGGAAAGGGATTACTGTCTTGCCTGGAGGACTGGGCCAGCTGAAAGGGTAACTGGCTAACCCAAAGTTAAAAGGTTCATAGGGAAGGGAATTAAAAGGTTCATAGGGAAACAAAGGTGATGACCTGGTGAGGGGACTGAGGTTTCTCGACCACCTGGGTGATAGTGATCATCGTATACTGGAATTCACCGTCCAGTGCAGGGTGTCAAAGTCCTGCAGCAAGACAGCAGCCCTGGACTTCAGGAAGGCAGATTTCAATGAAGTAAGGAGACTACTCAGGGAGGCACTGAGGTCCTGGAGGGGAGGGGAGTTGGGAGTCCAAGAAGAGTGGTTGTTCCTTAAGGAGACAATCCTCCAAGCCCAAAGGGTGACAATCCTAATGTGGACCAAAGGGGGCAAGAGTGTTCAAAAGCCCCCATGGCTCACCAGAAGCATCCAGGAACATCTCAAAGCTAAAAAGGAGGCGTACACCCAATGGCACGGAGGGGCCATCACCAAGGAGGATTATTCCTCCATTGCTCGAGACTGTATGGGGCCTGTTAGGCAGGTGAAGGCAGAGATGGAAGTGGGACTAGTGACCCAGATCAAAGATAACAAGAAGTCCTTTTTTAAATACATAGGGGGTAAAAAGAAGGTACCAGGTAATGTGGGGCCTCTGCAGGACATCCTAGGAAATCTGGGGGTCACACCAGACAACACAGCTAACCTCTTTAATAATTTCTTTGCCTCCATTTTTCTGAGCAGGGACTGGGTCATCCCCCCCACCGGGATCCCCAACAGACCCAGGGGTGGTGCAGCCAGGCCCAGAGTCAATGAGGACCTAGTCAGGGAACTTCTGGTGGCACTAGATATGTTCAAATCAGCAGGTCCTGATGATCTCCACCCCAGAGTGCTGAAGGAATTAGCAGAGGTCATTGTGGGACCCTTGGCACAGCTTTATGAGCATTCATGGTGTTCTGGTGTGGTGCCAGAGGACTGCAAAAGGGCGAATGTGGTCCCCATTTTCAAAAAAAGGGGGGAAGGAGGACCCAGGAAACTATAGGCCTCTTCGTCTTACCTCGGTCCTGGGGAAGCACTTTGAGAAAATTATCCAGGATTACATCTGCAAGGGACCAGCAGGGGAGATTAGGTTTAGGGGCAACCAACATTGGTTCATTAGAGGCAGGTCCTGTCAGACCAACTTGGTGGCCTTCTATGACCAGGTCACAAAATCCTTGGATGCAGGTGTTGGGGTGGACATAGTCTTTCTGGACTTTAGAAAGGCCTTCGACACTGTCTCTCACCCCATTCTCATAAAAAAAATTAAGTGACTGTGGTGTCGATGCCTACACAGTCAGATGGGTTGCAAATTGGCTGGAGGGCCACACCCAGAGAGTGGTGGTGGACAGGTCATTTTTGACATGGAGGGATGTGGGCAGTGGGGTTCCCCAGGGCTTCGTCCTTGGGCCCACACTGTTCAACATCTTCATAAACAACTTGGATGAGGGGGTGAAAAGCACCTTGTTCAAAATTCATGGATAACACTAAGATGTGGGGAGAAGTGGGCATTCTAGAGGAGAGGGACAGGGTGCAACTAGATCTAAACAGGTTACAGAGGTGGGCGGATGAGAACAGGATGGGTTTAAATACTGGTAAGTGCAAGGTATTGCACCTGGGGAGGAAAAACCAGCAGCATACTTACAGGCTGGGAACTCCCTTCTCATTAGCGCAGAGGCAGAAAAGGATCTTGGAGTTGCTATTGATTCCAAAATGAGCATGGACTGCCAATGTGAGGATGTGGTCAGGAAGGTTAACTGCACCTTGTCATGTATCCACAGATGCATCATGAGCAGGTCCATGGAGGTGATCCTCCCCCTCTATGCGACACTGGTCAAGCTGCAGTTGGAGTACTGTGTCCTGTTCTGGGCGCTGCACTTCAGGAGGGATGCGGCCAGCATCGAGAGGGTCCAGAGGAGGGCCACTCGCATGATCAGGGTGCAGCAAGGCAGGCCCTACAAGGGGAGGCTATGGGACATGAACCTGTTCAGCCTTCACAAGAGAAGGCTGAGAGGGGATCTGGTGGCCATCTATAAACTTGCCAAGGGGGCCCAGCAGGCAATGGGAGAGTCCCTGTTCCCCCGAGCGCTACCGCGAGGAACAAGGAATAACCGCCATAAGTTGACTGAGCGTAGATTCAGGCTAGATATCAGGTGGCACTACTTCACAGCCAGCGTGACTAGGATTTGGAACCAACTTCCAAGGGAAGTGGTACTCGGTCC